>NC_079191.1:424923991-425234436 GCF_029499605.1 Hyla sarda
GATCTGGCACTTCCCCAACAGATTTATTTAAAAAGTGTAATAAAAGTACACACTTGAGAAAGAGTTCAGTACAAACTCGGAACGCGTCCGCACGTACTTGAGAAAGAGTTCAGTACAAACTTGAAATTCATTGGATGCGCTAACACTTCTATACTTGAGAAAGAGTTCAGTACGGACTCGAATCGTGTCTGCACACATTTGAGAAAGCATTCAGTACAAACTGGGAACGTGTTAGATGTGCTAACATTTCTATACTTGAGAAAGAGTTCAGTATGAAGTCAAAACACTTCATTTCGGTACCTGAGCAAGGGTTCAGTACGAACCCAAAACCCGTCTGCACGCACTTGAGAAAGCGTTCAGTATGAATTAAAAATGCTTTGGGTGGGCTAACCTTTCTTTACTTCAGAAAGAGTTCAGTATGAACTCGAAACGCGTCTTATCGCACTTGAGAAAGAGTTCAGCCTGAACTTGAAATTTTTAGATGTGCTAACACTTCTCTTGGTAAAGAGATCAGCGCAAACTGGAAACGCATTGGATGCGCTAACATTTCTATACCTGAGAAAGAGTTCAGTATGAACTCGAAACACGTCTTATCGCACTTGAGAAAGAGTTCAGCCTGAACCTGAAATGTTTTAGATGTGCTACCACTTCTATATTTGGGAAAGAGATCAGTGCAAACTGGAAACGCATTGGATGCGCTTACATTTCTATACCTGAGAAAGAGTTCAGTATGAACTTGAAACACATTGGATATGCTAACATTTCTATACTTGAGAAAGAGTTCAGTGTGAACTCGAAACACGTTGGATGTCTAAACTTGAGAAAGAGTTCAGTACAAACTGGAAATGCGTCTGAAGGCACTTCAGAAAGACTTCAGTACGAACTCGAAATGGGTTGGGTGCACTAACATTTCTATACTTGAGAAAAAGTTCAGTAGAAACTAAAAACATGTCTGAACACACATGAAAAACAGTCAGTATGAATTTGAAAAGCGTTGGATGTGCTAACGTTTTTATACTTGAGAAATAGTTCAGTCCGATCCTTAAACACGTCTAAACGCACTGGAGAAAGAGTTCAGTTCGAACTTGAAACGCGTTGGCTGCGCTAACCTTTCTATACTTGAGAAAGAGTTCAGTCTGAACTCCTAACAAATCTGAACGCACTTGAGAAAGAGTTCAGTACAAGCGCGAAAAGTGTCTGCATATACACGAGAAAGAATTCAGTATGAACTTGAAACGCGATGGTGGGCTGACATTTCTATACTTGACAAAGAGTTCAGTACATACTCGAAACGCACCTAAATTCACTTATTAAAAAGAGCTTAGTACGAACTTGAAAGTTGTTGGTTGCGCTAATACTTCTGTACTTGAGAAAGAGTTCAGAACGAACTCGAAAGGCGTCTGAACGTACTTGAGAAAGAATTCTATATGAACTCAAAACGTGTGGATTCGCTAACATTTCTATACTTGTACCTACAAAATTTTTGTTTAGAAAAAATCTGTTGGAGAAACGCATCTGCGCTCACTTGCGAAAGAGTTCCTTACAAACTCGAAACGTGTTGGATGTGCTAACGTTTCTATGCTTTTACTTTTATTACACTCTTTTTTATAAGAAAAAATCTATTGGAGGAGTGCCAGATCTGGATCCAAGTTTTTATTTTCATATCATCCACTTCATCAACATGAAGTAAATCACTTTCTATGATCTTTCCATAAAATAAGAGTCTGATTAAAGTAAAGTCATTAAAGTAAATTAGCATTAACTCCGGAGTTGGATCTCACTGCCAGAGGACTTTTTTTTTTTTTGTGAAGTTCATAAACCTAATTATTTTCGAGTGTTTAAAGTTTTGTTTAGATCATCGTTTGTTCCCAATCCCAGCTGGGAAACCTGATCTGACCATGTGTGATATTACGCCGTGACCTCTGTCCTCCGGGCCGGGGAGGGCGGTGAAGTTATTGCCGTTGATTAACACCAGTTAGGGAGGAATGAGCTGCCAGTTTTCTGCCGGTTCTCCGATCACGTAACATGTGGTCGTCTTTGCTTCGTAAAACGTTTAAGACAATTTGTTTTGTTTCCTTGACTTTAGAACGTTTGTGCTGCCAAATGTCACTTGGTGGGAATAGAGCCACATATAACAGCTTTATGCTCCATTACAGCCAAAGCTGCACATGAAAACTGGCAGATCGGTTAATCTGCGCTCCGCCATCACATTGGTAAACGAGCTATCGGAGCTCTCAGGATGCGCTGCGTTCTATTTAGCTTTGAAGGAAAATGGTGACGAAGTAATGAGAAGATCAGATAATACTATACAAGAAAAGAATATGTGTCCGATCCCGCCCGCTCCCACAAACATTTTGTCACAGCTTTAAGACATGGCAGCCCCCCCCCCTGTGCCATTTCATTTCCTTCTTGCGCCATTTCATTACCCCCATGTGCTATTATATTACCCCCTTGTTCTCTGCGCTCACTCCCCTCCTATGACACACACTCAGGAGCTGAGCATATGACATAGTGGGAAGGTCCCAGCCAATATCAGTCGCCAGGACCCATGGCTAAAGCTGGACATCACCGATCGCATGAACTCTTTGGATGCCGCAATCAAAGTTGATTCCGGTGTCTAAAATGCAAAAAAAACGGTGAGATTGCAGTGTTCCGATCAGCTGAGAAGATGGCAGGAGGGTCCTTACCTGCCTCCTCACAGTCTGATAGGTGCTCCTATGCTCCAGTCAGCCATGGCAGGCTGAAGCAATGGAGCGCCGATAACACTGGTCAGTGCTGCTCTATGGAACAGTGTAGGGAATCTGAACATTACATGTAATAGTCCCCTATGAAGACTACAAAATTGTAAAAAAAAAAATTTAAAAAAGTTAATAAATGGGATTTAACCCCTTGCCTAACAAAAGTTTGAATCACCTCCCTTTTCCCATAAAAATCAAACAAACAAACATGTAAACAAAAATAAACATAAACATATGTGGAATCGACACGTACGAGAATGTCCGAACTATTAATATACAATGATTATTAAATCACACGGTCAATGGTGTTTACGTTAAAAAAAATTTAAATATAAAAAAAACCCAGTCCAGAATTGCATATTTTTGGTCACTTCATATACCATAAAAAAAGAAGTCCCATCAGAACAAAATGATACCGATTAAAAACTACAGATCACGGTGCAAAAAAATTAGCCCCCATACATCCCCTCATACAGAAAAATCTAAAATAATTTTCATGCAAAAAGTTATAATCTTTTAAAAGAAGTAAAACAAAATAAAACCTATATAAGTTGGGTATCGTAGTAATCGTATGGACCTACAGACTGCATAGAAACAGAAGCACCCAAAAGTTACAAAATGGCATTTTGTTTTATTTTTAAGTAATTTTTTTTATTGTTTTGGCATAGATTTTGTGGTGAAATAATTTATGTCAGTACAAAGTAAAATTGGTGGCAGAAAAAACAAGCCTCATTATGGGTCTGTAGGTGGAAAATTGAAAACGTTTAACATTTTTAGAATGTAGGGAGGAAAAAAACAAAAGTGCAAAAATAAAAATATAAGTCCTTAAAGGGGTTAACTCCAGAAAGGTCCCATGGGCCTGTTAGAATGTACTTAACCGGATTAATTTCTCAGATCAACCACCTCAACTGAGGACAGACAATCGTTCTTCTCAGACGTCCCTGGAGATCGGTTATCACCAGGTAAATCATACAGCGGAAAAGACTAACCATGGAATATACGGATGGGCCGGGTCTAACACAGTGATGGACACTTTTTAACTTTTTATGATGTCTCACCATCTATGATGATCAGACAACCCCGTTAAGACATACCCTAATGTGGCGTCCCAGACTGTCCTGTGGCTTCGGACTGCTTCAGGCAGACCTGCGGCACAGGTGTTGGGCCCCCTGAGGGACTTCTTGCTGCGGTAATTATGTCCCAGCACTTTACCAAGACTTAATATATCTTTATAATTATTTTGTTACCGTATATACTCGAGTATAAGCCGAGTTTTTCAGCACGATTTTTCGTGCTGAAAACGCCCCCTCGGCTTATACTCGAGTGAATTCTCCGCCTGTCAATCCCTTCATCCGTGGTCTTCAACCTGCAGACCTCCAGATGTTGAAAAACTACAACTCCCAGCATGCCCGGACAGCCATTGGCCCGGACAGTTATTGACTCGACTATAAGCCTAGGGGGGGAAATACATCATCCCCCCATGTCCTCATCCAGACCCCCCCATGTCATCATCCAGACCCCCGTCATCATCCCCCCCTTCATCATCACCGCCTGTCAATCTCTTCATCAGTGGTCTTCAACCTGCGGACCTCCAGATGTTGCAAAACTACAAGTCCCAGCATGCGCATGAACATCCCTGTGTGTCGTCGTCAAGGCAACGTCACTAGTCTGGGGCCGGCCTGGAGCGCGGAGAAGAGGGGCCCCCCCGGTGAAAATGGACAGCCCGGAACGACTAACCCTCCCTACCGGACGGTCCCTGCAGCATAGATGGCCCGGACCAGCTCACCCTTCCTTCCCACCGAGGGGAGGTGAGTAGAAAACTAAAGGGGGGGGGGGGGCGTCTGGATGATGACGAAGGCCGCAGTGGTCTTTAACCTGCGGACCTCCAGAGGTTTCAAAGCTACAACTCCCGGCATGCCCGTACAGCCGATGGCTGTCCGGGCATGCTGGGAGTTGTAGTTTTGCAACATCTGGAGGTCCGCAGGTTGAAGACCACTGATGAAGGGATTGACAGGCGGTGATGATGAAGGGGGGGGATGATGACGGGGGTCTGGATGATGACATGGGGGGATGATGTATTTCCCACCCTAGGCTTATAGTCGAGTCAATAACTTTTTCCTGGGTTTTTGGGGTGAAATTAGTGGCCTCGGCTTATATTCGGGTCGGCTTATACTCGAGTATATACAGTATGTTATTTCTATGTATGTGATTTATGAGTGTTATGGTCCATTTAAGAGAGAGCGGTGTGAGCCCATGTGACCCTGCCTGCCAATAGGAAACCCTAAATTCTAGCCCATAGAGTGTAGTGGGGGAAGGAGTTTCCCAAGTTCAGTGCTAGTCACTGTTGAGTTCAGTTGTTTCTGAGAATCAGTGTGATAAAGGTGTAAGGTGCGGGGAGAAGCCTCAAGAGAAAGCCCAAATCTACAATCAAATCTACTTTATCCGGTCATTCTGCAAGGATCACCTGTACGGTGGAAGTTCATGCCCTGGCGGAGGAAGCTACAAGACCTTGACAGAACCCTAGCTACCTGGATCAATCTTCAAGTCTCTCAAGTCAGTATCACTTTATTGGGTGAAAGTACTACAAGTCCCAGTAAGGCAACAAGGCACCCAAAGGGTTACACTGCATCCTCTCCACTCTTCACCATACTGTCTGTGTATCAACATCTGCACCCTGCTCAGTAAGGACAGTTATCTGTAACCTGACGTCTGTTTGTCCCTTTACTCCCTGTGTCTGGCCCAGGAGAAGCTGTCTCCAACCTAAGACCGTGTATAGGATAACAGTGCCCTGGCGTCACGAAGTGATAAGGTATTTCCCTACACCACCCATTGTACCACACTAACATAGTGTTTCCCAACCAGGGTGCCTCCAGCTGTTGCAAAAACTACAACTACTAGCATACTCCAGCTGTTGCAAAACTACAACTCCCAGCATCCCTGGACAGCCAAAGGCTGTCCAGGGATGCTGGGAGTTGTAGTTTTGCAACAGTTGGAGGCACCCTGGTTGAGAAACAGTGCCGTAACATTTGCATGTAAACAAGGGCAATAAGAGAAGAAACACTTTTTCTGATTTGGAGTTTTCTGTCTACTTAATTGCAGGCCCCTGGTAGGTGGGCCGGCGCATCACAAGACCATTTTATTGGCTGTACACACTCTTAAATGGGCGCTGTCAGAATCAAAAACGTTTTATATGTTGTGCATCTTCTCAAAACATTACCCTTTCTAATATAATTCATTAAAAAATGTTTCTCCTTTTTATAGAAATCAGGGCTGATAAACAAAGATCACTAGGGGTCCCCATACCATCCAGAATATAATCCTGTCCGGCTGCAGCATCATCTTTGTCCCAGCTGGGGCACAGGCTGGGACAAAGTCCAGGAAGTGAGGGTGGGACTAACACTCCTCTGTGCTCACTCCTGTCCTATCAGACTGCAGCATGAAAACAGAGAAGAGGAAGTTACAAAGCAGCCAGCAGTGATTGGATGAAGAGACCCAGTACAGCACAGCAGACTCAGGGAGGAATTGGATGCGTGGTGAGTGAGGGCGGGCTCAGTGCTTGCCATGGACACGCCCTTTCCTGAGCAGTGGATGTCAGAATGAGTAAAAAAGGCATTTGTGAGCCAAATACAGAAGCTAGACACATAAAAAAAAGACATGTAAAGCATCTGCATGACTGAGTGAGGAACATATAGAAGCTTTTTATTTTTCTTTGTGATATATTACCGAAAATGGAAAATGCTAAATATTTTTTTTTTATTGAAAGCCGAGGTACGTGCTCTCAAATCACCCAAGTGCAAGTAAAAAGTGCAAGTGTTCACACAAAAAAACGTGCATGAGGATGCGGTCTATCGCAAGCCCTTCTCCGAAAGGAGAGAGGCCCCCCAACAAACCAAACCCTTCGCCTCCGGGCCAAAAGACACCTGCAAGGTTCTAGGTACGATGTCCCCTTTCACCGAAGCTACTCAGGGACCGAAAGGTGTTCCCGGCAGACAACTAGGCGTTAACCAGGTTGTCACCAAGGAACCAGTAAAACCGGTTTGGCATCCTGCCGAAACAGGATGCCATGGGGTATAGCAGGGAGGTGAGGAACCTAATGGCCACAAACACCTCCCCTAGACCGGCAGGAGGGACACCCAGAAGGGCTACCGCACCCTACCAAATCCTAGTGGACAAACGAACAAAAAAAGTGGACACAGTGACAAAAATAAATAAATAAATAAGTGGATGTGCGCAGTGCGTAATACTGCCCGGCAATCCAACCGGATCTATAAAAATTCCCCGATCCTAGCCGGAAGGCCGGGATACTAAGGGTGAGTGCCCAGAAGAGTGAGAGAAAAAGTGCGTGCTATGTGCTTTCATTCAAGTGGGGTTGCCAATCCCAAGTTAATTCCGGCACCCTGGGGTCACCACTCCCAGGGCACTTGGCGCACCTCGGCCTTTACTCTACCCAGACCTTAAGGCCAGATCCAGCAGGGAACAGGTCTCATCGGGGATGACTGCTGTGCTATACAGCCATCCCTGGTACACCCATCCTACTGTGTGGTTCCCCATCCTGCCATGGTGGTCTTCGACACCGCCAACTAACAGGAAAGGTACTACACTTGATCTTAGCCAAAAGGCCGAGAAGCGATGAAGAGACCCAGTACAGCACAGCAGACTCAGGGGGGAAGTGAATGCGTGGTGAGTGAGGGCGGGCTCAGTGCTTGCCATGGACACGCCCTTTCCTGAGCAGTGGATGTCAGAATGAGTAAGCAGCAGAAGAAAAAAGGCATTTGTGAGCCAAATACAGAAGCTAGACACATTAAAAAAAGGCATGTAAAGCATCTGCATGACTGAGTGAGGAACATATAGAAGCTTTTTATTTTTCTCTGTGATATATTACCGAAAATGGAAAATGCTAGATATATCATACTTTATTGTGTGACTTATGTCATTGTGTGGACCTAGAATAAAAGTACTTATCAGCTGATCTATGCTCCAGGGGAAGTTGTGTAGTTTTTTCCAGTCTGACCACAGTGCTCTCTGCTGACACCTCTGTCCATTTCAGGAACTGTCCAGAGCAGGAACAAATTCCCATAGCAAACCTCTCCTGCTCCGGACAGTTCCTGACACAGACAGAGGTGTCTGCAGAGAGCACTGTGGTTAGACTGGAATGAACTACACAACTTCCTCTGGAGCATACAGCAGCTGATCAGTACTGGAAGGATTAAGATTTTTTTTAAATAGAAGTAATTTACAAATTGTTTTACGAGATCCCCAATCCAAGTCTTCGAGGCCACCAAAAGTCCAGGATTTAAATTTTTCCAATGGACAAACTGAAATCCCCCCAGAATGTTGGTGGGCCTTAAAGGGGTACTCCTGTGGAAAACAAATATTTTCAAATCAACTGGTGCCAGAAAGTTAAACAGATTTGTAAATTACTTCTATATAAAAATCTTAATACTTACAGTACTTATCAGCTGCTGTGCGCTCTAGGACAGTGGTCTTCAACCTGCGGACCTCCAGATGTTGCAAAAATACAACTCCCAGCATGCCCGGACAGCCAACGGCTGTCCGGGCATGCTGGGAGTTGTAGTTTTGCAACATCTGGAGGTCCGCAGGTTGAGGACCACTGCTCTAGGGGAAGTTGTGCAGTTCTTTCCAGTCCTTCCAGTACTTATTAGCAGCTGTATACTACAGAGGAAATTATTTTCTTTTGGGATTTTTTTTCTGTCTGAACACAGTGCTCTCTGCTGCCACCTCTGTCCATATCAGGAACTGTCCAGAGCTGGAGGAAATCTTTATAGCAAACCTCTCCTGCTCTGTACAGTACCTGACATGGACAGAGGTGTCAGCAGAGAGCACTGTGGACTGGTCAGACAGAAAAGAACTACACGACATCCTGTGGAGCATACAGCAGCTGATAAGTACTGGGAGGATTAAGATTAAGGACTGGGTTGAGGAACAATTGACTAGAAAAGCATTCTTTTTTATATTCTCTTCTAAGGGGCCAGTGTGAGCACTAAGTAAAATTGACATTTGCCACCAGGCCTCATTGGGCTTAGACTACCCCAAAAATAGCTCTATACAAAGGTGGGGTAGACAAAAACTCAGGGTCCCACATACACCTGGATTTGGCGCAGCTCTTACTTATGGCTTCCAGTCTATAACCAGAGACGTTCTGTATAATAAACCAAAATTACAAACGCAATAGGCTGAACTTCTCCGGAAAAATGCAATTCTAGGGAATGGCAGAGGTCACCGCGAATGTTATAAATACTTCTCCATCTGCATTTAGAGTTCCACATTCAGACACCACATATTTTACAGGAAACTCTTTCTACAATGGTTTCATGGGTGTTGTGATGGCTCTAGACATAACATACGAGACGGCCCCTTTATACAGATGTGCTGCTGCCTGTGGAAAGATGGAACAGGGAACAAGCATCCGTTCTATGCGTTCTATACGTTAAAGGGGTACTCCGGTGGGAAAAAATTGTAAATTACTTCTATTAAAAAATCTCAATCCTTCCAGTACTTATCAGCTGCTCTATGCTCCAGAGGAAGTTGTGTAGTTCTTTTCTGCCTGACCACAGTGCTCTCTGCTGACACCTCTGTCCATTTTAGGAACTGCCAAGAACAGGAGCAAATCCCCATAGCAAACCTCTCCTGCTCTGGACAGTTCCTGACATGGACAGAGGTGTCAGCAGAGAGCACTGTGGTCAGACTGGAAAGAACTACACAACTTCCTCTGGAGCATACAGCAGCTAAGTACTGGAAGGATTAAGAATTTTTAATCGAAGTAATTTACAAATTGTTTTACGAGACGTCCCCTTTATACAGATGGGCTGCTGCCTGTGGAAAGATGGAAAAGGGAACAAGTATCAATTTTATCACTACCTTAAAGGGGTACTCCGGTGGAAAACAATTAGTAAATTACTTCTATTAAAAAATCCTAATCCATCCAGTACTTATCAGCTGCTGTATGCTCCAGAGGAAGTTGTGTAGTTCTTTTCTGTTTCACCACATTGCTCTCTGCTGACACCTCTGTCTTTGTCAGGAACTGTCCAGAACAGGAGCAAATTCCCATAGCAAACCTCTCCTGCTCTGGACAGTTCCTGACATGGACAGAGGTGTCAGCAGAGAGCACTGTGGTCAGACTGGAATTAACTACACAACTTTCTCTGGAGCATACAGCAGCTAAGTACTGGAAGGATTAAGATTTTTATTGGAAGTAATTTACAAATTGTTTAACTTTCTGTCACCAGTTGATTTAAAAAAATAAAAATAAAATTCCACCAGAGTACCCCTTTACGCTTGTTCCTTCTTTCTCCAGATATCAGAGAAAGACAAAGGGTCACAAATTTTTTAATAGAAGTAATTTACAAATTGTTTTACAAGACGGCCCCTTTATACAGATGTGCTGCTGCCTATGGAAAGATGGAAAAGGGAACAAGTATCCGTTCTATCACTACGTTAAAGGGGTACTCCAGTGGGAAAAAAATTGTAAATTACTTCTATTAAAAAATCTTAATACTTCCAGTACTTATCAGCTGCTCTATGCTCCAGAGGAAGTTGTGTAGTTCTTTTCTGCCTGACCACAGTGCTCTCTGCTGACACCTCTGTCCATGTCAGGAACTGTCCAGAACTTGAGCAAATCCCCATAGCAAACCTCTCCTGCTCCGGACAGTTCCTGACATGGACAGAGGTGTCAGCAGAGAGCACTGTGGTCAGACAGAAAAGAACTACACAACTTCCTCTGGAGCATACAGCAGCTGATAAGTACTGGAAGGATTAATATTTTTTAAAAGAAGCAATTTACAAATAGTTTTACAAGACGTCCCCTTTATATTTGGGTAAACATGTGACCCAAGGACCTCCAAAGGTCCTCCAACATACCCTAGAGGAATGAACATAGTCACATGACCGAAAGTCCTGCGACGCTATCAAGGTAAGCACACTACTATGCATTATACTAAATATACACATTATTAAATATGTACACATAAACGGAGGAGGAGGTGACTAGGGGCTGTCCCACCGGGGGGACCCTACCTGAACGTAGTAACTCTGACTTTGGGGACCACCATACAAGGTACGGTATGCAATACGGTACCGGGACACCACACATTAGTGCCGATTCGCGTCTCGTATGTTATGTCTAGAGCCATCACAACACCCATGAAACCATTGTAGAAAGGGCCCGAATAAGGGGGTGAATACCCCTTTAATTTTGTAGACCCCCCTAGAGACCCCATGTGCTGCCCAACAGGATGCATTGCTGACTGAATGAGTCTGTAGGATGCAATGATTTGGGGAAAATAACTTTTATTTGTCATTTCTCATTATTGAGAGCTACTTGTTACCTGGTGAGATGGGATACGGGTTAGTCGCACAGGGTTTTACGGTATTCTGACAAATCCCAGCGCAGTCTATTTACATTATTACTATGTCTATATTTATCCCTTTCTGAACTGTATCATATGAGAACATTCTCTCCCAGTGTTTATTTAGCAGTAATGGGTTTTCATGCATTTATTTTTGTTTATTTAATTATAAGTAAATTACTTTTCGCAGGCTTTACTGTCACATGAGGTTCATATATGTGTCCCGCGGGAGTCACCCCCAACACATATGGTCAGTAATACAAGGAGATTGTGCCCGAGCGAATAAAACCGACGTCATGGAAGAGAGAGCACGGAATCTGAAGGACGACATTTACAAGGGCAAGCAATACATACAGATTATACAGACTTCTGGGGACCCCTCCAAAAGAACGTTATTTTTGGGAACATTTTTACGACATAGCCTATGCTGTACTATATAAGAAAAAAATAAATAAATAAATAAATATATATATATATATATATATATATATATATATATAGAGCTACTTGAGTGCTTCTTTAAGAACCCTATATATCCATGCATTAAAGCCATTAAAGGGGTACTCCGGTCAAAAACTATTTTTTTTTTTTTAGGTCTTTATAAGTCAACTGGTGCCAGAAAGTTAAACAGATTTGTAAATGACTTATATTTAAAAAAAATCTTTACCCTTCCTGTACTTTTTAGCAGCTGTATGCTACAGAGGAAATTCTGTTCTTTTTGAATTTCTTTTTTGTCTTGTCCACAATGCTCTCTCTGCTGACACCTCTGTCCGTGTCAGGAACTGTCCAGAGCAGCATGGGTTTGCTATGGGGATTTTCTCCTGCTCTGGACAGTTCCTGATACGGACAGAGGTGTCAGCAGAGAGCACTGTGGACAAGACAAAAAAGAAATTCAAACAGAACAGAATTTATTCTGTAGCATACAGCTGCTAATAAGTACTGGAAGGGTAAAGATTTTTTTTTTTATAGAAGTAAATTACAAATCTGTTTAACTTTCTGGCACCAGTTCATAAAAATAAAAAAATAAAAAAGTTTGCCACCGGAGTACCCCTGTTGTTTAGTAAAAGTCAACTAATCCCCCTATCCAAGGGATAAGTGTCTGATCGCAGCGGTACGACCGCAGGAGCCCCCACAGGACCCCGGCTCTCTGAGAGAAGCACATGCCACAGACAGTAGACGCTCCATTTATTCTCATTGGAACAAAATGGAGCATGTACAAAGGCTGAGTACACAAAACGTTTTTGCAATATAGTTCCCATATACGTTTTCAATTTGAAAACCGTATGGAAACCGTATTGAAAACCGTATGCCAAACAATGCATCAGGTTGCATCCATTTTGCACGGATTTTGTCAGTTTTTTTCTCGTACCCAAAAACGTAGCCTACCACAGTTTTTGGTCCGGGTGAAAAACCATATTGAAACCGTATATGTTTTTTTTAAACATGGGAGTCAATGGGAACCGTATAGAACCGTATGTGCATATGATTCCATCCGGTTTGCACCATACGGTTTTTGACTTTTGACAGTTTTTTTTCTTGGAATTTCAATTGAACAAGTGAAACTTTATTCATAAGGGAGTGAAAAGTTAAAAACGGATGCAACCGAACATCGTTTTTCAAACCGTATACGGTTTTTAAACGTAAATGGGTTAAAAATTGTACACGCGTTTTGATACAGTTTTGTCCGGTTTTGAGGAATCCGTTTTTCATAATAAACCTGATACGGGAACTGTATTGCAAAAACGTGGTGTGCATGCAGCCTAAGAAAATTGGTGTCTCATTTTGGAAATCCACAGGATAGGGGATAAGTGTCTGATTCCAGCAGTCGGGTGATCTCTAGAATGGGGCCCGTCTTACCTCGGAGTGCTCCGGCTTCCACCTTCTGAAACAAGTTGATTGCAGAAGTGACTGCCCGCACTGACAATTAAAAAACCAACGACCTTCAGACCAGTGGATAGTAGGGCGCTGAGGAACCAGGCAACAGTTGAAGCAATCAGCTTTATTCCCAACATGCAACGCGTTTCGCGCTAGTGCGCTTCATCAGGCATATCAACATATACCTGATGAAGCGCACTAGCGCGAAACGTGTTGCATGTTGGGAATAAAGCTGATTGCTTCAACTGTTGCCTGGTCCCTCAGCGCCCTACTATCCACTGGTCTGGAGGTCGTTGGTTTTTTACTTGCTTTTATTGTGGAGTTGGCAGCAGAGGGATCTGCTTCATGCTATCATCCAAGTTGTGCTGGCATTTGCACAACTTACATTGGTAAGTGCTCTATCATTATTAGCGTTCCCACATATGTTATTTATTGCAACATGGAGCGCTCTTTTTTGTCTTTTTTGTCGCTGTGGCCAGTGATTGGTGGAGGGGGTTATCACTGCCAAAGTCAGTTTGCCTCAGAAGATGAGACCCGGAGCGCCCAGAGGTAAGAGACGGGCCCTGTTTTGGAGATCCCCAGCAGTAGGGCCCCCGTAAATCAGACACTTATCCCTCGCCCTGTGGATAGGGAATAAATTGTCTTTCACTGAAAAATCCCTTTAAAGGGGTACTCCGGTACTTAGACATCTTATCCCCTATCCAAAGGATAGGGGATAAGATGCCTGATCGCGGGGGTCCCGCTGCTGGGGACCCCTGTGATCCTGCACTCTGCACCCTGTTAAAATCAGTCCCTGGAGCATGTTCGCTCCGGGTCCGATTGTTGTCGATCACGGGGCCGGAGCATTGTGACGTCACGGCTTCGCCCCCGTGTGACGTCACACCCCACCCCTCAATGCAAGTCTATGGGAGGGGGTGTGACGTCCGTCACGCCCCCTCCCATAGACTTGCATTGAGGGGCGGGGCGTGACGTCACACAGAGGCGGAGCTGTGACGTCAAGCTCTTTCGCTCGCGTGGTCGGGATCCGAAACCTCCAGCGTTGCCGGAAGCTGTTGAGGTGGGTGCTGCAGCCTAGATCCCGGGGGTCCCCAGCAGCGGGACCCCGGCGATCTGACATCTTATCCCCTATCCTTTGGATAGGGGATAAGATGTCTAGGGGCGGACTACCCCTTTAATTACAACAACAAAATTGTGTAATTCCTGATTTATCCTGCGGAGGCAGTGCAGAGGTATCAAACACTTGCTGCTCGGTAACTTCACCACAGTAATTTTCAAAAAGCTGACACAACCCCTTTAATATATTAGTGCCGTACTAAGAGTGACTTAGGTCCACAGTGAGTAAAAAGCGCCAAAGGTCCTGAACTTCCCATCTCTGGACAGGGGACACGGCGGAGAGCAGCCATTTGCCCTTAAAAACTCATTATCTCTGGTGTTTAAGTGAAACCTTAGATCAATAGATCCGTCAACAAAACCTACAAAGAGATCCTGTCTGGGGGCTCCCGGCGGACACCATATGAGCTCTCCTCATTACAACCGGTCAATTCTTGTAGATATCATTCATCTCGGTGTCTAATGATGACCATTGTTATCAGTCTGGGTCTTACTTCTCCGAGTTCATCAACAATGTATCAATTAGTGCGTGTTTAGATCTTAATGGTGAAAGAAACCTAGAAAAAAAAAAAAGAAAAAAACTTGGGTACATAGGCCCAAAACTACACCCATTTAAAGGGGTTCTCCGGAGGAAAACTTTTTTTTTTTCAACTGATGCCAGAGAGTTTCTGTTGGACCACAGTGCTCTCTGCTGACACCTCTGTCCATTATAGGAACTGTCCAGAGTAGGAACAAATCCCCATAGAAAACCTCTCCTGCTCTGGACAGTTCCTAAAATGGACAGAGGTGTCAGCAGAGAGCACTGTGGTCAGACAGAAAGGAAATTCGATAAGAAAAGAACTTCCTGTGGAGCATACAGCAGCTGATAAGTACTGGAAGGATTAAGATTTTTTAATAGAAGTAATTTAAAAATCTGGCACCAGTTGATTTAAAAAAAAAAAAGGTTTTCCACCGGAGTACCCCTTTAAGTCCAAGTCTTTTTGAGCCTTGGAGACAATTGTGTCTGAATTCACATCTACATGCACAGTGATCCTTGGCTTCTCAGCAAAATGTTCTTAAAGGAAAGAGTCACCCGCAGTGGCACTGGCTGGTAGTGCGGGCGATTAAAACGATGCCTACTATGCCCGTATCCGTTGCTGCATTCCTCCGTTATGTTCATAATTCTGATTATGCAAATGAGCAGTCAGTGGCATGGGTGGAGTTACAATGGCGGTCTCAGGCACTGTGACGTCAGCACTGTTCTTTCAGCGCTCCACCTCGCCAATACATATCCATACAATCCACTTCACCACTCTGTATTCATTCCTACTGCGCATGTGTTGATGATCCAAGATGGCCGCAGCCGCGGCCATCTTGGATCATCAGCACATGCGCAGTAGGAGTGAATACAGAGCGGGGAAGAGAAGGAGATTGTATGAATATGTATGAGCAGGATGAGCTAAGAGACGTCACAGTGCCTGAGGCCGCCATCGTAACTCCGCCCGTGCCACTGACTGCTCATTTGCATAATCTCAATAATGAAGATAAAGGGGGAACGCCGCAACGGATCCGGGCATCGCAGGCTTCGTTTTAATCAGCGTCACCCGCACTACCAGCCACTACCACTGGCTAGTGGGGGTGACTTTGCAGACAGTTTTCCTTTGAACCAACATTTTGTTAGTGTACTTGATGATCTATGCATCGATTCAGTGAGCACTCATGGTTAGTGGTCATTGGGGAAGGGGCTGGAAAATCCCCCTTTTTGTTAGATTTGATTACACAGGGGGAGAATGATCAAAACCTGTGCAGAGGAAGTCGACCAGTTGCCCATAGCAACCAATCAGATCGCTTCTTTCATTTTTGAAAAGGCCTCTTAAAAAATGAAAGAAACAATCTGATTGGTTGCTATGGGCAACTGGTCAACGTTTCCTCTGCACAGGTTTTGATTAATCTCCCCCTATGGGTCTCACTGTTGAGACCCCTGACGATCAGCAAGATGTATAACCTTATATATATATTTATAACATATATATGTATTATATATAACTTATATATATGTATAACAAATATATATATTTGTGGTATAACCCAGCAATAACGACATGGTCCTGCATTACTCTTAGTCCCTGTCAGGTTGAGTCCCTCAGTGATCTGGGGGCTCTCCTGCAGTGTCTCCCCTGCTGTTATTATAGTGTTAATTAATGTAATAGGATTATAGTCAGTATGTCAATGTATAGTCAGTATAAAGGACCTTTGGAGGACTCCAGTAAATGTCTAAAGGACCTGTGAAATGTCACATGTTCTGTTTATGTTATCACATGTTACCCAGAGAGCACCAGCTTAACACATGACCCGCAGCTTGACCAATGGGCTTTGGCTCAGCCCCCCTCTATATAAAGGGGCGGCCATCACTTTACTGAGACCAGTAAACACCAGAGATCTCAGTGCTAGTGTCCAGCACCTGGAAGACCTCAAATCTACAGTCATTCCAGTAAGTCAAGTCTATGTCTGCTGTCACTATCTACAGTCTAGTCAAGTCTCAAGTCAATTATCTAAAGTCTATTACAAGTATAATTGGTCCCAGCAAGCTGCGAGGTCCTTCTGTGTTCCCGGCCACCTCTCTGGGATTCTGGCCGAGCTGTGAAGATAATAATTGTCACGATTCGGCTGGCAGGAGGTGGATCCTCTGTACCAGAGAGGGATTGGCGTGGACCGTGCTAGTGGACCGGTTCTAAGTTACTACTGGTATTCACCAGAGCCCGCCGCAAAGCGGGATGGTCTTGCAGCGGCGGTAGTAACCAGGTCATATCCACTAGCAACGGCTCAACCTCTCTGACTGCTGAAGATAGGCGCGGTACAAGGGAGTAGACAAGAGCAAGGTCGGACGTAGCAGAAGGTCGGGGCAGGCAGCAAGGATCGTAGTCAGGGGCAACGGCAGGAGGTCTGGAACACAGGCTAGGAACACACAAGGAAACGCTTTCACTGGCACGATGGCAACAAGATCCGGCGAAGGAGTGCAGGGGAAGTGAGGTATACATAGGGAGTGCACAGGTGAACACACTAATTAGAACAACTGCGCCAATCAGTGGCGCAGTGGCCCTTTAAATCGCAGAGACCCGGCGCGCGCGCGCGCGCCCTAGGGAGCGGGGCCGCGCGCGCCGGGACAGGACCGACGGAGAGCGAGTCAGGTACGGGAGCCGGGGTGCGCATCGCGAGCGGGCGCCACCCGCATCGCGAATCGCATCCCGGCTGGAGGCGGTATCGCAGCGCACCCGGTCAGTGGATCTGACCGGGGCGCTGCAGTAGCGAGGATGTTGCGAGCACTCCGGGGAGGAGCGGGGACCCGGAGCGCTCGGCGTAACAGTACCCCCCCCCCCTTGGGTCTCCCCCTCTTCTTGGAGCCTGAGAACCTGAGGACCAGACTTTTGTCTAGGATATTGTCCTCAGGTTCCCAGGATCTCTCTTCAGGACCACAGCCCTCCCAATCAACCAAAAAAAAAGTTTTCCCTCTGACCTTCTTGGAGGCCAGTATCTCTTTTACGGAGAAGATGTCAGAAGAACCGGAAACAGGAGTGGGAGAAACAAGTTTGGGAGAGAAACGGTTGATGATGAGTGGTTTAAGAAGAGAGACATGAAAGGCATTAGGAATACGAAGAGAAGGAGGAAGAAGAAGTTTGTAAGAGACAGGATTAATTTGGCACAAGATTTTGAAAGGACCAAGATAGCGTGGTCCCAATTTGTAGCTGGGGACACGGAAGCGGACATATTTAGCGGACAGCCATACCTTGTCTCCGGGAGAAAAAATGGGGGGAGCTCTTCTTTTCTTATCGGCAAACTTTTTCATGCGAGATGAAGCCTGTAAAAGAGAATTTTGGGTCTCTTTCCATATGGTGGAAAGATCACGAGTTACTTCATCCACAGCGGGCAAACCAGAGGGCAAGGGAGTAGGGAGGGGGGGAAGAGGGTGACGGCCGTACACCACGAAAAATGGGGATTTGGAAGAAGATTCAGAGACTCTGAAGTTGTACGAGAATTCGGCCCATGGTAGAAGATCTGCCCAGTCATCCTGGCGGGAGGAAACAAAATGCCGTAAATAGTCACCCAGGACCTGGTTAATTCTTTCTACTTGCCCATTGGATTGAGGATGATAAGCAGAAGAGAAGTTTAATTTAATCTTGAGTTGTTTACAGAGAGCCCTCCAGAATTTTGACACGAATTGGACGCCTCTATCCGAGACGATCTGCGTGGGCAAACCGTGAAGACGAAAAATGTGTACAAAAAATTGTTTTGCCAACTGAGGCGCTGAAGGAAGACCAGGAAGAGGAATAAAATGTGCCATCTTGGAAAATCGATCAACGACCACCCAAACAACAGTGTTGCCACGGGATGGGGGTAAGTCTGTAATAAAGTCCATACCAATCAGAGACCAAGGCTGTTCGGGGACAGGCAGAGGATGAAGGAGACCAGCAGGCTTCTGGCGAGGAGTCTTATCCCGGGCACAGACAGTACAGGCCCGCACAAAATCAACAACATCCGTCTCCAGAGTCGGCCACCAATAGAAACGAGAGATGAGTTGCAAGGACTTTTTGATGCCCGCATGGCCAGCGAGGTGGGAGGAGTGACCCCATTTGAGGATTCCGAGGCGTTGGCGTGGAGAAACGAAGGTCTTCCCTGGAGGAGTTTGCCTGATGGAGGCTGGAGAAGTGGAGATCAGACAGTCAGGAGGAATGATGTGTTGCGGAGAGAGCTCTACTTCCGAGGCATCCGAGGAACGAGAGAGAGCATCGGCCCTAATGTTCTTGTCGGCAGGGCGAAAATGAATTTCAAAATTAAAACGGGCAAAGAACAGAGACCACCTGGCCTGGCGAGGATTCAGCCGTTGGGCAGACTGGAGATAGGAGAGATTCTTGTGATCGGTGTAAATGATAACTGGAAATTTTGATCCCTCCAGCAGATGCCTCCATTCCTCAAGTGCCAATTAAATGGTCAGTAGTTCTCGATCCCCGATGGAGTAGTTCCTCTCCGCCGGAGAGAAGGTCCTAGAAAAAAAACCACAAGTAACAGCCTGCCCGGAAGAATTTTTTTGTAGAAGGACCGCTCCAGCTCCCACTGAGGAGGCATCAACCTCCAATAGGAAGGGTTTAGATGGGTCAGGTCTGGAGAGCACGGGAGCAGAAGAAAAGGCAGACTTGAGCCGTTTAAATGCGTCTTCCGCTTGAGGAGAGCAGGACTTAGGATTGGCATTCTTCTTGGTTAAAGCCACGATAGGAGCCACAATAGTGGAAAAATGTGGAATAAATTGTCTGTAATAATTGGCGAACCCCAAAAAACGTTGGATAGCACGGAGTCCGGAGGGGCGTGGCCAATCTAAGACGGCAGAGAGTTTATCTGGGTCCATTTGTAGTCCTTGGCCAGAGACCAAGTATCCTAGGAAAGGAAGATATTGACATTCAAACAGACATTTCCCCATTTTGGCATAAAGTTGATTGTCTCAAAGTCTCTGAAGAACCATGCGGACATGCTGGCGGTGTTCTTCTAAGTTGGCAGAAAAAATCAGAATATCGTCCAGATACACAACAACACAGGAATATAAGAGATCACGAAAAATTTCATTAACAAAGTCTTGGAAGACGGCAGGGGCGTTGCACAGGCCAAAGGGCATGACCAGATACTCAAAGTGTCTATCTCTAGTGTTAAATGCAGTTTTCCATTCGTCCCCCTCCCTGATGCGGATGAGATTATAAGCACCTCTTATGTCCAGTTTGGTAAAGATGTGGGCACCTTGAAGGCGATCAAAGAGTTCTGAGATAAGAGGTAGGGGGTAGCGGTTCTTTACCGTGATTTTATTAAGTCCGCGGTAGTCAATGCAAGGACGTAGGGAGCCATCTTTTTTGGACACAAAGAAAAATCCAGCTCCGGCAGGAGAGGAGGATTTGCGGATAAACCCCTTTTTTAAATTTTCCTGGATGTATTCAGACATAGCAAGAGTCTCTGGGGCGGACAGAGGATAAATTCTGCCCCGGGGTGGAGTAGTGCCCGGGAGGAGGTCAATAGGACAGTCATAAGGCCTGTGAGGAGGTAAAGTCTCAGCTTGTTTTTTGCAAAAAACATCAGCATAGTCCATATAAGCCTTAGGGAGACCAGTTACAGGGGGAACCACAGGGTCACGGCAGGGAGTACTGGGAACCAGTTTAAGACAGTCCTTGAAACAAGAAGTACCCCAGCTCTTGATCTCTCCTGTGGACCAATCATGGGTTGGGGAATGGCGTTGAAGCCATGGTAGTCCAAGGAGAATTTCGGAAGTGCAATTGGAGAGGACCAAAAACTCAATTTTTTCGTGATGAGGTCCGATGCACATTAGGAGGGGCTCCGTGCGGTAACGTACGGTACAGTCCAATCTTTCATTGTTAACACAATTGATGTAGAGGGGTCTGGCGAGACTGGTCACCGGGATGTTGAACCTGTTGATGAGAGAGGCCAAAATAAAATTTCCTGCAGATCCGGAATCCAAGAAGGCCATAGTAGAGAAGGAGAAGGTAGAGGCAGATATCCGCACAGGCACAGTAAGGCGTGGAGAAGCAGAGTTGACATCAAGAACTGTCTCACCTTTGTGCGGAGTCAGCGTACGTCTTTCCAGGCGGGGAGGATGGATAGGACAATCCTTCAGGAAGTGTTCGGTACCGGCACAGTACAGGCAAAGATTCTCCATGCGGCGTCGTGTCCTCTCTTGAGGTGTCAAGCGAGACCGGTCAACTTGCATAGCCTCCACGGCGGGAGGCACAGGAACGGATTGCAGAGGACCAGAGGAGAGAGGAGCCGGGGAGAAAAAACGCCTCGTGCGAACAAAGTCCATATCCTGGCGGAGCTCCTGACGCCTTTCGGAAAAACGCATGTCAATGCGAGTGGCTAGATGAATGAGTTCATGCAGGTTAGCAGGAATTTCTCGTGCGGCCAGAACATCTTTAATGTTGCTGGATAGGCCTTTTTTAAAGGTCGCGCAGAGGGCCTCATTATTCCAGGATAGTTCGGAAGCAAGAGTACGGAATTGTATGGCGTACTCGCCAACGGAAGAATTACCCTGGACCAGGTTCAGCAGGGCAGTCTCAGCAGAAGAGGCTCGGGCAGGTTCCTCAAAGACACTTCGAATTTCCGAGAAGAAGGAGTGTACAGAGGCAGTGACGGGGTCATTGCGGTCCCAGAGCGGTGTGGCCCATGACAGAGCTTTCCCAGACAGAAGGCTGACTACGAAAGCCACCTTAGACCTTTCAGTAGGAAACTGGTCCGACATCATCTCCAAGTGCAGGGAACATTGTGAAAGAAAGCCACGGCAAAACTTAGAGTCCCCATCAAATTTATCCGGCAAGGATAGTCGTAGGCTGGAAGCGGCCACTCGCTGCGGAGGAGGTGCAGGAGCTGGCGGAGGAGATGATTGCTGGAGCTGTGGTAGTAGCTGCTGTAGCATCACGGTCAGTTGAGACAGCTGATGGCCTTGTTGCGCTATCTGTTGTGACTGCTGGGCGACCACCGTGGTGAGGTCGGCGACAACTGGCAGGGGAACTTCAGCGGGATCCATGGCCGGATCTACTGTCACGATGCCGGCTGGCAGGAGGTGGATCCTCTGTGCCAGAGAGGGATTGGCGTGGACCGTGCTAGTGGACCGGTTCTAAGTTACTACTGGTATTCACCAGAGCCCGCCGCAAAGCGGGATGGTCTTGCAGCGGCGGTAGTAACCAGGTCGTATCCACTAGCAACGGCGCAACCTCTCTGACTGCTGAAGATAGGCGCGGTACAAGGGAGTAGACAAGAGCAAGGTCGGACGTAGCAGAAGGTCGGGGCAGGTAGCAAGGATCGTAGTCAGGGACAACGGCAGGAGGTCTGGAACACAGGCTAGGAACACACAAGGAAACGCTTTCACTGGCATGATGGCAACAAGATCCGGCGAAGGAGTGCAGGGGAAGTGAGGTATACATAGGGAGTGCACAGGTGAACACACTAATTAGAACAACTGCGCCAATCAGTGGCGCAGTGGCCCTTTAAATCGCAGAGACCCGGCGCGCGCGCCCTAGGGAGCGGGGCCGCGCGCGCCGGGACAGGACCGACGGAGAGCGAGTCAGGTACGGGAGCCGGGGTGCGCATCGCGAGCGGGCGCCACCCGCATCGCGAAGCGCATCCCGGCTGGAGGCGGTATCGCAGCGCACCCGGTCAGTGGATCTGACCGGGGCGCTGCAGTAGCGAGGATGTTGCGAGCGCTCCGGGGAGGAGCGGGGACCCGGAGCGCTCGGCGTAACAATAACACCTATCTAACCTCAGTAAAGCCTCCGTTAAACCATAACTTGGTTGTGGACTCCCATTTTCACTGCCTAGCCATTGGAATAGCGGAGATACCATTTGGGTGATTCCGGTACCCAAAAACCACTCTGGCGTCACGAACATTAGGGGTTTATAACACCTTGCCCCTGGGGTTAATACCATCTTGCCCCATCCACCTACACCGGTACATCCCGTGGTCCCGCCATACACCGTGGGTCACCACATGTTCAATGCTGCAGCGCCACCAGAGGAGGAGCAAAGCATTACATAGCGTCTGTTGAAATCAATAGGGTATGTTCTTAGTTTGATGAAAATGCTGAACAGGGAAATCCTTCGTCAACCTAAAATGCCCTAAAAGAGTATTTGTAAAGGGTCTTTCTTAACCAGACAACCCCTTTAAGGCCCCCGGTCGTCCATGTAAAGGTGCCAGGTCCACCTTACAGTAACTGATCCTACGTGTCCATATGACTACTGTATTTATTGCTAAATTAAGATCTCCTACCCGCTCGCCAGGCGGAGTTAAGTGCTGCCATAAGCTTAGCTTCACATTGAAGTAAATATCATGCCTGATGGTTTTCTCTTGTCTCTAAGTGGCCACATGGGAGAAGGAGAAGTCCTTGCAAAAAGCTTAAAGCAAAGTTAAGAAAACAGGAACAAAGGAAGCAGCTGTTACAACTGCAAAGAGCTGGACCTGCACACGGAGACGGTACCTGCAAGAGTCATTATGGCTGAGCCCGCTGTAATGTCAAATGTTTATCCTGAAACACATGTTCCTACTGCGAGGCCCGATCCTGCGAGGAGACGAGACCTCCTGGCTCTCCATTTCCCCATCTAACCAAACATCTGTAAGACACGGAAAACGCCGTAAAACATGACCAGCTACTTCAACAAATTACATCCATGTTTATACCAATGTCAACTCCAGCTGGGGGACCAAAATTATATTAGTGATTTGTATATTTTCACTTTTCTTTTCTTCATCGTGTGAAAAATGAAAAAAAAAAAAAAAAAAACGAGGTGTGGTAAGTCAATTCATAGGGTCATAGGGTAATGGGGGATGGGTATTGTGTTAAAGGGGTACTCCACTGCCCCAGCGTTCGGAACATTTTGTTACGAACGCTTGGAGCGGGTGGCAGGGGTCGTGACATCACGGCCATGCCCCCTTGTGAAGTCACGCTATGCCCCCTCAATGTAAGTCTATGGGAGGGGGCGTGGCGGCCGCCACGCCCCCTCCCATAGACTTGCATTGAGGGGGCCTGGTGTGAAGTCACGAGGGGGCGTGGCCATTTTAAAGGGATACTCCACCCCTAGACATGTTATTCTTTATCCAAAGGATAGGGGATAACATGTCTGATCGCGGGGGGGGGGGGGTGCAGACGCTTGGATCCCTTGCGATCTCTGGGCCGACGCTGTGATGTTACGGTCACGAAAGCCTGGAGCTTCCATGATTATGATGTCACTCCACGCCCCCCCCCAATCATATCTTTGGGAGGGGTTGTGACAGCGAGTACACAGCCGTCACACTTTCTCCCGAGGGCGTGGGGGCTGTGATTGCCAGTCATCTGGCACAGAGAGGAGTTCGCTCCGTGCACCAGATGACTGGGGTACCGCGGTAGAGATTACAGGGTCTCCAGAGGCCTGACCCCCATGATCAGACATGATATGCTCTATCCTTTAGATAGGGAGATAAGGTGTCTAGCGGCAGAATACCCCTTTAAGGGTAAAAATGAATTCCTGACTCCAAGTCTGGCAATCAGAATAAATCCCTGGATTAACCTCCCACCTCCAGAATCTAGTGACTGCAGCGACTCCAGTCTCTACTTATTTGCTTGGTTTTGACCCCTGCTTTGTGTACTGACCTGCTTTGGCTCTGATTTTGTCTTTGTTGTGCCTTTCAAGTTCTGAACTGGTCTATATGGTTATTCTCTTTGTGGTGTCCCGGTACCAGATTGTATCCGTTACCTTGTGGTGAGGTCCCCAAAGTCAGAGTCCCTAGTTACCGGTGGGGTCCTCATCTATAGTTAGCCCCTTGTCACCCCTTAAATAATTCAAATTAGTCAAATTCTAAGTGTAAATATGTATATAATGTATACTTACCTTGTTGTAGCGTCGCAGGACCTGCGGGTCACGTGATACGTTCCAAGACTCTATGGTTCAAGGACCTTTGGAGGAAGTCAGGTGATCACCTACCATGCATTGTAATGGTGAGTGACAGCTGACTCGGACCAATCCAAAATGGCCCTGCCCCTTCCCATATAAGGGAGCGGCGGCCATTAAGCGCTCTCTTTCCTCGTTGACTGTTGAGAGAGGAGGATCAGCGCAGTTGTCGTCAGCAGTGACTAGGCCCAAGCCTTGCGGCAACGGCCATCTTACAGAACTGTGAGTTATCTCAATCCCTCTTAAGTCTGCAAGATCACCGGACCTAAGTACTCCCCTAAATCCGGACGGATCTCTGCATCAATACTAATTCTAACAACCTCTTGGATAAGTTAATGGTCCGCGGCATCTGTCATTCACTGCCGTGCTGAATAGAGACTGTATTACTAAGACTGTTGCTGTTAATTGGATGTACCGCAAGTACCTCAGTAAAGTTTATGCAAGTTCAAGTTCATCTCTATTGTGGACCTTCATTCATTTAAGCACGCACCTATCGTTTCTGGGAAGGGTGGCGATAGGCCGAAGATTTACCTCAGCGTATTAACCCTCACCCTGGCGTCAAGAGTGACAGGGGTCAAGTTAACCCCTCATATACCGAAGCAACACCTCCAAGGCCTACCACATCTTTTTCTAGACAAGGACCCCGCACTTAGGTTAGGGACTGCTGCCCAGTTGGGGCTACTACTAATAGTCTAAGTAGGTAGGGACAGTGCTGTGATTGGAGATCAGGGCTGCAGGTCCATTCATACTGTATTTACAATGTTCATTCCTGGTACATATCTGTAGGGCCATACAGACCCAGTATATGTCATAAGACTAGGCTTACTTATTCTAAGGCACAGTATAAAGTCCATTTTTAACATAAATGCCAACAGTCAATGTATGGTACTGTATGCAAATTCAGTAATATTCATTGGTGCCTTTCATTAAAGATATTCTTCGGGAATTTTGCCCAACATATATCTCCGACAATAAGTTCAAACACAATAGACCCTTAGTAATGGGTTACAGTAGTCAAGAGTATTGAACACTTCTCTGTTAAGATAGGGGCATCTATGAGACTTTTCAGGATTTGGAGAAAGCCTAAATGTTGGGTGAGTTGGGTGGGGGGGATCTATTCACACAGCTGAATTCCACCTCAAATTAAAGCCTATAGACTTCTATGGGATTCCACAATCCCATTCACACTTCTAAATTTCCGCTTGCAGAATTCCGCCTCAAATTAAAGCCCATAGACTTCTATGTCATTCCGCACTCCCATTCACACTTCTAAATTTCCGCTTGCGTAATTTCACCTCAAATGATAGCCCATAGACATCTATGGGATTTCGCACTCCCATTCACACTGCTTGCAGAAACCCTCCTTAAATTAAAGCCCATAGACTTCTATGGGATTTCGCACTCCTATTCACACTTCGGAATTTCCGCTTGCAGAATTTTGCCTCAAATTAAAGCCCATAGACTTCAATGGGATTCCGCACTCCTATTCACACCTCGGAATATCCACTTGCGGAATTCCGCTAGCGGAATTCCGCAAGCGAAAATTCTGAAGTGTGATTGGGAGTGCGGAATCCCATAGAAGTCTGTGGGCTTTAAATTGAGGCGGAATTCCGCAAGCAGAAATTCTACCGTGTGAATAGACTTAGGCTGACTTCACACTGTGGAATCTCTGGGCAGAATTTCTGCCGGAGATCAAGCTGGCGGCACTAGGACCGCGTGGACTACATTGCCATCCCCCTAGATGTCAATGCATTTCTGAGCAGATCTCCCAAAAGATCCACCCAGAAATACATTGCCGTCAATGGGGACGGCAATGCAGTCCACACGGTCCTAGTGCCGCCGGCTCGATCTCTGGCAGAAATTCTGCCCAGAGATTCCGCAGTGTGAATCCAGCCTTAGTCTCCGACATGAGATCCAGGAGTGTACGCCGTACAGTCATCGTCAAATAATATTCAAAATCTTTCTTGGAAAAACGTATTTTATGCCAGATTTGGTAATCTTCGTGAAAGATTCTGTCTATGAATAGAAGCAGACACCTAATAATAATTGTTAAATAATTCTCTTTTACAATCTGCACCGTTCGGTATATACAGAGGAATTCCAGGCTATTTCCTTCCATACGTGTGAGATGTGTTCACCAGAGATAGCAGCGACTGTTCCTTCATTGTAAAGACAGACAAAAGATTAGGGAAAGTGGTTTTTGTCCAAGACCGATGTAAAATAGAAAAGCGATATAATAATGGTGTGAATGTAAGGTAGTAAAGCGGGACTCTGCCAAAAGCCGCATCAGGTCAATATTCTGGAGTGAAGCAGATGAGTCTCAGCAAGACAACATCTGGTCCACAGTGAATTAAGTCCTAACAAGGTAAAATGTCCGGAACTATCTCAACGCTGAGTTATTATCTGAGAAAATCCTTGGCTTGTTACTTTAATTCGGAGGAAACAGCAACACGTGCCTGCGTTCCGACTCTCTGCAGTGATGGTCGCTCTTACTCCATAACCACGGTAGGATGAACTATCTGTATCCAGGATAACTATCAAATAATGTAAATTCAAATAGAGAAAACAGACATGGTCGCACATCCACCATTTGTATTTTGATCTAATTGCTTCTCAGCATAAATCCAAAAACTAACAGGTTGTTAGTCTACATTTTGATCAAAAAGTACAAGCCCACTCGCCACATCAAGGCCACCTATTTAGAGTGGAGCATGTAGATCAAAATACAAATTGTGGATGTGCGACCATGTCTGTTTCTCTATTTGAATTCACATTGTGTTTTCTATACCCCTCTTTTTTTGTTGTTTTTACTTGGTCTGCACTCTACCCCACCCCCTCTGCCCAGCACTATAAACAGTCATGGCTGTAAATGTTGACACCCCTGAATTTTTTAAAGAAAATTAAGTATTTCTCACAGAAAAGGATTGCAGTAACACATGTTTTGCTATACACATGTTTATTCCCTTTGTCTGTATTGGAACTAAACCAAAAAAGGGAGGAAAAAAAGTAAATTGGACATAATGTCACCAAACTCCAAAAATGGGCTGGAAAAAATTATTGTCAACCTTAACTCAATATTTGGTTGCACACCCTTTGGAAAAAATAACTGAAATCAGTGGCTTCCTATAACCATCAATAAGCTTCTTACACCTCTCAGCCGGAATGTTGGACCACTCTTCCTTTACAAACTGCTCCAGGTCTCTCTTATTGGAAGGCGCCTTTTCCCAACAGTAATTTTAAGATCCACAGGTGATCAATGGGATTTAGATCTGGACTCATTTCTGGCCACTTCAGAACTCTCCAGCGCTTTTTTTGCCATCCATTTCTGGGGGCTTTTTGACGTATGTTTGGGGTCATTGTCCTGCTGGAAGACCCAGGATCTCGGACGCAAACCCAGCTTTCTGACACTGGGCTGTACAGTGCGACCCAAAATCCATTGGTAATCCTCAGATTTCATGATGTCTTGTACACATTCAAGGCCCCCAGTGCCAGAGGCAGCAAAACAACCCCAAAACATCATTGATCTCCACCATATTTCACTGTAGGTACTGTGTTCTTTTCTTTGTAGGCCTCATTCCGTTTTCAGTAAACAGTAGAATGATTTGCTTTACTAAAAAGCTCTATCTTGGTCTCATCTGTCCACAAGATGTTTTTCCAGAAGGATTTTGTCTTACTCAAGTTCATTTTGGCAAAATGTAGTCTTCATTTAATTTAAATGTCGACAGATAGTTCGCGCTGACACTGATGCCTGCAGGACAGCTTGAATATCTGTGGAACTTGTTTGGGGCTGCTTATCCACCATCCAGACGATCCTGCGTTGACACCTTTCATCAATTTTTCTCTTCTGTCCACTCCCAGGGAGATTAGCTACAGTGCCATGGATTGCAAACTTCTTGATAATGTTGCGCACTGTGGACAAAGGCAAATCTAGATCTCTGGAGATGGACTTGTAACCTTGAGATTGTTGATATTTTCCACAATTTTGGTTCTCAAGTCCTTAGACAGTTCTCTTCTCCTATCTCTGTTGTCCATGCTTAGTGTGGCACACACAGACACAATGCAAAGATGAAGTGAACTTCTCTCCTTTTTATCTGCTTGCAGGTGTGATTTTTATATTGCCCACACTATTACTTGCCCCAGGTGAGATTAAAGTAGCATCACATGCCTGAAACAATCATATTTTTCCATAATTTAGAAAGGGGGCCAATAATTTTGTCCAGACCATTTTTGGAGTTTGGTGACATTATGTCCAATTTGCTTGTTTCCTCCCTTTTTTGGTTTAGTTCCAATACACACAAAGGGAATAAACGTGTGTATAGCAAAACATGTGTTACTACAATCCTTTTCTGGGGGAAATACTTCATTTTCTAGAAAAATCTATATATATAAAACTCAATGTGTATGTATGTATGTATGTATGTATGTGTGTATGTGTGTGTTCCAGCATCACGTCCAAACGGCTGAAGATATTAACATGAAACTTGGTCACATGTTACTTATTTGTCAACAACAAACATAGGATATGTGATTTAACCCTTACTCACCCCCCATTTGCCAGAGGCGGGGTTTATGTTTAAAGTCCCATACAAGTCTATGGGAAATATATCTTACTGTATAACTTCCAAACGGCTGGAGATATTTCGATAATACTTGGTCACATGTTACTTATATGTCCACATAAAATATAGGACAGTTAATTTAACCCTTAACTACCCCCATTTGTGAGGGTCGGGGTTTTTGTTTAAAATACCATGCAAATCAATGGGAAATGTATGTTCCCACATAACTTCCGTACGGCTGGAGATATTTCAATAACTGGTGCACATATTACAGGTCGGGATATGAGTTCGAGATATGAGGATGGGAAAGGAGGACGGGATAGGAGGTTGAGATAGGAGGTCGAGATATGAGGACAGGATAGGAGGTCGGGATAGGAGGTTGAGATAGGAGGATGGGATAGGATGACGGGATAGGAGGTCGGGATAGGAGGTCGGGATAGGTCAGGATAGGAGGTTGAGATAGGAGGACGGGATAGGAGGTCGAGATAGGAGGTCAAGATAGGAGGACGGGATAGGAGGTCAGGCTAGGAGGTCAGGATAGGAGGTCGGGATGGGAGGTCGGAATAGGAGGTCGGGATAGGAGGTTGGGATATGAGGACAGGATAGGAGGTCGAGATAGGAGGTCGAAATAGGAGGACGGGATAGGAGGTCGAGATAGGAGGTTGAGATAGGAGGTCGAGATAGGAGAACAAGATAGGAAGACGAGATAGGAGGACGAGATAGGAGGTCGAGATAGGAGGACGGGATAGGAGGTCAGGATAGGAGGACGGGATAGGAGGTCAAGATTGGAGGTCGAAATAGGAGGACGAGATATGAGGAAGGCATATCAGGTCGGAATAGGAAGCCGAGACAGGAGGTCGATATATGAGGACGGGATAGGAGGTCGAGTTAGGAGGACGGATAGGAGGATGGGATAGGAGGTCAGGATAGGAGGTCGAGATAGGAGGTCAGGATAGGAGGTCGAGATAGGAAGTCGAGATAGGACGACGGGATAGAAGGACGGGATAGGAGGTTGAGATAGGAGGACGGGATAGGAGGACGGGATAGTAGGTCGAGATAGGAGGATGAGATATAAGGACGGGATATGGGGTTGGGATAGGACAACAATATATGAGGACGGGATATGAAGTCAAAAGCTTCCTCCTTTGTTTATTTTCCTCCCCAACAGGGATTAGTAAGGAAAAACCGGGCAACGCCGGGTACTCAGCTAGTATATTATATATATAAAACTCAACGTGTGTATGTATGTATGTTCCACAAAAACTTCCAAACGGCTAAAGGTATTAACATGAAACTTGGCACACATGTTACTTACATGTCAACAACAAACATAGGATAGGTAATTTAACCCTTACTCACCCCCATTTGCCAGGGGCGGGGTTTTTGTTTAAAGTCCCATACAAATCAATGGGAAGTATATGTTACTGCATAACTTCCAAACGGCTGGAGATATTTCGATAATACTTGGTCACATGTTACCTATATGTCCACTTAAAATATAGGATAGTTAATTTAACCCTTAACTACCCCCATTTGTGAGGGTCGGGGTTTTTGTTTAATGTCCCATGCAAATCAATGGGAAATGTATGTTCTCACATAACTTCTGTACGGCTGGAGATATTTCAATACCTGGTACACATATTACAGGTCAGGATAGGAGGACGGGATAGGAGGTCAAGATAGGAGGTTAAGAAAGGAGGACGGGATGGTCGGGATAGGAGGTCGGGATAGGAGGTTAAGATAGGAGGTAGAGTTAGGAGGTCGAGATAGGAGGTCAGGATATGAGGACGGGATAGGAGGTCTAGATAGGAGGACGGGATAGGAGGTCGGGATAGTAGGTCGAGATAGGAGGTCGAGAAAGGAGGATGGGATAGGAGGTCGGGAAAGGAGGTCGGGATAGGAGGAGCGGATAGGAGGACAGGATAGGAGGTCGGGATATGAGGACAGGATAGGAGGTCGAGATAGGAGGTCGAGATAGGAGGTCGGGATAGGAGGTCGGGATAGGAGGACGGGATAGGAGGACGGGTTAGGAGGACGGGGTAGGAGGTCGAGATAGGAGGACGGGATAGGAGGTCGGGATAGGAGGTCGGGATAGGAGGTCAAGATAGGAGGTCGGGGTATGAGGACAGGATATGGGGTTGGGATATGACAACAATATATGAGGATGGGATATGAAGTCAAAAGCTTCCTCCTTTGTTGATTTTCCTCCCCAACAAGGATGAGGAAGTAAAAACCGGGCAACACCGGGTATTCAGCTAGTTGACTATAAATTAGCAGGAAGCTGCACAGGGCCCCTTCCTTTCTGGCAGCCTCCTAGTCTGACTGGGAGCAGCACATGGTAAGTGAGCTTTTACACCTTGTTCACACTGGTGCTGTGTGGCATCCATTGCTGCCGTGGCACCGTGTCTACTGGTTTGAGTGACATTGGGGCTGCTCTGCCAGTGGGTCGTTCCCCCTGTGGGCACTGGTGTCGCGGCGGTGGTGGTCGCCACCCGGTGTTGCGCCATTTATGCTAGGGATTTTAGGGATCCACTCTAAATAGGTGGCCTTGACGTGGCGAGTGGGTTTGCACTTTTTGATCAAAATGTATACTAACAACCTGTTAGTTTTTGAATTTATGCTGAGTAGCAATCAGATCAAAATACAAATTGTGGATGTCCGACCATGTCTGTTTTCTCTATTTGAATTAACTATCAAATTGGGTCCAGCATCAATGCAAACCAGGTCCCCATGAATCAGTTTTGAGTCCCATTTTTGCACTGGTTATTGCCTGTTGTATCATTTTCTAATTTGTTGCCATACTTAACAGACCCGGTTTGGTCAGGAAAATTCAGGTTGAAAAAGAGGTGGGGTTCTGTAGGTGGCCATTTTGGGGACGTTGATGGGGTATGCTGAAATCTGCTGTCAGGAGACCTCTATACTGATAAGACCATTGGCTGGATAGGACGGTGGCCAACTCTTATTTAAGTTGTATTGACGCCTTAATCCAAACATAGGATAAAGAGAGGGAGATAAAATAGATGCCTCTTGAGGCTATGTTCTCACATAAGGGGAATTTATCATTGGTTTGACACTGGTTTTGGTGGTAAAAGTTGCAAGTCCCCTCTCTGTCTGTATAGTGCTGCTGCTCTCTCTATGGGATCAGGATATATAGTATTATATACCTCCCCTCCAGCTCTATCTGTATACTGCTGCTGCTATCTCTATGGGATCAGGATATATAGTATTATACATCTCCCCTCCAGCTCTATCTGTATACTGCTATCTCTATGGGATCAGGATATATAGTACTTGTACACCTCCCCTTCAGCTCTATCTGTATACTGCTGCTATCTCTATGGGATCAGGATATATAGTACTTGTACACCTCCCCTCCAGCTCTAACTATATACTGCTGCTGCTATCTTTATGGGATCAGGATTTATAGTACTTATATACCTCCTCTCCAGCTCTATCTGTATACTGCTGCTGCTATCTCTATTGTATCAGAAAGCGCATTGAAGAGACATGCAGTGTGAATGTGACCTATTTACCTAGGTAACGTCCAGCACTGGCAGCCTAATTAGATCAAACCCCTGACTCAGAGCCAGATCATTCATTAAAGGGGTACTCCGGCACCAAGACATCTTATCCCCTATACATAGGATAGGGGATAAGATGTCTGATCGCGGGGGTCCTGCCGCTGGGGACCCCCGCAATCTAGCATGCAGCACCCACCTGTAAGTACTGCCGGGAACGCTATCGTCTCTCAGTCTTATGCCTTCCGACTCACGCCCCGCCCCCTCAATGCAAGTTTATGTCACAATGCTCCGTCACCGTGGTCGTAAGGCATAAGACTGAGAGCCTCCAGCGCTTCCGGCAGCACTTACAGGTGGGTGCTGCATGCTAGATTGCGGGGGTCCCCAGCGGCGGGACCCCCGCGATCAGACATCTTATCCCCTGTATAGGAGATAAGATGTCTTGGGGCCGGAGTACCCCCTTTAAAAACGAACCCAGTTCATTATGGATGCTTACCACAATGGAGTTTGTCCCATGCCTGCCACTTCAGCAGAAACAGGTAAGCAGAAGACATATACAAGAACCTCTGTATCATGCTCTAATATTAGCCTGTATTTATGTAGTTCTTAGGTTTAAAGGGGTATTCCAGGCAAAACCTTTTTTTATATATCTCAACTGGCTCCAGAAAGTTAAACAGATTTGTAAATTACTTCTGAAGTTTTCTGTCTAACTACTCAATGATGATGTCACAGCTGTGCATGATGGGAGAATATCCCCATAGGAACTGCACAGCTCCCGGGACGTGAGTCATCAGAGAGCAGTTAGACAGAAAACAACAACTCAACTTCAGAAGCTAATAACTATTGGAAGGATTAATATTTTTTAATAGAAGTAATTTACAAATCTGCTTAACTTTCCGGAGCCAGTGGATATATAAAAAAAAAAAAGTTTTGGCCTGGAATACCCCTTTAATCTGTAGAAAACGTCTTCACACGCACTATTTCATGTACACGTCTCTTCTCATTCCAGGCAGCCGTTCTTCATAAAAAATTACAAGGACCCCATTCAAGAATCCAACCCCCCACCCCCACCCCCGCACTGCCCTTATTGTTACCCCATTAAATGTTTTTATCACACAGTTATCACATGTAAGTATTTTACGATACTCCTCAGCTGACAACTGGAAAAGCATTTGTTTCATATTTTATTCTGAAATATATTTCACAGAAATGTCAATTGAGGTTTCATTGTCTTTGTTTTTTTATTTGCTTGAATTAAAACATTTTTCTTTTGCTACAATTCTCTGGTTAAGTAAACATTTTTTATGTAGATGGTTTAAATCAGGGGTCTCAAGGTTTTGCCAGCACATACTACAAAACCTTTTCCGATGAATTATCCCTGTGGCTTCTTGGTCTTTGCTCGGAGGCTTCGGACTCGGGTACTTTTCCGAGAGAGAACCTGCAGGCATTAATTACTACACTTCCCAAGCCTGCCAAATCTACTGACCTCCCCCAGAATTATAGACCCATATCCCTGCTGAACCAAGACATAAAGATCTTAGCTAAGCTTTTGGCTTCTAGGCTCGCTGGTGTTCTCCCATCTCTAGTCTCTACGGATCAAGCCCGCTTTGTACCGGGTGGGCAGACATCGGACAACACCAGAAGAATGCTTAATATCTTCCACCACATTAAAAATCGCTCTATACCCTCGGTTATACTGGCTTTGGATGCCGAGAGGGCGTTCGACCGGCTTCGATAGTCGTTCGCCTTCTCGGCACTTAGAGAGATGGGGTTTGGAGGAGCGGTGCTCTCCGCTATATCCTCCCTATACTCATGCCCTTCGGCCAGAGTGCTAGCTAACGGAGCCTTGTCCTCTGACTTTGATATTACTAACGGCTCCAGACAGGGGTGCCCGTTGTCCCCGTTGATTTACATTTTATCCATCAAACCCTTTGCCCAGTCCATTCGCCGAGATCCCACCATTACAGGTATCCCAATAGGACCTTCCGAACACACCATTTCCTTGTATGCAGACGATATTGTTCTCTCCATGTCTCACCCATCACACTCCATCCCTGCAGTACTAGCCCAGATACAGCCCTTTGGATCACTATCATATTACCAACTAAATGGAGCCAAAACACAAGCACTCTCTATGAATATCCCCCCAGAAGAGCTACACACTTTACACGCACTGTATACATTTGATTGGCAACAATCATCCATTCATTATCTAGGGGTGCATGTATCCTACCCCTTATCTACGATATATCAGACAAATTACATAACCCTTCTAGCCTTCTTGTCCAAAGAGGCTGAAACCCTATCTCAGTCCATGATTTATTACCCAAATTCCTGTATGCTTTCCGTGCCTTACCTATACATCTTCCACAGTCCTTTTTTGCAGATGCCCAAAAAATACTCACCACTTTTATATGGGCGGGTCTCAAACCTAGATTATCACAATCTATTTTGTCTCAAAATAGATTTGCAGGATGTATGGGCTCAGCTGACATCCGTGGGTACTATATAGCCTCTTTACTGTCCTCTCTCAGACATTGGTAGAGAAGCGATGTTGCCTATCCCTGGGTCCAACTTGAGCAATTTTCGACCACCCCGTTCACCCTTCATGACATGCTACTTCTTCCCCTGTGGAGTCTCCCCGCCCCCTCATCTTCCTTGTCCAGCCCCATTGTCAAAGCCTCTTACATGGCCTGGAAACATTACATATCAGCTATGATCCCCTCTACCACAACTACTCGGGATACCCTCCCCATTTCTATTATCGATGCCTCGATACCAAGCCTAGACTTGAAATTATGGAGGGAAGTTGGCATACAAACACTTGCAAACATTTACGAAAATGGCCTACTCATGACATTTGAAACTATCTGCATTAAATACCCTATTCGTAGATAGCCAGCACGGCGCTACTTTCCTATCTGAGTATAGAACAATGATGAAATGGCAGACTTGGACTAGGAATGCTGGAGGTGGTGCTCTGATTGACAATAGTGCATGAAGACGTTTCAAAGAAGCAGGAAAATAATCGGCAACTCACCGCAACCAGCTGAATAAATCTTCTTTTATTTCATACTCACAAATATGTTACATGGGAAGAGGGTAATGGGGGGGACACAGGATGGCGACCAAGCTCCGTTTCGCACAGTGATCGTGCTTCCTCCGGCCATGACGCCGGAGGAAGCACGATCACCGTCCTATTCCTACAAGAGATTTTTTTTTAAATATCTCCAACTTAGACACTTCACCAACTCCCTGCCCCCTATTGCGACTACACTAGACACATCTACCCAGGTAAGCTTTTCACAAAGGATCAAGGGGCTGAAATTAATTTACCATAATTTGACTAATTCTAACTCGTTTACCAAACAATATCCAACAATATGGGAGCGGGAGTTAGGCTACACCTTCACAGCCAATGAGTGGTGCTCTGCATTTAAGAGTATCAATAGAGCGTTTCAATGCTCCACTCATATCGAAAGCGCCTTCAAGACTATCCTGAGATGGTACTATACACCTGACCGCCTCCATATAGAGACTTATTCTGTATAATCAGCATCACAGCAAAAATTGCTCTCACGAGTTACTGGAAACAAACCACGGTACCATCCCTGTCCATGATTATTGAAAAACTGAATACCACATACTCCTTTGAAAAGGTATTGGCACTGGGCTCTACACGTTATAATGTCTTTCGGAAGAGATGGCAACTCTGGGTAACCTCAGTACATTGTGTTGTCATCTAATTACATCATGAGTCTCCCAGATTTCGTTACATTCACCTGATGCACAAAGCTATTTTAACTCTAGTTATGTCAAAAGGATGTATTTTTTTTTTTTCGAATTTAATTTTTTTTCAAATTTTTTATATGTCACTAAGAGTACACTCAGACCCCCACTCATCTCATAGATTACACTTCTTCCTAAATACTACCTGGTTGGGCAATTGGCGTATTTCTCATTCGTTACAATTTATATGCACTCTAGCATATGAAAACTTCATTTATATCATGACAGTCTGTTTCTGTTTTTTGGTTGTATTCTTGTCTGTTCTTTACACCAAGTTAGGATGTCTGCTTATCATTTTAGACACTTTGTGCGATATTTCAGCCAATTATTCACATTTGCTTTCCTGCTTTAAAAATGTGAGAATCGTACTATTGTTGTCAAATTGTTTATGTAAACCTTAATAAAAATTATTGAAAGAAAAAAAAAATCAGGGGTCTCAAACTCCCGGCCCGCGGGCCATTTGCGGACTGCTGAACGAAAGTTTGTGGCCCGCACCAGGTATGTGTCATTTGTATTGCCCGATGCCCGGGACATGCAGTACGGGGCAGGTAACTTCTTCAGGCATTTAGCCCTGCTTCGGGCAAGCAGCGCTAAATGCCAGAAGGCTTTACTTACCCCGCCCTCCTCCTCCCGGTCTCCGGTTGGCCCGAGTCTGATGAGGGATGTCGCGCATATGACGTCCCTCCGCAGACCCGCACAGGAGGACGTCAGTGACGTCACTCGTCAGGCCGCCGCCGGAGAGGAGAAGCGCAGTGCAGGACAGGTAAGTGTGTCTATGTGTGTGTGTGCATGTGTGGGTGTCTCTGTGTCTGTGTGTGTGTCTGTGTGTGTGTAGGGGGTAATTGGGGAACAACAATGCTACCTAATGTGAGGAATCTGCTACTACCTAATGTGGGGAATCTGCCACTACCTAATGTGGGGAACCTGCTACTACCTAATGTGGGGAACCTGCTACTACCTAATGTGGGGAACCTACTACTACCTAATGTGGGGAACCTGCTATTACCTAATGTGGGGAACCTGCTACTACCTAACGTGGGGAACCTGCTACCACCTAACGTGGGGAACCTGCTACTACCTAATGTGGGGAACCTGCTACTACCTAATGTGGGGAACCTGCTTCTACCTAATGTGGGGAACCTGCTTCTACCTAATGTGGGTAACCTGCTTCTACCTAATGTGGGGAACTTGCTTCTACCTAATGTGGGGAACCTGCTTCTACCAAATGTAGGGCACCTGCTACTACCTAATGTGGGGAACCTGCTACTACCTAATGTGGGGAACCTGCTACTACCTAATGTGGGGAACCTACTACTACCTAATGTGGGGAACCTGCTTCTACCTAATGTGGGGAACCTGCTACTACCTAATGTGGAGAACCTGCTACTACCTAATGTGGGGAACCTGCTACTACCTAATGTGGGGAACCTGCTACTACCTAATGTGGAGAACCTGCTACTACCTAATGTGGGGAACCTGCTACTACCTACCTAATGTGGGGAAACTGCTACTACCTACCTAATGTGGGAAACCTGCTGCCTATCTAATGTGGGGAACCTGATGCCTACCTAATGTGGGGAACCTGCTGACTACCTAATGTGGGGAACCCCCAGATGTAGCACCCCCATCATCCGTCAGCTCATGCTATTACCACACGGGGGTAGGGGGAATGGGGGGGGGGTTGCTGGTGGATGATGAGGGGCGCATGATGGGGGCATTATATGTAAGGGGCGCATGATGGGGGCATTATATGTAAGGGGCGCATGATGGGGGCATTATATGTAAGGGGCGCATGATGGGGGCATTATATGTAATGGGCGCATGTTGCCCAGCCTCACCCAGCTGCTACCTCCAGTGGCCCCAAGATAATTTGAGTTGGAGACCCCTGGTTTAACTGTAGTATAATGTATGAGTTTACAGCATATTCACATGTATGTGCACACCATACGTTGGGATATGGTCAAAAAGGAATGCCAACATACAGTATAGTGAAGTACCCCAGTGGGCCTGGGGGTGGCTCCTGAATATACGCTCCTACTATTGGTTGGTGTTTATAAAAAAAATAGCATGTTAGTGCATTACTAGTCCCCCCCCCCTTGAAGAAGCTAACATGAAACATGTGTTGGGGCTGGTGTAATTTGGATTGTATTGGGACCACTGATTACTGTCTGCTGCATTTTGGGGTGCTGTTGTTTTAAAGTGGATGATTTGCTTGGCATAAAAGGCCTATAATAAAGGATTACATATTGTGTAATGTGTAATATGTTTTTACTTACCGTTTCTTAGGCTGCATTCACAACTCGTTTTTACACTACGGGTGCCGGATCCGGCTGGGGGAGGGGCAAACCGGGCTCTCCCATACCCCAGCCGGACTAGCGCTGAACTCCATTCACTTTAATGAGCCAACCGGAGTCAAGCGGTGACTCCGGTCGGCTCATTTTTGACCCGTATCTAGTTTTGTGACCGGACCTGAAACCGAAGTTTGACTCCAGTTGGCTCATTAAAGTGAATGGAGTTCAGCGCTAGTCCTGCTGGGGTACAGGAGAGCCCAGTTTGCCCCTCCCCCAGCCGGATTCGGCACCCATAGTGTAAAAACGAGATGTGAATGCAGCCTTACAGTGTATGATGGTTTCTGTTATTCTGTTTGCTGCTTTGTTTTTAATGTTTTTATTGTAACATTAAAGGGGTAATGGGGTAAGATGATTTTAGTACGTACCTGGCAGACAGTAATGGACATGCTTAGGAAGGATCTGCGCTTGTCTTGGGGCTAAATGGCTATGTTGTGAGATTACCATAACACTGTGGCTTGCTTTTTCTGAACTGGTATTTCCTGTTTGAGTTTTCTTCTTTTGCCTACAAATCCCATAATTCCAATTTCCTACCTCCCACACATCAGCCACCCCACCCATTGAAACATAAATGAGCTGCATCAATTCAAAAGACCTGTGGTTTTCAATCAGGGTGCCTACCGCTGTTGCATTAGTTGTAGATTGATCTCTCTCCCACCAAGCGATCCCTCCACCCATTGAAGCAGACAGGCTTCCCTTCATCAGCTGACTAGTGAGTCAGGTCTTGGCCACATTGCAACTTGGGAAAAATCTGAGACAACAGTCATTTTGTATGCTGGTAAAAATAAATACTGGGGTGAAAATCACAGAAGAATTGTGAGAAAACCGTCACACACAGGTACAGACACTATATTATGGACTACACTAACTTTACAGCCCGTGTAACATAGTCAAATTAAAAAAAAATCCCTGAATACCCCTTTAATGGATCTGTTGTAGTTGAGATTGGGGTTTTGTGGTTCCTGTAGGTTTCAGTCTCACATGCAGTCTAATGACCACGGCCCTGGTTTGTATCTCCTATTTGAGTAATATTTAATGTATTTGCATTTAGTATTCTTCTTACTCCCCCTCCATGAATTATGGGTGGGGACACATCCCATGCATCTTCTCATCACAGGCATATAAACACACAGAGCAGCAGACATGAAAATGCGCGGTGTCAGTAAGTAGAGATGAGCGAACTTACAGTAAATTCGATTCGTCACAAACTTCTCAGCTCGGCAGTTGATGACTTATCCTGCGTAAATTAGTTCAGCCTTCAGGTGCTCCGGTGGGCTGGAAAAGGTGGATACATTCCTAGGAAAGAGTCTACTAGGACTGTATCCACCTTTTCCAGCCCACGGGAGCACCTGAAAGCTGAACTAATTTATGCAGGAAAAGTCATCAACTGCCGAGCCGAGAAGTTTGTGACAAATCAAATTTACTGTAAGTTTGCTCATCTCTATCAGTAAGTACTGGAGTAGCAGAGCAGTGTATAAGGAGCAAATCGTGTTGTCTGTAAGGACAGAGAGTAATTATAGCATTTACCTTACACCTTTTAATAGAGGAGCAGGTAATAATTTGTAAAAAGAGGCAGTGTCTGTGGGAGGAGAGGAATCATGGAGACTCTATTACTTTTTATTGGTTATTCTGCTCACAGAAAGCCCTGGTAGCATGAAAACAACTGTGCTGCACAGAGCCGGGCAAGAGAATGAAAAATCATTGGTCAACTTGTCAACTCCTGACATTAAGTTTCGTCATAGGGAGAGGGATTGGGGCTCGAGCCTGCTTCATACTTCGAGGACCCGGCCACTACGAGGAGCTCATGGCCACAACCAATAGCAGAAGGGGAGCAATCTCCACTTCTGGCTATTAACCATTTAGTTTCCCGCTGTCTAAGCAGGCATTAAATGTGTCACTGGCGGTGCAGTGGTGCAAATTGCATCCCTCCCGGGGAAGTGATCTGTTTTCGCAGCAGCCCGAGGCCTCTACAGCTGCCAGGACTCTTCTATTAATTTTCTATTGACTAATATAGCACAGATGTAATAGACTAATGCAGTACAGACAGACATCATTGGTCGGTATGAGTAATCTAAGTCCCCTAAAGGAACTAATAAAGTGTAAAAGAAAAAGAAAATCAATAATTGTTTTTACAAATATAAAACAATAGTAAAACATGAAGGAAACTTTATAAATTAGGCATCGATGTCATCATACTGACCTAACAAATAAAGAAAGCACTTACATTTTACTGAAATAAACACCCCCTCCCCCCCCCACAGTTTTTTTGTTTTTGTTTTTTCAAATTAAGCTCACAAAATATATATATATATATATATATATATATATATATATATATATATAGTTTGTGTTTTTTTTTTTTTTTTTCGGTATATTTTATGTTAAAATAAAGGATAAAGTTGCAAAGTACAATGAGTTCCGGAGAAAAGAAAAATCATATGGCTCTGTAAATGGAAAAAAAGAGTTATGTCTCATAGAAGGAGAGGAGGAAAATTTTTAATTTTGTACTTCAAGGGGGTTAAATCACACCATTTAGACATGATACTTCTGATATTATCGGTAGCCTAAATCCTTATTTAAAGGGGAATTCCAGGCAAAAACTTTTTTTTATATATATATATATCAACTGGCTCCGGAAATTTAAACAGATTTGTAAATTACTTCTATTAAAAAATCTTAATCCTTCCAATAGTTATTAGCTTCTGAAGTTAAGTTGTTGTTTTGTGTCTAACTGCTTTCTGATGACTCACGTCCCAGGAGCTGTGCAGTTCCTATGGGGATATTCTCCCATCATGCACAGCTCCCGGGACATGACATCATCATTGAGCAGTTAGACAGAAAACTTCAGAAGCTAATAACTATTGGAAGGATTAAGATTTTTTAATAGAAGTAATTTACAAATCTGTTTAACTTTCCGGAGCCAGTTGATATAGATATATATATATATATAAAAAAGTTTCTGCCTGGAATACCCCTTTAAGGAAATGTCTACCTTGGCAATCATTTTGAGATAGGAAATAAAACCACAGTCCATAAAACTGCAGAGTCAGACTACACAAGCTCTGTTTGTAGTCTGTAACCATGGAAACCCATACGTCTGTGTACAAACTGTTTACATGAAACGGTAGTAAACTTATTTTTTTTAAATATGACAGTGTAAAATTGGTTAATTTTTTTATTTCAGCCTCATGGGAGCAATAAAACTTGGGTAGCAATCGAGGACATACATTTAACTTAGTTGTTACATTTAATCTCTAATTTTTAGTACATTTTCCAAAGTAGTCTACCCTATATTTAGTCATGTCCTGGAGGTTGAAGAATAATCCCCCTTGCGCTGTGTCAGCACTTGTGCCTATAGACTAAGCCGGTGCTAAGGAGACAACTCGCTTAACCTTGAGGTATCCTTAGATTTACGTTACTTTTTATAGCAGACAGACCCTCCGCAGTCCCTATACCGAGGACCCCTGATTATCTGTTCATAGATGCAGACCAGAGCCGCGTTTGGTTGCAGGTCCCCATATAACGTCATGTCTTTTCGTTTTACAAGCAGAATGAAGTATTCTGTCACTGGTTTATACACTTTTATATACTTTTTACGACTAATCCTGAATATTTGATAATCTGTTGCTTACAGATTAAAGACGTCTTGTTCTACAAAGATGCATGATAAAAAGAATTGTGAAATTATATGACCCATTTTTAAGAATTTTATAAAAAGAGTTATCCAGGATTCACAAACCCTAGATGCTTTCTTTCAAAAACACCACATCTGTCCCCAGGTTGTGTGCGGTATTACAACTCTGCTCCATTTACTTCAATAGAACTGAGCTGCAATACCACACACAACCTAAGGACAAGAGTGGTGCTGTTTCGGGAAAAAAAAGGAGCCAGAGTAATGTAAGGATGTATTCTTTCATACCTTTCTTTGCCTAGATGTGCGGCACAAGATGATCGGCTTTGGGGAAAAAAAAAAACAATCTTGATTATGCAATTCTCTTTCGGGAGCTGTTTGTGCTACGCCATTCCGCCAGGAGTTGTTTATGCTATATGGGGACACCCAGTGGCTGTCATGTGAACTGCAGCCTGTTGTGATAGCTAAATGAATTCGTATCGTCACTGGAGTTCTTAACAAAATTCATGGAAGAGTCCTGGTGGACATATCTGTAGGAAAGCTTGGGGGGCAACTAATATAGATTGGCAGCTACATTGGTTGTCACCGAATCAAAGTCAGACATCGGTATGTGCATCCTGTGGGGTCATACAAAACTCACCACCAACCAGTGCAGGGGGGGGGGGGTGGACGGGGGACGGACAGACTCCACAGAAGTCACAACTATGATGCTTTCTGGGAATTTCTTTTTTCTTTTTACAGAAATATGTCTAGGCTGAAAAATATCCTGTATTTAAAGGGGTTATCCAGGAAAAAACAGAAAGTTAAACAGATTTGTAAATTTCTTCTATAAAAAAATCTTAATCCTTTCAGTACTTACGAGCTGCTGAAGTTGAGTTGTTCTTTTCTGTCTAAGAGCTCTCTGATGACATGTGTCTCTGGAACCGCCCAGTTTAGAAGCAAATCCCCATAGCAAACCTCTTCTACTCTGTGCAGTTCCCTGAGACAAGCAGAGATGTCAGCAGAGAGCACTATTGCCAGACAGAAAACAACTCAACTTCAGCAGCTGATAATTATTGAAAGGATTAAGATTTTTTAATAGAAGTAATTTACTAATCTGTTTAACTTTCTGGAGCCAGTTGATATAAAAAAAAAGTTTTTTCCTGGAATACCCCTTTAACCCCCCTTCTGCTCCATCAGCCTCTGTTATCATGGTGCCTGGTCTCTACTGTGTTCCCTGGTGCTGAGGCATGGCAGTGATTGGCTGAGTGGCAATGTCTCTTGTCGACCCCAGCACTAGGAAGTGGTGCTGTGATAATGGAGGCTGCGGGAGAGTGAAGGAGGTAAGTACAAGCTTTTTTTTTTTTTTTCATTTATCAGGCAGCTGAGGCATATAAATGATATGGAATAATTAGTTTGGGAACTCACCCAAGATTTCCACTCAAGGGGAGGAAACAGTGTTTCTGTCATGGAAAAAGTGCGTAAACTCCGTTCCCACGCATTCCTGCATCCAATATTGTATGGCCCCATGTTGGAGTTTGGAATGCCAGAGCATGACACGTCCAGAAATCCAAAGTAAAGAAGATCCAGCTCACAAGGAAATAGTCCAAAAACTGGCGCATTTCGGACATTGTGTCCTCAGTCATGGGAACACAATGTCCAAAACATGTCAGTCGATTTTTTTAGAATCTGTTATGCTTTTTAAATTTTTGTATTCGATGAATAAAGAAAAATAAAATTTTTGGACTATTTCCTCGTGACTTGGATTTTTTGTACCTTAAATGGGCACTGACATTAAAAAGTTTTGCTATTGCACTCCTTAGAAATAAAAAATCTTTTTTATGTATTTTGTTTACAAAAAATGAAGTTTTCTGTTTTATTTGTGTTTAAAAAATTTGCCACTAGGTGTCTCCCTACTTGTCCAGAGCACATTTCCCCCCCCCCCCCCCCCCCATCTCTTGCACAGACTTTGGACTCCTGCTGGCCTGGCAGAAGTCCAAAATCAGGAAATGCAGTCTGGAGTGCTGAGAGGGGTGTATGCAGCCTTATCCAATCATAGCTCATCTCACACTAAACTGCTCTGGGCTGTGTGTAGCAGATTGAGGGAGGAAGTTCTCCCCTGTATGGCTTCAGATGATGTCACGCCTGCTGGGGAACGCCCCTTCCCAGTCTGTGAATGTGACTGAGACTGAGCAGAAAATACAGAGCAATATCAAGGTAGAAAACTAACAAATCATAAAAATAAAGGCAGGGGGTGGTTTATCATGATTGGGCAGTGACCTGGGAGGATTATAACATTTAACAAGATCATAAGAGGTGCTCTTTAAAGGAACACAACAAGAAAAACAAATGCACTGTGTTATACCTGAAGCAATTGTGCGTAATAGATGGATTCAAAGATAGAAGTCATGCACCACCCAAGCACTAGGGATGACACCATGTTTTGGTTTTTCTGGAGTTTCCCTTTATTTCGAGACAAAAAAATGATTAAAAAACACCATTTTAGAACTGAAGTGAATGAGGAATTGCAGACAGCTCTAATGATCCCATCTTTCTAGACCCACTTCCTGAGGCCGTCTTAAGCACTTATGGTCTTCTCTCTCCATGTGCTTATTAAGAGTGTCTCAGGGGTCCCGGGGGGATGGGCCTCTATCCGGCAGGTCACTCTGAAACTATTTTCACTGAGACTAATAGCAAAACTTTACGAAATCCCTGGGAGAGAATCAAGTGAACCTGTTAATGAGCAGCGAGAAAGTGAAGGATGTAAAAATCTGTAGGAAAACACATGTCATGTCTGGAGCGGAGAGGAGAGCGCACCGGGCCGGCCAGTCACCAGATCTCACCGCTGGATCGGAGCTTTTATTTCTTCAGTGCTGTTTTGTCTGGGTACAGAATTCATAAAACTAGAACGGCGGGTGTATGTGCAATACTTGGGCCAACATGCATGGAGAAAGAAGTTACTCCTAATAACAGGACCTATGCAGAACACTTTTTGCAACAAGCAATTAAACATAGCAAGCAATGAGGTTGGAGGCAAACGAGGACCAGATTATATAGAAATTGTGGACCAAACTGTGGACCTCCAGCTGTTGCAAAACTACAACTCATAGCTTGCCCGGCTTGCTGGGAATTGTAGTTTTGCAACGGCTGGAGGGCCACACTTTGGAGACCACTGCATTAGAACATAGGATTCCCATTCAACACATTAAAAGGTCCTACTTTGTTTGGTATATAAATAGGGCAATATACATTATTTGCACAGTACTGTATATGAAAACTGAGGGTTTATATGGAGCTCCATTTTCCCATTTAGACGACTCCCCTAACTTTGGATCTTACTAGAAAAAAACAAAAGGCCTGAGTGTAAGACAACTTTATGTCCATTCCCCTCATATCATGTCCCCATATTCCATGTCTCCTCACTCCATGTCTTCTCATTCCATGTCTTCTCATTCCATGTCCCCTTATTCTACGTCTCCTCATTCCATGTCCCCTCATTCCATGTACCCCTACGTCTTCTCATTCCATGTCCCCTTATTCTAAGTCTTCTTATTCCATGTCCCCTTATTCCCTGTCTCCTCATTCCATGTCCCCTTATTCTAAGTCTCCTCATTCCATGTCTCCTCATTCCATGTCCCCTTATTCTAAGTCTCCTCATTCCATGTCCCCTTATTCTAAGTCTCCTCATTCCATGTCTCCTCATTCCATGTCCCCTCATTCCATGTCCCCTTATTCCATGTCTCCTCATTCCATGTCCCCTTATTCCATGTCTCCTCATTCCATGTCCCCTTATTCCATGTCTCCTCATTCCATGTCTCCTCATTCCATGTCCCCTTATTCCATGTCCCCTTATTCCATGTCCCCTTATTCCCTGTCTCCTCATTCCATGTCCCCTCATTCCATGTCCCCTTATTCCCTGTCTCCTCATTCCATGTCCCCTTATTCCCTGTCTCCTCATTCCATGTCTCCTCATTCCATGTCCCCTTATTCCATGTCCCCTTATTCCCTGTCTCCTCATTCCATGTCCCCTTATTCCCTGTCTCCTCATTCCATGTCCCCTCATTCCATGTCCCCTTATTCCATGTCTCCTCATTCCATGTCCCCTTATTCCATGTCTCCTCATTCCATGTCCCCTTATTCCATGTCTCCTCATTCCATGTCCCCTTATTCCATGTCTCCTCATTCCATGTCCCCTTATTCCATGTCTCCTCATTCCATGTCCCCTTATTCCCTGTCTCCTCATTCCATGTCCCCTTATTCCCTGTCTCCTCATTCCATGTCCCCTCATTCCATGTCCCCTTATTCCATGTCTCCTCATTCCATGTCCCCTTATTCCATGTCTCCTCATTCCATGTCCCCTTATTCCATGTCTCCTCATTCCATGTCTCCTCATTCCATGTCCCCTTATTCCATGTCCCCTTATTCCATGTCCCCTTATTCCCTGTCTCCTCATTCCATGTCCCCTTATTCCCTGTCTCCTCATTCCATGTCCCCTTATTCCCTGTCTCCTCATTCCATGTCTCCTCATTCCATGTCCCCTTATTCCATGTCTCCTCATTCCATGTCCCCTTATTCCATGTCCCCTCATTCCATGTCCCCTTATTCCCTGTCTCCTCATTCCATGTCCCCTTATTCTATGTCTCCTCATTCCATGTCCTCTCATTCCATGTTTCCTCATTCCATATCCCCTAATTCCATGTATTCTCCTTCCTTGTCCATGTTTCTCAGTCCATGTCTATGTCCCCTCTTTCCTACCCATTTCATGTTAAATATACATACTGTACCTCTACGGATTCATCGATTCTGATTCAGAGTCCGGGAGCTTCTCTGCAGAGTTCTCTTTCCTCCCGTGCGGCTCTGCTGAATATATCAGTATCATAGAGTGCTAAAAGAAAGTGACTTAAAGTAACAGATCACTTCCTTTCCTCCCAACACTAGGCACTATTGGGAACCACATGGGAGCCGCAATTGGGCCGATCTGCAACAATGGAAGGCACAGATTTTGAGGTAAATATGACACATGCGGTATGCGGTATATTGCTTTCTCCAAGGCAAGTAGACATGACTTCCAGAGAACCACAGAGAAGTAACCAAATATATTGGCTTCTCACATAAGCAGGGGTGGGATATACTGGGAGTTTTACATTTGCAACAATTGGAGGCACACTGGTTGGGAAACACTGCTCTAGAATAAAGTAAGTATACCCAGAAGCTGGGATGGCCTTCCCGTACTGTCGAGATTTTACGCCATGCGCCTCCTACAGGACTTTGAAGGGAGCTCAGAAGTTGAGTTTCCTTTACAGCTGGTGAGAAATGGCTGCTATATCATTGCTGATGCCCGGCATCTGCCATCATACCAATGGCTGGTATTAACCCTTTAGAGCCTGCAATCAAAGTCGATCACAGTATCTAAAATTGATAAAATACAGTTACCGATTCTTCAGGGAGCGGATCAGCTGAGACGGCAGTCGATGGTCCTTTACCCTGCTTTGTGCCTTCCAAGTATACAGGCAGTATACAGGCATTCTCGTCAGGCTGTATAAGCAGAGCGCCGATAACACTAAAAGTTGAAATCACCCCCAATTTCTCCCACTTTTGAAAAACGTATTTGGTATTGCTGCAATTTGTAACAGCTGGAGGCACACTGGTTGGGAAACACTGTTGTAGAACATGACCAGATGTGGCCGTACACAATATATTTACTGTATTATTTCTCCTTAATAAACAAGTTACTCAACCTGCCAGGAACGATCGCCTGTGACACACTTGGACGGAGTACAGGAATGTAATAGTTTTCATGGTCCCCGCACTCTTTTCCTTCAAACGCTCACGGATTCCATGTTCTGCTCGGAGAATGGAAACGGAGATTTAATGATCTGTTAATTCACATTGTTACAGAGAGAAAGAAACTGAATAAAAAAATTAAAAACAAAGCTGGGAGCTCCATAACTTCATCACCGGAGTGCGTCTAGAGATAGAGAGACACAGCCGCACATCCACCATTTGTACCATATTTTTCGCCGTATAAGACGCACTTTTTCTTCCCCAAAACTGGGGGGGGGGGGGAAGTTGGTGCGTCTTATACGGCGAACACCTGCGGTCATCAATGGCCGGGACCCGCGGCTAATAGAGAACGATCGCGGTGATGTCCTGTATTAACCCTTCAGACGCGGCGATCAAAGCTGACCGCCGCGTCTGAAGCGAAAATAACACTAACCCGGCTCTGAAATCGCGGCGTCCGAACAGCTTACAGGACACCGGGAGGGACCTTACCTGCCTCCTCGGTGTCTTCCCCTTCCCGGGATCCCCTGCGCTCTCCTTCGACGTCATCACGTCGTCGCGCACGCCGTCATCCAATAGGAGCGGCATGCGTAGCGACGTGATGACGGCGACGGAAAGCGTGGATCCCGGGGAAGAAGTCCGGAGCGTCGGGGACGCGGCGAGGGAGCGACATCCAGGGCAGCGGTCACGGGTCCGGAGTGGCGGGGACACGTGAGTACTACCTCCTATACCAGTGGTCTTCAACCTGCGGACCTCCAGATGTTGCAAAACTACAACTCCCAGCATGCCCGGACAGCCAACGGCTGTCCGGGCATGCTGGGAGTTGTAGTTTTGCAACATCTGGAGGTCCGCAGGTTGAAGATCACTGTTGGGTTCAGAATCTTTTTTTTTCTAGATTTTGCACCTTTAAAATAGGGTGCGTCTTATATGCCGGTGCGTCCTATAGGGCGAAAAATACGGTATTTTAATCTACTTGCTTCTCAGCATAAATTCAAAAACTAACAGGTTGTTATCATACATTTTGATCAAAAAGTACAAGCCCACTCGCCACGTCAAGGCCACCTAGTCAGAGTGGGTCCCTAACCTATCACTGGCGTAGCGCCGGGCGGTGACCACTGCCTCCGAGACATCATGCCCACAGGGGGAGCAAACCATTGGCCAGGCAGTCCCACTGCTGCCCGACCAAGCCCGCAGGGGAAATACATTTTGAAATGATGCTGAGAAGCAAATAGATCAAAATACAAATGTTGGATGTGCGGCTTTGTTTCTCTATTTTTGTTGTCAATCCCTGTACAACCGGGTCAGAGAAGACGGAGGACATATTGGAACACATCCCCATAAGTATTTATAGCCTTAATATTTGCAAACATCAAACCCATCCGAATACAAATTGGGGGAAATTTACACAAAAAAAAAATCCTTCATCCACAGGGTAATAAATGTAAAATCCATCTGCCAGGTACTTGTCAAAACTGTTTTATGTGTAGTGAACAAGAGTCCCTCAAAACGTATTTCCAGATTCTCCTTTAATAGCAGGTATTGGAAGAAAATGTGGACAAATTTTGGCGCTGGAACTCTGGATATTAAAGGGTTACTCCGGTGAAAACCTTTTTTCTTTTAAATCAACTGGCTCCGGAAAGTTAAACAGATTTTTACATTACTTCTATTAAAAAATCTTAATCCTTCCTGTACTTATTAGCTGCTGAATACTACAGAGGAAATTCTTTTCTTTTTGGAACACAGTGCTCTCTGATGACATCACGAGCACAGTGCTCACTGCTGACGTTATTATAATAATAATAATAATAAGTCTTTATTTAATGTTGTCCTTAGTGGGATTTGAACCCAAGGCCCCAGCACTGCAAGGACAGAGATGTCAGCAGAGAGCACTGTGCTCGTGATGTCATCAGTGTTCCAAAAAGAAAGGAATTTCCTCTGTAGCATTCAGCAGCTAATAAGTACTGGAAGGATTAAGAAGTAATTTATAAATCTGTTTAACTTTCCGGAGCCAGTTGATTTAAAAGAAAAAACCTTTAAGTACCCCTTTAAGAAAATCAGGAACACATCCGCATTCCTTTCAGAGGCTTTATTGTGAATACATAAGCTACGCGTTTCTGGTCCGAACCGGACCCTTCGTCAGGCAAGGTATATCCTTGCCTGACGAAGGGTCCGGTTCGGATCAGAAACGCGTAGCTTATGTATTCACAATAAAGCCTCTGAAAGGAATGCGGATGTGTTCCTGATTTTCTTAATATCCAGAGTTCCGGCCCCAAAATTTGTCCACATTTTCTTCCAATAGCTGCTATTATGTTACACTGGGACAGCGTGCCTGCTATCAGAGGACTGAGGCTGCGGACCTGGGAATTGTTACCATACCACGCTTTTTAGGTGTTGTGCCCTGAGCGCAACGCCCTCCGGTGAGTTTAACCTTGAATACGTGTAAACTCAATTTTTAAACGTTCTTCACTGGGGGCGCAATTTCTCTCTTTCTTTTTTCCTCTCTCTTTATGTTTCAGATTCTCCTTTAGGACTTCAGGGTGCACTATTGGGGCCCATCAATATGAGCGTATTGCGGTTCAATGAACTAAGAATTTGTAATAAAAATCTGTGGGCCCCCACAAATGCTGTTAGTGTTTAACATCTTAACCCCTTAAAGGGGTATTCCAGCTTTAGACACTTTATCCCCTATTCAAAGGATAGGGGATAATATGTCTGACCGCGGGGTCCCCCGTGATCTCCCTGCAGCATTCATAGAAATAAATGGAGGGGGCGTGACGTCACAAGGGGGGCATGGCATTACTTCACATCTCCAGTCCCGAAAGCTTCTGCTTCCCACAAAGAAACCTACACAACACTCTTAGTAAATAAGGGCCATAAGGTGGGTGCTGCAGGGAGATCATGGGGGGTCCCAGCGGCTGGAATCCTGCGATTAGACATCCTTTGGATAGGGGATAAAATGTCTAAAGCTGGAATACCCCTTTAAGGACACAGGGATTTTTTATTTTTGCACTTTCGTTTTTTCCTCCTCACCTGTTAATAGCCATAATGCTTTAAATCCCCCCCCCCCCACAGACCCATATGAGGGCTTGATTTTTTGCACCGCAGATTGTACTTTGTAATGACATAAATCATTTTACCACAACAGCAAACCCACAAAAATATTATATGTTTGGCAAAACTGAAACAAATACAATTTTGCAACTTTTGGGGGCTTCTGTTTCTTTTTCGATAAAAATAACACCTTATCTTTATTCTTTAGGTCCATACGATTATGACGATACCCAATTATTATAGGTTTTATTTTATTTTGCTACAAAAAAATTATAACACTTTGTATGAAAATGAGTATGCTTACAGGGGTATTTCGCTGTTAGACATCTTATCCCCTAACAAAAGGATAAGGGGATAAGATGTCTGATTGCGGGGGTCCCACTTCTGCCCCCCCCCCCCCCCACGATCTCCCCAGGGCCAGCGTTAGGGCGGGGCAAACCAGGCAATTGCCTAGGGCCCCCATCCTGGCTGCTCAGTAGTGGATCAGCAGCCCGCTGCAGCCTGGCCACGGCAACTTTAAAACAGTGATTAGCGCAGGGGCGTAGGAACAGGGGGGGACACATCCCCCCAAAAAATCATGCGGGGGGACAGATCATTGGGGAATCCTTTCCAGTTCTGCCCGCAGACTTTATCAAATTAAATGCTCCTTAGGTCCATTTAACCCAGGGAACATCCATTGCCAGTCACATACCGCTGGGGATTTGCAGAGCCTGTTTGAACTGCGTGCGCATGCACGCACACAGTTCAAAGATGGCGGTGATCGGGTGCGCCAGGCCGCTGTCCTCGGGGCAGCTCATCTACCCCGGTGGCAGACTTCAAATATAGCCCCTGGTCCCCCGCACAAGGCCCCCTTTTCAGATCGTGCTAAAGGGGCCTCGGTGCTGGCCGCTCCTCCGGCCCAGGCATTTACAAAAGTGAGCCGGGGCAGGGTCACTGCAACTTTAAGGGCAGAGGACGCCCGTGCGCAGGCACGCCTCTGACGTCACGCGACGCGTCCCTGCCCCGGCTTCTCCGCTCTCAGCAGGAGGAAGAATGTGGAGCTCTGCGTGCTGCAGCCTGCCTCCAGCATAAGGGGAGAGGGCAGAGAGGTGGTGTCTGGGGGAAGGGAGGAGAAGAGGCACAAAAGATAAAAGAAGAAGAATGATGGGGGAAGAGGGCAGAAGTGGCACAAAAGTTAAATGAAGGATGACTGATGGAGGGAGGGGAAGGGTGCAGAGGAGTCTGGGGGAGGGGAAGAAGGGTGCAGAGATGTCTGGGGGAGGGGAAGAAGGGTGCAGAGGGGTCTGGGGAGGAGAAGAAGGGTGCAGAGGGGTCTGAGGGAGGAGAAGAAGGGTGCAGAGGGGTCTGGGGGAGGGGAAGAAGGGTGCAGAGGGGTCTGAGGGAGGAGAAGAAGGGTGCAAAGGGGTCTGGGGGAGGGGAAGCAGTGCCGGCTGCTTAAGTTTAGCAGTCCGTCCGCGGCTGCAGGAAATAATAAGTGACGTCCCTGTCGCCGCACAGAGGAGCCGCAGGAGGCGACACTCGTCATATTATCCACACAGCCCACAAGAGCCCCCGCATTACCTGAGCCTGCCGAGCGTGGCCAGGTGAGGAAATATGAAAAATCAGGGGGAGAGGGGGGACCTAATGTGGGGGAACTATACTGCACCTAATGTGGGGGAACTATACTGCCAACCTAATGTGTGGGAATTATACTGCCAACCTAATGTGGGGGAACTACAACCTAATGTGGGGGACTATACTGCCGACCTAATGTGGGGGAACTATACTGCACCTAATGTAGGGGAACTATACTGCACCTAATGTGGGGAACTATACTGCACCTAATGTGGGGAACTATACTGCACCTAATGTAGGGGAACTATACTGCACCTAATGTGGGGGAACTATACTGCACCTAATGTGGGGAACTATACTGCACCTAATGTGGGGGGAACTATACTGCACCTAATGTGGGGGAACTATACTGCACCTAATGTGGGGGGAACTATACTGCACCTAATGTGGGGGGAACTATACTGCACCTAATGTGGGGGAACTATACTGCACCTAATGTGGGGGAGCTATTCTGCCAACCTAATGTGGGGGAACTATACTGCACCTAATGTGGGGGAACTATACTGCACCTAATGTGGGGGAGCTATACTGCCAACCTGAACCTAATGTGGGGGAACTATACTGCACCTAATGTGGGGGAGCTATACTGCCAACCTAATGTGGGGGAACTATACTGCACCTAATGTGGTGGAACTATACTGTACCCAATGTTGTGGAGCTATACTGCCAACCTAATGGTGTAGGGGAACTATTCTGCCAACCTAATGTGGGGGAAACTATACTGCACCTAATGTGGGGGAACTATACTGCCAACCTAATGTAGGTGGAACTATACTGCCAACCTAATGTGGGGGAACTGTACTGCCAACCTAATGTGGGGGAACTATACTGCATCTAATGTGGGAGGAACTATACTGCACCTAATGTAGGGGAACTATACTGCACCTAATGTGGGGAACTATACTGCACCTAATGTGGGGAACTATACTGCACCTAATGTAGGGGAACTATACTGCACCTAATGTGGGGGAACTATACTGCACCTAATGTGGGGAACTATACTGCACCTAATGTGGGGAACTATACTGTACCTAATGTGGGGGGAACTATACTGCACCTAATGTGGGGGGAACTATACTGCACTTAATGTGGGGGAACTATACTGCACCTAATGTGGGGGAGCTATACTGCCAACCTAATGTGGGGGAACTATACTGCACCTAATGTGGTGGAACTATACTGCCAACCTAATGTAGGTGGAACTATACTGCCAACCTAATGTGGGGGAACTGTACTGCCAACCTAATGTGGGGGAACTATACTGCATCTAATGTGGGGGGAACTATACTGCCAGCCTAATGTGGGGGAACTATACTGCCAACCTAATGTGGGGGAACTATACTGCATCTAATGTGGGGGGAACTATACTGCCAACCTAATGTGGGGGAACTATACAAAAATTTAAAATTGTACTATTCTGATCCCTATAACTGTTTTTTTTTCTGTATATGGGGATGTATGAGGGTCATCTTTTGCGCTGTGATTTGTAGTTTTTATCGGTACCATTTTTGTTTTGATGGGACTTTTCAATTGCTTTATAGATAATTTTATGGTATTTGAAGTGACCAAAAATGTGCAAATCTGGTTAGTTCACTATTACGACTTTTGGGGCCCTTCATCTGATTTTGCCTAGGGCCACGCTAAACCTAAAACCGGCCCTGGGTCTCCCACAGCACCCAGCATTCTAAACAAATGCTGGGTTACTGCAGCAGTGGTGAGATCACTGCCACGCCCCCTCATGAGGTCACACCACACCCCCTCCATTTATGTCTATGGGAGGGGGCGTGTCGGCCGACATGAATGGAGAGGGCGTGGTGTGACGTCACAACCACTGCATTCGTCTTCGAGCATTCTGAACAGAATGTTCAGAATGCTGGAGCACCGGAGTACCCTTTAACCCCTTAAGGACCAAGCCCACTTTGACCTTAACCCCTTAAGGACCAGGCCATTTTACACCTTAAGGACCGTACCGTTTTTTGCAATTCTGACCACTGTCACTTTAAACATTAATAACTCTGGAATGCTTTTAGTTATCATTCTGATTCCGAGATTGTTTTTTCGTGACATATTCTACTTTAACTTAGTGGTAAAAATTTTTGGTAACTTGCATCCTTTCTTGGTGAAAAATCCCAAAATTTGATGAAAAAAATGAAAATTTTGCATTTTTCTAACTTTGAAGCTCTCTGCTTGTAAGGAAAATGGATATTCAAAATAAAACATTTTTGGGTTCACATATACAATATGTCCACTTTATATTTGCATCATAAAATTAATGAGTTTTTACTTTTGGAAGACACCAGAGGGCTTCAAAGTTCAGCAGCAATTTGGAAATTTTTCACAAAATTTTCAAACTCGCTATTTTTCATGGACCAGTTCAGGTTTGAAGTGGATTTGAAGGGTCTTCATATTAGAAATACCCCATAAATGACCCCATTATAAAAACTACACCCCCCAAAGTATTCAAAATGACATTCAATAAGTGTATTAACCCTTTAGGTGTTTCACAGGAATAGCAGAAAAGTGAAGGAGAAAATTCACAATCTTCATTTTTTACACTCGCATGTTCTTGTAGACCCAATTTTTGAATTTTTGCAATTGGTAGAAAGGAGAAAATTTTTACATGTATTTGAAACCCAATTTCTCTCGAGTAAGCACATACCTCATATGTCTATGTTAATTGTTCGGCGGGCGCAGTAGAGGGCTCAGAACGGAAGGAGCGACAAATGGTTTTTGGGGGGCATGTCACCTTTAGGAAGCCCCTATGGTGCCAGGACAGCAAAAAAAAAAAAACACATGGCATACCATTTTGGAAACTAGACCCCTCGGGGAACGTAACAAGGGGTAAAGTAAACCTTAATACCCCACAGGTGATTCACGACTTTTGCATATGTTAAAAAAAAAAAAAATGTTTTACCTAAAATGCTTGGTTTCCCAAAAATTTTACATTTTTAAAAAGGATAATAGCAGAAAATACCCCCCCAAAATTTGAAGCCCAATTTCTCCCGATTCAGAAAACACCCCATATGGGGGTGAAAAGTGCTCTGTTGGCGCACTACAGGTCTCAGAAGAGAAGGAGTCACATTTGGCTTTTTGAAAGCAAATTTTGCTCTGGGGGCATGCCGCATTTAGGAAGCCCCTATGGTGCCAGAACCGCAAAAAAAACCACATGGCAAACCATTTTGGAAACTAGACCCCTCAGGGAACGTAACAAGGGGTAAAGTGAACCTTAATACCCTACAGGTGATTCACGACTTTTGCATATGTAAAAAAAAAAAAATGTTTTACCTAAAATGCTTGGTTTCCCAAAAATTTTACATTTTTAAAAAGGATAATAGGAGAAAATACCCCCCAAAATTTGAAGTCCAATTTCTCCCGATTCAGAAAACACCCCATATGGGGGTGAAAAGTGCTCTGCTGGCGCACTACAGGTCTCAGAAAAGAAGGAGTCACATTTGGCTTTTTGAAAGCAAATTTTGCTTTGGGGGAATGCCGCATTTAGGAAGCCCCTATGGTGCCAGAACCGCAAAAAAAAACCACATGGCATACCATTTTGGAAACTAGACCCCTCGGGGAACGTAACAAGGGGTAAAGTGAACCTTAATACCCTACAGGTAATTCACGACTTTTGCATATGTAAAAAAAAAAAAAAATGTTTTACCTAAAATGCTTGGTTTCCCAAAAATTTTACATTTTTAAAAAGGATAATAGCAGAAAATACCCCCCAAAATTTGAAGTCCAATTTCTCCCGAGTACGGCGATACCCCATATGTGGCCCTAAACTGTTGCCTTGAAATACGACAGGGCTCCAAAGTGAGAGCGCCATGCGCATTTGAGGCCTAAATTAGGGACTTGCATAGGGGTGGACATAGGGGTATTCTACGCCAGTGATTCCCAAACAGGGTGCCTCCAGCTGTTGTAAAAGTCCCAGCATGCCTGGACAGTCAGTGGCTGTCTGGTAATACTGGGAGTAGTTGTTTTGCAACAGCTGGAGGCTCCGTTTTGGAAACAGTGGTGTACCAGACATTTTTCATTTTTATTGGGGAGGGGGGCTGTGTAGGGGAATGTGTATATGTAGTGTTTTTTACTTTTTATTTTATTTTGTGTTAGTGTAGTGTAGTGTTTTTAGGGTACAGTCACACGGGCGGGGGGTTCACAGTAGTTTCTCGCTGGCAGTTTGAGCTGCGGCAGAAAATTTTCCGCAGCTCAAACTTGCAGCCGGATACTTACTGTAATCCTCCGCCCATGTGAGTGTACCCTGTACGTTCACATTGGGGGGGGGGGGGGGGGTTAGAAACATCCAGCTGTTGCAAAACTACAACTCCCAGCATGTAGGGTCTATAAGTGCATGCTGGGAGTTGTAGTTTTGCAACAGCTGGAGGCTTCGTTTTGGAAACAGTGGCGTACCAGACGTTTTTCATTTTTATTGGGGAGGGGAGAGGGGTTATATAGGGGTATGTGTATATGTAGTGTTTTTTACTTTTTATTTTATTTTGTGTAGTGTAGTGTTTTTAGGGTACAGTCGCACGGGCGGGGGGTTCACAGTAGTTTCTCGCTGGCAGTTTGAGCTGCCGCAGCTCAAACTTGCAGCCGGATACTTACTGTAATCCTCCGCCCATGTGAGTGTACCCTGTACATTCACATTGGGGGGGGGGACATCCAGCTGTTGCAAAACTACAACTCCCAGCATGTACGGTTTATCAGTGCATGCTGGGAGTTGTAGTTTTGCAACAGCTGGAGGCACACTGGTTGTGAAACACAGAGTTTGGCAACAAACTCAGTGTTTTGCAACCAGTGGGCCTTCAGCTGTTGCAAAAGCTACAACCCCCAGCATGTACGGACAGCGGAAGGGCATGCTGGGTGTTGTAGTTATGCAACAGCGGGAGGCATACTATTTTGGCTGGGGATGCTGGGGATTGTAGTTATGCAACAGCTGGAGACACACTGGTTTGCTACTCAACTCAGTGTGCCTTCAGCTGTTGCAAAACTACAACTCTCAGCAGTCACCGACAGCCAACGGGCATGCTGGGAGTTGTAGTTATGCAACCAGCAGATGCACCACTACAACTCCCAGCATGCACTTTAGCTGTTTGTGCAAGCTGGGAGTTGTAGTTACACAACAGCTGAAGGTACACTTTTCCATAGAAAGAATGTGCCTCCAGCTGTTACAAAACCATAAGTCCCAGCATGCCCATAAGGGAATGCTGGGAGTTGTGGTGGTCTGCCTCCTCCTGCTGCATAACTACAGCTCCCAGCATGCCCTTTTTGCATGCTGGGAGCTGTTGCTAAGCAACAGCAGGAGGCTGTCACTCACCTCCTGCTGCTGCTGATCGCCGCACAGGTCAGTCCCGCCGCCGCCGCCGCCGCCGCCGTCACTCCTGGGGCCCCGATCCCAACATTAACGCCGGGGATCAGGGTCCCCAGCACCCGGGGTCGTCTTCCCGCACCCGCTCACGTCCTCCGGAAGAGGGGCGGAGCGGGTGCGGGAGTGACACCCGCAGCAGGCGCCTTGATTGGTCGGCCGGGAATCCGGCCGACGAATCAGGGCGATCGTGAGGTGGCACCAGTGCCACCTCACCCCTGCTGGCTATGGCTGTTCGGGGCCGTCTCTGACGACCCCGATCAGCCAGTAATTCTGGGTCATCGGGTCACTGGAGACCCGATTGACCCGGAATCGCCGCAGATCGCTGGACTGAATTGTCCAGCGATCTGCGGCCATCGCCGACATGGGGGGGCATAATGACCCCCCTGGGCGATATGCCGCGATGCCTGCTGAACGATTTCAGCAGGCATCGGGCACCGGCTCCCCTCCGGCTAGCGGCGGGGGGCCGGGAATGGACAGGACGTACTCCTACGTCCTCGGTCCTTAAGGACTCGGAAAAGGGGGCGTAGGAGTACGTCCATTGTCCTTAAGGGGTTAAGGACCAGGCCAATTTACGTTTTTGCATTCTCGTTTTTTTTTCCTCTTCCCCTTCTAAAAATCAGAACGCTTTCAATTTTGCCCCTACAGACCCATATAAGAGCTTTTTTTTGCACCACTAATTATACTTTGTAATGACATCAATTATTTAATAAGAAAATCTACTGTAAAACCCAAAAATATATATTTGTGCGGTGAAATAAAAAATATAAATGCAATATTGTAACTTTAGGGGGCTTCCGTTTCTACACAGTGCAATATCCGGTAAAAATGACACCTTACGGTCACAAGGATACCGAATTTATATAGGTTTTGTTTTATTTTACTACTTTAAAAACTTTTTTATTTTTCCACATACAGGGCTATATGAGGGCTAATTTTTTGCACTGGGATCTGTAGTTTTTATCGGCACCATTTTTGTTTTGTTGGGACTTATTGATCTTTTTTATTAGTTTTTATATGGTATATGAAGTGACCAAAAATGCACTATTTTGGACTTTGCTATTTTTTTACGTGTACGCCATCGATCGTGTGGTTTAGCTAACCTTATAATTTACTATTCTGGACATTTACGCTCACGGCGGTACCACATATGAGGATTTTAATTTTTTATTACATTCTTTTATTTAAAAAATGGGAAAAAGGGGGGTGATTTAAACTTTTGATTTGATTACTTTTAATAAAATATTTTCTGATATATCAAATGACCAAAAATCAGAAATTATGGACTTTGATATTTTCTTTTTACGTTTATGCAATTTACCATGCGGTTTTAGTAACATTATACAGGGTGGGCCATTTCTATGGATACACCTTAATAAAATGGGAATGGTTGGTGATATTAACTTCCTGTTTGTGGCACATTAGTATATGTGAGGGGGGGGGGAAACTTTTCAAGATGGGTGGTGACCATGGCGGCCATTTTGAAGTTGGCCATTTTGAATCCAACTTTAGTTTTTTCATTAGGAAGAGGGTCATGTGACACTTCAAACTTATTGGGAATTTCACAAGAAAAACAATGATGTGCTTGGTTTTAACATAACTTTATTCTTTCATGAGTTATTTACAAGTTTCTGACCACTTATAAAATGTGTTCAATGTGCTGCCCATTGTGTTGGATTGTCAATGCAACCCTCTTCTCTATATACTGCTATATACTACTATATACATCGCAGGAGAAATGCTAGCACAGGCTTCCAGTATCCGCATACACTGCTATATACTACTATATACACCGCAGGAGAAATGCTAGCACAGGCTTCCAGTTTCCATATACACTGCTATATACTACTATATACACCGCAGGAGAAATGCTAGCACAGGCTTCCAGTATCCGTATACACTGCTATATACTACTATATACACAGCAGGAGAAATGCTAGCACAGGCTTCCAGTATCCGTATACACTGCTATATACTACTATATACACCGCAGGAGAAATGCTAGCACAGGCTTCCAGTATCCGCATACACTGCTATATACTACTATATACACTGCAGGAGAAATGCTAGCACAGGCTTCCAGTATCCGTATACACTGCTATATACTACTATATACACCGCAGGAGAAATGCCAGCACAGGCTTCCAGTACCCGCATACACTGCTATATACTACTATATACACCGCAGGAGAAATGCTAGCACAGGCTTCCAGTATCCGTATACACTGCTATATACTACTATATACACCGCAGGAGAAATGCTAGCACCGGCTTCCAGTATCCGTAGTTTCAGGTGCTGCACATCTCGTATCTTCACAGCATAGACAATTGCCTTCAGATGACCCCAAAGATAAAAGTCTAAGGGGGTCAGATCGGGAGACCTTTGGGGCCATTCAACTGGCCCACGACGACCAATCCACTTTCCAGGAAACTGTTCATCTAGGAATGCTCGGACCTGACACCCATAATGTGGTGGTCACCATCTTGCTGGAAATACTCAGGGAACGTGCAGCTTCAGTGCATAAAGAGGGAAACACATCATCATGGAACAATTTCACATATCCAGTGGCCTTGAGGTTTCCATTGATGAAGAATGGCCGCACTCTCTTTGTACCCCATATACCACACCATACCATCAATTGTTGTGTTCCAACAGTCTTGGAGGGATCTATCCAATGTGGGTTAGTGTCAGACCAATAGCGGTGGTTTTGTTTGTTAACTTCACCATTCACATAAAAGTTTCCCCATCACTGAACAAAATCTTCTGTGTAAACTGAGGGTCCTGTTCCAATTTTTGTTTTGCCCATTCTGCAACACCTGAAACTACGGATACTGGAAGCCTGTGCTAGCATTTCTCCTGCGGTGTATATAGTAGTATATAGCAGTGTATAGGGATACTGGAAGCCTGTGCTAGCATTTCTCCTGCTGTGTATATAGTAGTATATAGTAGTGTATACGGATACTGGAAGCCTGTGCTAGCATTTCTCCTGCGGTGTATATAGTAGTATATAGCAGTGTATGCGGATACTGGAAGCCTGTGCTAGCATTTCTCCTGCGGTGTATATAGTAGTATATAGCAGTGTATACGGATACTGGAAGCCTGTGCTAGCATTTCTCCTGCGGTGTATATAGTAGTATATAGCAGTATATACAGATACTGGAAGCCCGTGCTAGCATTTCTCCTGCGGTGTATATAGTAGTATATAGCAGTGTATACGGATACTGGAAGCCTGTGCTAGCATTTCTCCTGCGGTGTATATAGTAGTATATAGCAGTGTATACGGATACTGGAAGCCTGTGCTAGCATTTCTCCTGCGGTGTATATAGTAGTATATAGCAGTGTATGTGGATACTGGAAGCCTATGCTAGCATTTCTCCTGCGGTGTATATAGTAGTATATAGCAGTGTATACGGATACAGGAAGCCTGTGCTAGCATTTCTCCTGCAGTGTTGCTATCAGTGTGTGAAGAGTGGGAGAAGAGGGTTGCATTGACAATCCAACACAATGGGCAGCACATTGAACACATTTTATAAGTGGTCAGAAACTTGTAAATAACTCATGAAAGAATAAGGTTACGTTAAAACCAAGCACATCATTGTTTTTCTTGTGAAATTCCCATTAAGTTTGATGTGTCACATGACCCTCTTCCTATTGAAAAAACTAAAGTTGGATTCAAAATGTCCGACTTCAAAATGGCCGCCATGGTCACCACCCATCTTGAAAAGTTTCCCCCCTCACATATACTAATGTGCCGCAAACAGGAAGTTAATATCACCAACCATTCCCATTTTATTAAGGTGTATCCATAGAAATGGCCCACCCTGTATTTTATAAGTTTGGACATTTACACACACGGTGATACCCCATATGTTTATGTTTATTTTTGTTAACATTAATTTATTTTATTTTTATTTTTATTTTTTTATGGGAAAAGGGGGGTGATTAAAACTTTTATTAGGGGAGGGGCTTTTTCAAATTTATTAACAATTTTTTTTACATTTTTTTTCAGGATTTTTTTGTCCCCATAGGGGAAATATTCATATAATTTTTTGATTGCATACATTGAACCAATGCTGAGCTGCTGAGCTATGGCCACTACACAATGTGAGGAGCTGTGTGCTTTTCTCTTTTTACTGACCCCCAACCTCATTGAACACCCCGCTTACACTAAACTACAAGTACTATAATTTGCAAAAAAGATGCAATGTCATTGATTCGTATAAGATGTCACCCAGACTACAAGATAAGTGGATGCCACCTACATCTGTATTAGAGATAAGAAAACTTTTCAAAAGTTTGGTTCTGCTGATTCGCCAAACTCTGGCAAAAAGTTCTAGTTTTGACAGAACTAGTTCTGTCGGGCCCTGTATATCACCAATAGCACAGAAAAGTGTGTATAACCACGTCGAAGAGCCCCGAATGCCCTGTATACCACTGTATGGTCACCCAGGAATGTATCTATGGAATTCTAAGCTGTTTATGGCAGCATTAAAGGAGAAATGCGGCGAAACATTTTTCATTTTCCCTGTGCCCGGTCTGCAAAAACTAAAAAAATATACTTTATCTCCCCTTCCAATGTTCCCCCGTTGCGCCAATATCGGCATCTCGGTCCTCCAGTGCTGGTCTTCTTCCTGCTTCCTAGGCTCGGTGACTCATACTGCGCTCAGCATATCGCCTGCCACAGCGACGTCCCGCCTCGGCCGGTGATAGGCTGAGCGCAGTGTCATGTAAGGAGCCCGGGCAGCAGGGAGAAGGCAGGGCCCTGGCTCCTTACATGACAGTGCGCTCAGACTATCACCGGCCGAGGCGGGACATCGCTGTGGCCGTTGAAATGTCCCCAAGGTATTGGAAGTGGCTTTTTCCAAGTGGTCAAAAAAATTTGGGGGAAGCAACAGGTTTTATGCCTGGAAAGTAGAGAAGCAATGGCTTGTTTACAAGCTGTGAAAAATAATTCCCATTTAGGGCAAAACAACAGGATTGGCATCCTAAATATGTGCACAAAAGTGACACAAGCCCTCTATCAAAAGCTTTTTCACAATTAATTGAAAACAGAACTGATACAGAACTATTTCTGCTGTTTTACTACAATTTTTATATATGTGGCTCATTCTACTATCTATGTTGTTCACTGCACACTGTCCCTCACAGAGATCTTCACCTAATACCTGCTATCTCTAAAATGGCTGCTGAACCCATTTGCATAGGCTTTTATAGTGGCTCTGACATCACCCCTATACTGCCTCCCGATTGGCCCGGAGAGCAGTTTGAAAGGCATTATGAGATTTCCTGAGGTCATGTGATTCTTCAGCCCCCTCCTTTTTTGCCAGGTGGCTGATGTCATTTTAGCAGGTTCTGCCAAACCGGACCGCCCAAGGTTCCACTCCTAGCCAAACTGAACTTCTGGCAAAGTTCTGGCCGAACTCGGGTTCTACAAGTTCGATTCTCTCCTCTCTAATCAGTCATCTAAAAAAAATGTATCAATGGACACATTTAAATGGGCACTATCGTAAAAAAAATGTTTTTATATGTCGTAGAGACACATCAAAAGTTTTAGTGGGAGCTTTAGTGTTCAGACCCTGACCAATCGCGAGAATGAGACCTCAGCGCGTTCTCTCCTAGCTCTGTGTCCTGGACCAGGACAAGAACATAATGTTGGTCTATGGCAGTATTTCGCAAGTGTGGTCCTCAAATATCCCCAAAGGGCCATGTTTTCAGGATTTCCTTAGTCTTTCACAAGTGATGTAATCATGGACGGTTCATCAGTCTTTACCACAATTATATCAACTGTGAAAAACTAAGAAAACCCTGAAAACATGACCTGTTGGGGGTACTTGAGGACCACAGTTGGAAATACTGGCCTATAGGGTCATTCTAATCTCATACCCACAGAGCGGGGAGAGAAGCCTTCTGCAGTGCATCTCTCTTCTGGTTGGTTCTCGTGATCGGTCATGATGTTAACACTCGACTGGACAGGACACATCAAAAGTTTTTTTTAATCTTTTTTTGGACAGGTACGTGTAAGGTCTTCGCAAGAAAGAATGTGAACCCCTCTCAGAAAACTCCACGACTCCTGAAATACGTTCTTGTGGTGAGTCGCGACGTGCGCCAGCTTGACTTTGTTGGCCAGCTGCCAGCGAGGGAGAATGTAGCTGGGGCTTTTTGCTGACACGGGTTCGATGGGATAATTAGACAGCATTTTGCTGGAGTTTGTTGACATAAAAGTCATGTAGATTAGCCTTTTAGGCCGAGCGGAGAATAATGATCCGGATTAACAGGTGGTAGGGCTAATGGAGGAACATGAAATGAATACTCTGCTTCCTGTGCCCTCCTTTGTTTCTTTTTTTTTTTTTCGGCAGAGGATTTTCGGAGCTTGTAGCACATTTCCAACACCTTAGTGCTTTATTTGACGTTTCATTACTCTCCTTTTTTAACCTAATAGGTGCAAACTACAAGATTTCTACACAAATTCCCCTGTCGTGTGAGATGTAACATCAGCTTTAAGGGAAATGAGTAAGAAGTAGAGGACAAGGGTGGGGGGTAGTGGTGGTGGTGGTGGGGGGGCGTTGGGGTAGTGGTGGGGGGAGACTCCATCCTGGATGGGCGCATGGAGAATCATTAATCAAGGAATATTACACCTTTCTATGATGCCGATTCCTCGGTGTCCAACTAATAACTGAATATAATCTGTGGCATTCGACAAGAAAAAATATGGCTCTGCTGCAGGTCTGAACAGCTGCGAAGACAAAGTCAACACATTAGAGGACTGCAGCTGGAGTGTAATAGTAATCTCTGTTTTCCCACATTTACAATATTTGGATGAGGATAATGAGCTTTTACATTTCGCAGGGCGGCGGGGATACAATTAACACTTCGCGCAGTGGGCGCTTTTCCCACTTTGTCTTGGGAAACAGGTTTTTTTTCTCTTTCCAACACTATTTAAAGGGGAACTCCACTTGAAAAAAATGTCTTGGTATCTGTGTTAATTGTTTTGATTTCCGTGATAATTGGGGATTATAATCAGAAATGTATATGGTCAGTGTAATGATGCTGACTTGTTGCTAGTCAATAGAACTGGACCTCACCTATAGCAGTCACCTTTCATGTGTCCTCACTGTGGCTCAAAATACTCAGATGCCCCCAGGACTTATAGTATTCTTCTCTCTCTGATGAAGGCATAACATTTCTTCTTGGTGATGAAGAACTTGAGCACTTTATCCTCACAGCGCAAACAATAACGGTTTAGGGTTTTTAAAACTGTATGAGCTAAAACCATATAAGACTGTATACATACATGGTTTAATAAGGTTCTCATTGACTACAATACTGTAAAAATGTTTATATTGTGAACTGTGGGGAGAGGGTGCATAATATCTCGATTTACTAATCCGGGTGGGAGAATTTTAAAACCGCCTCCTGCCGTATCCCTGCTGGATCTGCGCCGTATCCCTTCGATTTCAATGAGTTGACCTTGCATCAGCCAGCGTCTCTAATTGGCTCATTTTCCGACCGTATTCAGTTTTTGAACTGGACTGAAAATCACGGTTTGCTTCAGTTTTCAGCTTGGCTCAAAAACCCGTACAGTCAGAAAACGGGGGGGGGGAAAACCAGACTGAGGGGCAACCGCACCAATCTGTACAAAACCGGATTGGTATGGATTCTCAACGTCAGCCTATGGATACAGAGACAAATACAGTTCTTCATGGATTTATAATAGAAAGCCATATACGGTCGCCATATACAAAAACTATGTTCATACGGCAAAATGTCTTCCCAGAAAATTTCCAGGCTGACATTCCGCAGGCGCCGGGGCTGGGACTACTCGGAAATGCACCGTCTCCATAGACAGCAATACATGTCTGAGTGGATTCCACAGAATCGGAATTTGTACGGCAGATAATTCCACCGTGTGCATAGTGCAACAGAATCCTATTGAAAACTATGAGACACTGCTGCAACGGAATTTCTGAGCGCAATTTTTTTCGTCAGATTCCGCTCGGAAACTCGACTGTGTCAACAAGGCCTTAGAGCTTTACGGCCATTCAGTTATCCATTTTAGGTAGAAAGTTGTAGAAATGTTCATTCACATATAACTCTAAAACTCTTGTGCGGGGTGCGTTCACATACGGCAGAGTTCATTCTTAAAATTAGTTGCAGTCATCAAAATTAAACAGTTTCGGAAGCCCCAATATATATATATATATATATATATATATATATATATATATATATATCTACAGTGGTCCCTCAAGTTACAATATTAATTGGTTCTGGGACGACCATTGTATGTTGAAACCATTGTATGTTGAGACCAGAACTCTATGGAAACCTGGTAATTGGTTCTAAAGCCCCAAAATGTCATCCAAAAATAGGAAAAGGTGAGGATTAAAGAAAAATAAGTAGATAACTAATATAGATAAAGCAAATCCTTACATATAAAAGTAATAAAGATCTGCTGGGAGCTGTAATCACTGTCTATTTCAGTGTTTCCCAACCAGAGTGCCTCCAGCTGTGGCAAAACTACAACTCTCAGCATGCCCGGACAGCTGAAGGCTGTCCGGGCATGCTGGGAGTTGTAGTCTTGCAACAGCTGGAGGCACCCTCTTTGGGAAACACTGGTCTATGTAGAGGACAGGAGCTTCTTCAGGGTCCTGTACATTACACAGTGTCCTAAAAAAAGTAAAATTGAGCCGCCCTCACCTGGTGTCCAAATGAGCAGCTAACTGGGGCACAGGTAAAGAGTACAGGACATGTAATACCTCCCTGTACTGTAGGGGGCGCTACCAGACATCAGTCAGTGCATACACTTCAGTAATACAGGTAAAGAGTACAGAACATGTAATACCTCCCTGTACTGTAGGGGGCTCTACCAGACACCAGTCAGTGCATACACTTCAGTAATAGAGGTAAAGAGTACAGGACATGTAATACCTCCCTGTACTGTAGGGGGCGCTACCAGACACCAGTCAGTGCATACACTTCAGTAATACAGGTAAAGAGTACAGGACATGTAATACCTCCCTGTACTGTAGGGGGCGCTGCCAGACACCAGTCAGTGCATGCACTTTAGGAATACAGGGATTTTACCAGTGAAATGTCCGTTCTGATTGGTCGGTTCTTCCAGCCCTTGACACGTTTCGCAGATTCCATAGCAATGTATGTTGAGTCTGGTTTCAAGTTACAATGGTCCAATGGTTGTATGTTGAAACTATTGTATGTTGAGGCCATTGTAAGTTGAGGGATCACTGTATATATATATATATATATATATATATATATATATCCCCTTTATGCACAGACTTAGATCTGACTTTTTCCAACCAACCATTACGGAGATTTTACGAACCCATTTTGTACAATCTCTTCCTATTTTTCCAGATTGAGGAATGGACCGCTCGTGCACTCCCCGAGGGCCGGCAATAAAGTCGTAATTCACTACTATTGCTTAATGCAGTCACTTGTGACAAAAATTATACTCAGTGTCTTATTCTGTTATAATGGGGAACATAAAGCTGGAAAAAAAAAAATATGATTCTTCTGGGAGCGAAAAGCCTTCATAACTTATGGGAGCCGGAGTGCGGGGAGCACGTGATGGGCCTGCACCTGCACATACGACAAGGCTCACACAATGGTTTGGCATACTCAATGCAGAAAAAGAGAGAGAAAAAATGCTAAAATATCATTGAGCGGAGGCGAGCGCTGCGTGCTTCTTATTCCCAGGTCTTCATTGCTCACACGGCCGTGTAACACAATTCACAAGTGGAACTGAGCTCCTTCAATCGGCTGAAATCCATTTAATCTTTTATTAGAATGACGAATAGTAAAACTCGCTGACACACATTTCACATACGGAGCCCGGCTGCTTTATGATCCTTCTGCAACGTCTCCGTCGTGGTGACTGCGAATTCTTGATTCCCTGTTCTTAAAGGGGTACTCCACTGCCCCAGTGTTCAGAACATTTTGTTCCGAACGCTTGGGGCGGGCGGCGGGGGGGTTGTGCCGTCACAACCACGTCCCTCGTGCCATCACGCCACGCCCCCTCAATGCAAGTCTATGGGAAGGGGCGTGGCAGATGCCACGCCCCTTCCCATAGACTTGCATTGAGGGGGCGTGGTGTGACTGTACTGGGGATGTGGTGTGACTGTACTGGGGATGTGACCTCCGGGTTTAGACATCTTATCCTCTATCCTTTGAATAGGGGATAAGATGTCCAGGGGCGGAGTATCCCTTTAAATGGGACACTGTAACTAATACCCAACCGCGTCCCTACCCCCCCCCGTTTTGTCCCACTCGCCCTGTCTTCATTTCTTGTCGCTGATTAAATGTTTTGGTGATAAATGCTGTTATGTTAAATGCCGTTATGTTGCATTGAGGGGGCGTGGTGTGACTGTACTGGGGATGTGGTCGTGACGGCACGGCCCGCCGACGGGACCCTCCAGGTTTAGACATCTTATCCTCTATCCTTTGAATAGGGGATAAGATGCCTAGGGGCGGAGTATCCCTTTAAATGGGACACTGTAACTAATACCCAACCGCGTCCCCCCCCGTTTTGTCCCACTCGCCCTGTCTTCATTTCTTGTCGCTGACTAAATGTTTTGGTGATAAATGCCGTTATGTTAAATGCCGTTATGTTGCATTGAGGGGGCGTGGTGTGACTGTACTGGGGATGTGGTCGTGACGGCACGGCCCGCCGACGGGACCCTCCGGGTTTAGACATCTTATCCTCTATCCTTTGAATAGGGGATAAGATGTCTAGGGGCGGAGTATCCCTTTAAATGGGACACTGTAACTAATACCCAACCGCGTCCCAATGCCCCCCCCCCCCCCCCCCCCCGCCCACACGGTTTTGTCCCACTCACCCTGTCTTCATTTCTTGTCGCTGACTAAATGTTTTGGTGATAAATGCCGTTATGTTAAATGCCGTTATGTTGCATTGAGGGGGCGTGGTGTGACTGTACTGGGGATGTGGTCGTGACGGCACGGCCCCCCGACGGGACCCTCCGGGTTTAGACATCTTATCCTCTATCCTTTGAATAGGGGATAAGATGTCTAGGGGCGGAGTATCCCTTTAAGTGGGACACTGTAACTAATACCCAACCGCGTCCCCCCCTGTTTTGTCCCACTCACCCTGTCTTCATTTCTTGTCGCTGATTAAATGTTTTGGTGATAAATGCCGTTATGTTACAAAATAGCAGTTGCAAAAGATGGGCCGGGCCCAAAAGTTGCATTATTTTTGAATATTTAAATGTGTATTTAATAATAAATAAATAAAAACATAGGACTCACACAGACATCACAGTTGTGTGTATGTAGCCTGTATGACAGCACATGTAGACAGTTTCATATTATTCAACCATAGGCTTTCCTTGTGCCATGATATGGTTCCATTGTCTTTTCCACGGGAAGCAATCCTTCCTTAGATGCCATGTTTATAAAATTCATCTCTGCTTGTGAATGTCACATCAGGCAGGGATAAGTGCAGCCCTGAACTCACCCATAGCCACTTTACCTGCCTAATTGGGTATTCGCCCTGATTGACGGATCCGCAACTGGATGACGTTCCCTGTTCTGAGTACGTGCATATCGACGTAACATGGTCCAAAACAATAAACAAAGCACTGTTCAGACATCAGGGAAGCAGGTCAGGATACAAAGGGTTAACAGGAATAGCACAGGTACCAAACACAGGTAATAAACTACTATATATCCTCATCCCATAGAGATAGCAGCAGCAGTAAACAGATAGAGCTGGGAATGGGTGCATAACTACAATATACATTGTTTCCATAGAAATAGCAGCAGCAGTATACAGATAGAGCTGGGAATGGGTGCATAACTACTATATATCCTGATCCCATAGAGATAGCAGCAGCAGTATACAGATAGAGCTGGGAATGGGTGCATAACTACAATATACATTGTTTCCATAGAAATAGCAGCAGCAGTAAACAGATAGAGCTGGGAATGGGTGCATAACTACAATATACACTGTTTCCATAGAAATAGCAGCAACAGTATACAGATAGAGCTGGGTGGGGATGTATAACTACTATATATACTGTTTCCATAGAGATAGCAGCAGCAGTATACAGATAGAGCTGGAGGAGAGATGTATAACTACTATATATCCTGATCCCATAGAGATAGCAGCAGCAGTATACAGATAGAGGTGGAGGAGAGGTGTATAATTACTATATATACTGATCCTATAGAGATAGGGATGGAGGGGAGGTGTAGTACTGTATATCTTTATTCCATAGAGATAGCAGCAGTATACAGATTAAACTGGGTGGGGTGTATAACTACTACAATATATCCTGATTCCACAGAAATAATAGTGCTGTACAGATAGGGCTGGAGGGGATGTGTATAACTACTATGTATCCTGATCCTATAGAAATAGCAGCAGCAGTATACAGATAGGGCTGGAGGGGATGTGTATAACTACTATGTATCCTGATCCTATAGAAATAGCAGCAGCAGTATACAGATAGGGCTGGAGGGGATGTGTATAACTACTATGTATCCTGATCCTATAGAAATAGCAGCAGCAGTATACAGATAGAGCTGGAGGGGAGGTGTCTAACTACTATATATCCTGATCCCATAGAGATAGCAGGAGCAGTATACAGATAGAGCTGGAGGGGAAGTATGTAACTACTATATATCCTGATCTCATAGAGATAGCAGCAGTATACAGATAGGGCTGGAGGGGATGTGTATAACTACTATGTATCCTGATCCTATAGAAATAGCAGCAGCAGTATACAGATAGAGCTCGAGGGGAGGTGTCTAACTACTATATATCCTGATCTCGTAGAGATAGCAGCAGCAGTATACAGATATAGCTGGAGGGGAGGTGTCTAACTACTATATATCCTGATCTCATAGAGATAGCAGCAGCAGTATGCAGATGGAGTGATGGGGGAGGAATCATAGAGGTAGTAGGAGGGGGGATCTGGTAGGTGACAATGTCATCCAGTAGTTCACAGGAAGTCAGAACATAAAACTGACATCCTGTCCGAGAGTCCGACTTGTGATCACATGACCAAGTTATAGTAATAAAACACATGGATGCTGCTGCAATGGAATAAAACAAATGGTGCTGAATGACTAGTGATGGTGATTGTACATGATTAGAGATGAGCGAATCGGAAGAATCTGAAATCATTATGAATTTGCTGAAAAATTCAATTCATAACGAATCCGAATATCGCCGCGATTCGATAAAACAAATCGCTTCATTAAACTCCATTAAGTGCTGTCCAGGGGATCTAAAATGGCGGCTATACGTGTGAAGACATGGGGCAAGGAACTCTGGGAAGGCGGGATCACCCTGAATCACATTCAGCATGCAGCCTATCAGCAACAAACCAGCCCTGTGATGTCACAGCCCTATATATTCAGCAGCCATCGCTGCAGACAGGCATTTCTGGGATTTTTTCCTACGAGAGAACAGACAGTGTCTGTGTGTGTTACTGAGAATAAAGATCTTTACAGCAGCGAATCAATTCACCTGAAGCCCACCTCACTGCAGGCAGGCAGGTAGGCAGGGACAGTAGAGAGAGTACACTTTATGTTTCAACTGTACTGGGGTGTATAACTCTAAAGCTAATAGGGGCCAGTTAGTGTGAGCACTAAAAGACCTAGTCACCTGCTTTTAATGCCTAATTCAGGTGTAACCGTACTGGGGCGTATTTTGCTATTGTGGTGTCCCGGTACCGTATTTCATACTGTACCTTTGTAGAGGTCCCCATAGTTAGAGTCCCTAGGAACGTCGGGGTCCCTCTTCTTTAGTTATCCCCTTGTCACCCCTTAGTTGGTTCATATTTGTATAGAAGTTCATATAAATATAAGTATAAATATGTATATATTCAAATGCCTACCTGTTCAGCGTAGCAGGACCTGCGGGTCATGTGATTAGGTTCTGAACTCTATGGTTTTGCTAAAGGACCTTTGGAGGTTCTCATGACGTGTTCACCCTCAATGCAATGTAACGGTGAGTGACAGTTGTTATGGACCAATCCAAAATGGCCGGCCCCTGTCCATATAAGGGACCTGCACCATCTTGATCGCTCTCTTGGGTTGCTGATTCTGGAAGAGGTAGGACCTCCGCAGCTTACAAGACTAATTACTAGGCCAAAGCCTTGCGGCCTCGGCCTATAACAAAGCGGATAGACTAAGCAATTCCCCGCTACTCACCGCAAGATCACTGGACCTAAACGCACCCCTAAATCCAGCGGATCTATGCTACAGAATCTCTGAGAAGCTAAATTGAGCTTATCTGATCCCAACCGACTGTCAATCGCTGATCAGCTATATCTGTAGAGACTCTGTTATCTGGACTGTTACTATTGCTGCATGTACAGAAATTCTTCAGTAAAAGTTCCTGCAAGTTTTCAGTTAACAGTGGTTGTGGACAATCCTTTATTCTACATTCATCTATTGCTCTTGGGAAGGGTGGCAATTAGAGATGAGCGAACTTACAGTAAATTCGATTCGTCACAAACTTCTCAGCTCGGCAGTTGATGACTTCTCCTGCGTAAATTAGTTCAGCCTTCAGGTGCTCCGGTGGGCTGGAAAAGGTGGATACAGTCCTAGGAAAGAGTCTCCTAGGACTGTTTCCACCTTAACCTACTACCGGAGAAGCGCACGAAAAAGTCCCGCGCTGCGCCACGTCCTGCCCCTGGGCATGGCTATCAAGTTGCTGTATCGCAGCCGAAAGGGAACTTGGAAACAGAGGAGTCGTATCTGGGAGGACAGGAAGTCGGGGCTGCACTGATGACGTCCTTCCTGCCGGCCGCCATTTTGGGGAAGCCCAATATAAAAGATACCACGCACAGCGACCTCTTCAGTCTGCACAAGGAGCCGGAGAGTACAGACATGGCGGAGAGCAGCGTTCCACGTGGTGAGAACAGCAAAATGGCGCTGGAACAGCGGAAAGTTGTAGCAGTCGCAGCCCAACTATTCCAAGAAATTGCTGACCATCTGCAGCGGTTGTCACTGGATGAAGAGGGGGCCTGCAATCTTCCCCCACTGCCCGATGACGACTATGACTGGTCGGACACACCTCCAGCAGAGAGCGCAGGGACACCTGGAGGTGCATCGCCGGTGAGATTGTCCCCTCACCACAGAACTTGGGGCTGAAATCCCATCGGAGGAGTCTGCAGTATTACACCGCCAGAGGAGGCCTTTTTCCTCCTCCAGCCCTGAAGCTGAAATAGCTCTATCTAGATTGCCAAGTGCACGACCGTGCTCATCAAATTTGCCCCAGTGGATTTTTGGGGACGAGCCGGTACTCATCGAGTATATGCACGCGGTTCTACAACCTATACCTGGGAAGCCACTCCCACTAATTCCAGTGGGAGTGGAACAAGAAGATTCTGGAACAATGTCTTTTGAAGGACTGTAAAGTAATGTCCTGTTGTTTTCTTGCTAACCACTTTTGTTTTCCAGTAACCAAGTTCAAGACATGTGCCTAGCAGGACTGTGCTAAGATTGTTCCAGTTTCAAGTTCAGCAATGTACCCATCAAGCTTTGTGCCTGACCATTAGGTCAAGAGACTCCTAGCCAGTAGGAGATTCGTAAGTTTTGTGCCCGGTTGATTTGGGGCAGCCGTGAAATATAGACTCCTAGTGTAGGTGGACTGCAGATCCTTACACGTCCGTTCCATGTACATAACCCTATATTTATAGGACTCTCTTGCTAAAATTTGTACTTATCAGGTGTATGCGCCTGAATCTTGTTGGTGTGTTAATAAATGTGTAATAAAAATGTATATGGTTCCTGTACACAGAAAAAAAAGTTGCTTTGTGTCTGTGTACATAAAAAGTAAGTATTGTACACAAAAAAATGTCCGCTAGATGCACGCTAGCACCTGTCTTAGCAAAAATAACAGGGTAACCTACCCTTAATATAGCAAGACTAACTCGTAAGTGTTACGCCGAGCGCTCCGGGTCCCCGCTCCTCCCCGGAGCGCTCGCTACACTCTCGCTACTGCAGCGCTCCGGTCAGATCCTCTGACCCGGTGCGCTGCGATACCGCCTCCAGCCGGGATGCGATTCGCGATGCGGGTGGCGCCCGCTCGCGATGCGCACCCCGGCTCCCGTACCTGACTCGCTCTCCGTCGGTCCTGTCTCGGCGCGCGCGGCCCCGCTCCCTAGGGCGCGCGCGCGCCGGGTCTCTGCGATTTAAAGGGCCACTGCGCCGCTGATTGGCGCAGTGGTTCTAATTAGTGTGTTCACCTGTGCACTCCCTATTTATACCTCACTTCCCCTGCACTCCCTCGCCGGATCTTGTTGCCATTGTGCCAGTGAAAGCGTTTCCTTGTGTGTTCCTAGCCTGTGTTCCAGACCTCCTGCCGTTGCCCCTGACTACGATCCTTGCTGCCTGCCCCGACCTTCTGCTACGTCCGACCTTGCTTCTGTCTACTCCCTTGTACCGCGCCTATCTTCAGCAGTCAGAGAGGTTGAGCCGTTGCTAGTGGATACGACCTGGTCACTACCGCCGCAGCAAGACCATCCCGCTTTGCGGCGGGCTCTGGTGAAAACCAGTAGTGACTTAGAACCGGTCCACTAGCACGGTCCACGCCAATCCCTCTCTGGCACAGAGGATCCACCTCCTGCCAGCCGGCATCGTGACAGTAGATCCGGCCATGGATCCCGCTGAAGTTCCTCTGCCAGTTGTCGCCGACCTCACCACGGTGGTGGCCCAGCAGTCACAACAGATAGCGCAACAAGGCCACCAGCTGTCTCAACTGACCGTGATGCTACAGCAGCTACTACCACAGCTTCAGCAATCATCTCCTCCGCCAGCTCCTGCACCTCCTCCGCAGCGAGTGGCCGCTCCAGGCCTACGACTATTCTTGCCGGATAAATTTGATGGGGACTCTAAGTTTTGCCGTGGCTTTCTTTCACAATGTTCCCTGCACTTGGAGATGATGTCGGACCAGTTTCCTACTGAAAGGTCTAAGGTGGCTTTCGTAGTCAGCCTTCTGTCTGGAAAAGCTCTGTCATGGGCCACACCGCTCTGGGACCGCAATGACCCCGTCACTGCCTCTGTACACTCCTTCTTCTCAGAAATTCGAAGTGTCTTTGAGGAACCTGCCCGGGCCTCTTCTGCTGAGACTGCCCTGTTGAACCTGGTCCAGGGTAATTCTTCCGTTGGCGAGTACGCCGTACAATTCCGTACTCTTGCTTCTGAACTATCCTGGAATAATGAGGCCCTCTGCGCGACCTTTAAAAAAGGCCTATCCAGCAACATTAAAGATGTTCTGGCCGCACGAGAAATCCCTGCTAACTTACATGAACTCATTCATCTAGCCACTCGCATTGACATGCGTTTTTCCGAAAGGCGTCAGGAGCTCCGCCAGGATATGGACTTTGTTCGCACGAGGCGTTTTCTCTCCCCGGCTCCTCTCTCCTTTGGTCCCCTGCAATCCGTTCCTGTGCCTCCCGCCGTGGAGGCTATGCAGGTCGACCGGTCTCGCCTGACACCTCAAGAGAGGACACGACGCCGCATGGAGAATCTCTGCCTGTACTGTGCCGGTACCGAACACTTCCTGAAGGATTGTCCTATCCGTCCTCCCCGCCTGGAAAGACGTACGCTGACTCCGCACAAAGGTGAGACAGTCCTTGATGTCAACTCTGCTTCTCCACGTCTTACTGTGCCTGTGCGGATATCTGCCTCTACCTTCTCCTTCTCTACTATGGCCTTCTTGGATTCCGGATCTGCAGGAAATTTTATTCTGGCCTCTCTCATCAACAGGTTCAACATCCCGGTGACCAGTCTCGCCAGACCCCTCTACATCAATTGTGTTAACAATGAAAGATTGGACTGTACCATACGTCTCCGCACGGAGCCCCTCCTAATGTGCATCGGACCTCATCACGAGAAAATTGAGTTTTTGGTCCTCCCCAATTGCACTTCCGAAATTCTCCTTGGACTACCCTGGCTTCAACACCATTCCCCAACCCTGGATTGGTCCACTGGAGAGATCAAGAGTTGGGGCCCCTCTTGTTTCAAGGACTGCCTTAAACCGGTTCCCAGTACTCCTTGCCGTGACTCTGTGGTTCCCCCTGTAACCGGTCTCCCTAAGGCCTATATGGACTTTGCGGATGTTTTTTGCAAAAAACAAGCTGAGACTCTACCTCCTCACAGGCCTTATGACTGTCCTATTGACCTCCTCCCGGGCACTACTCCACCCCGGGGCAGAATTTATCCTCTCTCTGCCCCAGAGACTCTTGCTATGTCTGAGTACATCCAGGAAAATTTAAAAAAGGGCTTTATCCGCAAATCCTCCTCTCCTGCCGGAGCCGGATTTTTCTTTGTGTCCAAAAAAGATGGCTCCCTACGTCCTTGCATTGACTACCGCGGTCTTAATAAAATCACGGTAAAGAACCGCTACCCCCTACCTCTCATCTCTGAACTCTTTGATCGCCTCCAAGGTGCCCACATCTTTACCAAACTGGACTTAAGAGGTGCTTATAATCTCATCCGCATCAGAGAGGGGGATGAATGGAAAACGGCATTTAACACTAGAGATGGACACTTTGAGTATCTGGTCATGCCCTTTGGCCTGTGCAACGCCCCTGCCGTCTTCCAAGACTTTGTTAATGAAATTTTTCGTGACCTCTTATACTCCTGTGTTGTTGTATATCTGGACGATATCCTGATTTTTTCTGCCAATCTAGAAGAACACCGCCAGCATGTCCGTATGGTTCTTCAGAGACTTCGTGACAATCAACTTTATGCCAAGATGGAGAAATGTCTGTTTGAATGCCAATCTCTTCCTTTCCTAGGATACTTGGTCTCTGGCCAGGGACTACAAATGGATCCAGACAAACTCTCTGCCGTCTTAGATTGGCCACGCCCCTCCGGACTCCGTGCTATCCAACGTTTTTTGGGGTTCGCCAATTATTACAGACAATTTATTCCACATTTTTCTACCATTGTGGCTCCTATCGTGGCTTTAACCAAAAAGAATGCCAATCCTAAGTCATGGCCTCCTCAAGCGGAAGACGCCTTTAAACAGCTCAAGTCTGCCTTTTCTTCGGCTCCCGTGCTCTCCAGACCTGACCCATCTAAACCCTTCCTATTGGAGGTTGATGCCTCCTCAGTAGGAGCTGGAGCGGTCCTTCTACAAAAAAATTCTTCCGGGCATGCTGTTACTTGTGGTTTTTTTTCTAGGACCTTCTCTCCGGCGGAGAGGAACTACTCCATCGGGGATCGAGAGCTTCTAGCCATTAAATTAGCACTTGAGGAATGGAGGCATCTGCTGGAGGGATCAAGATTTCCAGTTATTATTTACACCGATCACAAGAACCTCTCCTATCTCCAGTCTGCCCAACGGCTGAATCCTCGCCAGGCCAGGTGGTCTCTGTTCTTTGCCCGATTTAATTTTGAAATTCACTTTCGGCCTGCCGATAAGAACATTAGGGCCGATGCTCTCTCTCGTTCCTCGGATGCCTCGGAAGTAGAGCTCTCTCCGCAACACATCATTCCTCCTGACTGCCTGATCTCCACTTCTCCAGCCTCCATCAGGCAAACTCCCCCAGGGAAGACCTTCGTCTCTCCACGCCAACGCCTCGGAATCCTCAAATGGGGTCACTCCTCCCATCTCGCAGGTCATGCGGGCATCAAGAAATCCGTGCAACTCATCTCTCGTTTCTATTGATGGCCGACTCTGGAGATGGATGTCGTGGATTTTGTGCGAGCCTGCACTGTCTGTGCCCGGGATAAGACTCCTCGCCAGAAGCCCGCTGGTCTTCTTCATCCTCTGCCTGTCCCCGAACAGCCTTGGTCTCTGATTGGTATGGACTTTATTACTGACTTACCCCCATCCCGTGGCAACACTGTTGTTTGGGTGGTCGTTGATCGATTCTCCAAAATGGCACATTTCATCCCTCTTCCTGGTCTTCCTTCAGCGCCTCAGTTGGCAAAACAATTTTTTGTACACATTTTTCGTCTTCACGGGTTGCCCACGCAGATCGTCTCGGATAGAGGCGTCCAATTCGTGTCAAAATTCTGGAGGGCTCTCTGTAAACAACTCAAGATTAAATTAAACTTTTCTTCTGCATATCATCCTCAATCCAATGGGCAAGTAGAAAGAATTAACCAGGTCCTGCGTGATTATTTACGGCATTTTGTTTCCTCCCGCCAGGATGACTGGGCAGATCTTCTACCATGGGCCGAATTCTCGTATAACTTCAGAATCTCTGAATCTTCCTCCAAATCCCCATTTTTCGTGGTGTACGGCCGTCACCCTCTTCCCCCCCTCCCTACTCCCTTGCCCTCTGGTTTGCCCGCTGTGGATGAAATATCTCGTGATCTTTCCACCATATGGAAAGAGACCCAAAATTCTCTCTTACAGGCTTCATCACGCATGAAGAAGTTTGCTGATAAAAAAAGAAGAGCTCCCCCCATTTTTTCTCCTGGAGACAAGGTATGGCTCTCCGCCAAATATGTCCGCTTCCGTGTCCCTAGCTACAAATTGGGACCACGCTATCTTGGTCCTTTCAAAATTTTGTGCCAGATTAATCCTGTCTCTTACAAACTTCTTCCTCCTTCTCTTCGTATTCCTAATGCCTTTCACGTTTCTCTTCTTAAACCACTCATCATCAACCGTTTCTCTCCCAAACTTGTTTCTCCCACTCCTGTTTCCGGCTCCTCGGACATCTTCTCCGTAAAGGAGATACTGGCCTCCAAGAAGGTCAGAGGGAAAACTTTTTTTTTAGTGGACTGGGAGGGCTGTGGTCCTGAAGAGAGATCCTGGGAACCTGAGGACAATATCCTAGATAAAAGTCTGCTCCTCAGGTTCTCAGGCTCTAAGAAGGGGGGGAGACCCAAGGGGGGGGTACTGTTACGCCGAGCGCTCCGGGTCCCCGCTCCTCCCCGGAGCGCTCGCTACACTCTCGCTACTGCAGCGCTCCGGTCAGATCCTCTGACCCAGTGCGCTGCGATACCGCCTCCAGCCGGGATGCGATTCGCGATGCGGGTGGCGCCCGCTCGCGATGCGCACCCCGGCTCCCGTACCTGACTCGCTCTCCGTCGGTCCTGTCTCGGCGCGCGCGGCCCCGCTCCCTAGGGCGCGCGCGCGCCGGGTCTCTGCGATTTAAAGGGCCACTGCGCCGCTGATTGGCGCAGTGGTTCTAATTAGTGTGTTCACCTGTGCACTCCCTATTTATACCTCACTTCCCCTGCACTCCCTCGCCGGATCTTGTTGCCATTGTGCCAGTGAAAGCGTTTCCTTGTGTGTTCCTAGCCTGTGTTCCAGACCTCCTGCCGTTGCCCCTGACTACGATCCTTGCTGCCTGCCCCGACCTTCTGCTACGTCCGACCTTGCTTCTGTCTACTCCCTTGTACCGCGCCTATCTTCAGCAGTCAGAGAGGTTGAGCCGTTGCTAGTGGATACGACCTGGTCACTACCGCCGCAGCAAGACCATCCCGCTTTGCGGCGGGCTCTGGTGAAAACCAGTAGTGACTTAGAACCGGTCCACTAGCACGGTCCACGCCAATCCCTCTCTGGCACAGAGGATCCACCTCCTGCCAGCCGGCATCGTGACAGTAAGCAGTACTTGCACAAATATTAGGGTTAGTAGGGGTATGTAGCGTGTAGCCGATAGACCCTAGTAGCTAACCTTATTGGTAGAGAGCCTCAGGCAAGCCAATATACCCTTTTGTGTACTAACAGGTGACTCATCGTGGCAAAACGTGGTGAGATTTCTAAAATGTTTTTGTCAGCTTGAAACTAAAGGTATAGAGAGCTGTACTAATGTCTAGTTAGCCTCATAAATGTCATAGAGAGCTATAAAAATGTCCAAAGAGCTAGAAACTAAAGGTTAGATAGCTTCATCAATGTATAGATAGCTTCAAAATGTCTAGATAGCTTCAAAATGTCTAGAAAGCTTCAAAATTGTCTAGTCAAGTTGCTAGTCAGAGTAACAAGGATCTATGCTACAAAATTTCTGAGAAGCTAAATTGAGCTTATCTGATCCCAACCAACTGTCAATCGCTGCTCAGCTATATCTATAGAGACTCTGTTATCTGGACTGTTACTACTGCTGCATGTACAGAAATTCTTCAGTAAAAGTTCCTGCAAGTTTTCAGTTAACAGTGGTTGTGGACAACCTTTATTTCTGCATCACCTATTGCTCTTGGGAAGGGTGGCAATAGGCCTCTCAAGATTACAGTAGTTAACCCTCACCCTGGCGTCACGAGTGACAAGGGTTAACAGCGCCCTTTATTATTCTGAACAGCAACACCCTAATTGCCCTACACCCCACAAGGCTTGATCCCACCGAGTTTACCAAACTATCATAAGGGTATTATATACGCACTTAGTGCTTTTACATTTTTTTTTGTTAAACTCATAGGGGACAGTTATTGTTAAAGTCCAGAATTACCTACACACCTGCTTTTAACACCTAATTCAGGGGCATATTTTCCTATAATAAGTGTAATATATGCACTCAGCTGTTGTACAAGTATGTCAGGCAGAGAAGTGCCAGGATGTGCACAAAGGCCTAAATATATTAGGCGCAGCAGATTAGGGGCGCGTGCCAGCAGGAGTCGCAGGGAGAAGCCTGAGCTTCCGGCATCAGCTCGCGGTCGTGTCTCGACCAGCAACCCATCCGCCGTCATTGATAGTGATGAGCGGGCATATGCCATATTTGAATTCTCAATATTTCGTGAATATTCATCCTATATTCGCAAAATTCGCATATTCTATATATTCACGGTTATTTTCACATGCGGATAACTACCTACCTATCTATCTATATTATCTATCTATCTATCTATCCAGAATAGAAAAGGAATCTCTCCACAGCACTCCATGGGTGAAAAAATTTGAATTTATTCCATAACAAGTGTCTTACAAAGCGACGTTTCAACCAGCTCTGCCTGGTCTTTCTCAAGCTGTGCACATGGTTGTGACCACAACATATATAGAAGGGCATCCATCAGATGCCAAAGTGAAATCAAATCAAACAATTGGTGCTTTAAATACATAAAAAATAATAATCAATTCATACAATCTGTGCATAAAAAGAGCAATAAAGTGTATATAATTAGCAAAGTGCATTTTAGTATCAATATACATAATACATACAGTGTAAAAGTGTTTAGAAACAGTTAATGACCATGTCGTCATCACCTGTGTTAATGAAAAACAAAATATGTCAGAGAACACACTCACCAGATGTAAGATTGGATGCAAACCTACAGGCGATTCCGCCATCATCACGCTAGCGTGGTAAAAAGTTACTGCGCATGTGCGCCCGATAGTGTTGAGCGGCATAGGCCATATTCGAATTCGCGAATATTCGCGAATATATGGACGAATATTCGTCCTATATTCGCGAATATTCGCGTTTTATTTTCGCATATGCAAATATTCGCGTGTGCGAAAAATTAACATTTGCGAAAATTTGCATACCAGTCTCACACAGTAGTATTAGAGCCTTTTTTACACTATACAAGCTGGAAGCAGAGAGGGATGATCACTGTTATGTGTACTGTGAAAAAAAAAATTAATAAAAAAAAAAATTAACGAATATTCGTAATTACGAATATATAGTGCTATATTCGCGAATATTCGCGAATTCGCGAATATGCGATATTCGCGAATAAAATTCGTATTGCGAATATTCGCGAGCAACACTAGCGCCCGACTCATGCGTCGCATGATGTGACGGACTAGAGGAGCCAATGAGAGTATGGCATAATATGTGGTCTTGGCAACCAGATAGCTCATCACTGCGCCGCCGCAGTCTAGCTTGACGTGTCCATGTTGATCTCAGCCGCGCCGCCGCAGCTTCACCAAGAGACACCATCGCCATCTTTATATAGGGCATACATAAGTAAATAACTGTAAATAACCCACAGTTGCTGTATAGTGATAAGCGGCATTGCCCATATTCAAATTCGTGATATTTTGCAAATATATAGTGGAATATTCGTCCTATATTCGCGAATTTTGCGTATTCGTTATATTCCCACATTCGCCTATTCGAGGGAGAAAACAGTGAGGGGGTGGGCAACTTTACTATTGGTCGCTAGAGATGTTGTTGATAACCTCTGACAAGTGTATTTGCACCATTCTAATTGGCCGACAAGTGAAAAGAAGGAATATGCGAATATTCACATATGCAAATATGCGCATGTGCGGAAAAAAGTGAATATTCATAATTTCAAATATATAGCGAATGTATTCATAATATTCGTGATAAAAATTCAAAATGCGAATATTCGCGCCCAACACTATTGCTGTATCAGACAGCTGTTAGCATAATCTAAGGGGGGAATGCATACTAGGGCATGGGGTATTCTGGAATAAATAATATTGTCCCCACAAAACTCACATATTACATACACACATTGATCAGGGATGTACCGTATTTTTCACGGTATAAGACGCACTTTTTCTTCCCCAAAACCTATCGCGGCGGTCCCTGCGGCCATCCACGGCTAATACAGGACATCACCGATCGCGGTGATGCCCTGTATTAACCCTTCAGACGCGGCGATCAAAGCTGACCGCCGCGTCTGAAGCGAAAGTGACACTAACCCGGCTGCTCAGTCGGGCTGTTCGAGACCTCTGCGGTGAAATCGCGGCGTCCCGAACAGCTTACAGGACACCGGGAGGGACCTTACCTGCCTCCTCGGTGTCTGCTCCGTGCCGGGACCCCCTGCATGGCCGGCGCTCTCCTTCGACGTCATCACGTCGTCGCGCACGCCGTCCCGTCATCCAATAGGAGCGACGTGATGACGGTGACGGAGAGCGTGGATCCCAGGGAAGAAGATGTCCGGAGCGTCGGGGACACCACGGGGACGCGGCGACAGCGATGGGACAACATCCAGGGCAGCGGTGACGGGTCCGGAGCGGCGGGGACACGTGAGTACTACCTCCAATACCAGTGGTCTTCAACCTGCGGACCTCCAGATGTTGCAAAACTACAACTCCCAGCATTCCCGCATGCTGGGAGTTGTAGTTTTGCAACATCTGGAGGTCCGCAGGTTGAAGATCACTGTTGGGTGCAGAATCTTTTTTTTCTAGATTTTGCACCTTTAAAATGCCGGTGCGTCCTATAGGGCGAAAAATACGGTAAGTCAATATGAAGCATGGCTACGTATTACCGCAGCCATGCAACATATTTTGTGCAAGTCCACACCGCATCCCCGCCTGTCGGGCGACAGATGCCGTGTAAAGGGACCCTCTCGGTCCATATTGTTCATTCAGAATATCTCACATAAACCGGGACGTAGGTGAAGAAATGTACCCATAGACCACCCTGTCTGTATTATAATTAATCATTGACTCTCTCTAAACCGTCACATAACATACAACACAATGATCTATCAATACAAAAATTTTTTATTTTATATATATAGTTAACCTCTTCAGGACATAGGGCGTATGGATACGCCCTGCATCCCGAGTCCTTAAGGACCGAGGGCGTATCCATACGCCCGTGGGAATTCCGGCCCCCACCGCTAGCCGGTTGGGGACCGGAGCCGGATGCCTGCTGAAATCGTTCAGCAGGCATCCCGGCATATCGCCCAAGGGGGTCATTATGCCCCCCCATGTCAGCGATGGCCGCAGATCGCTGGACAATTCAGTCCAGCGATCTGCGGCGATTCCGGGTCAATCGGGTCTCCAGTGACCCAATGACCTGGAATTACTGGCTGTTCGTGGCCGTCTCTGACGGCCCCGAACAGCCAGAGTCTGCAGGGGTGAGGTGGCACTGGTGCCACCTCACGATCGCCCTGATTCGTCGGCCGGATTACCGGCCGACCAATCAGGGCGCCTGCTGCGGGTGTCACTCCCGCACCCGCTCCGCCCCTCTTCCGGAGGACGTGAGCGGGTGCGGGACGTGCACCCCGGGTGCTGGGGACCCCGATCCCCGGCGTTAATGTTGGGATCGGGGCCCCAGGAGCAGCGGCGGAGACGACGAGGGACTGACCTGCAGCGTCTGGATCGTTGGAGGTGAGTGACAGCCTCCTGCTGTTGCTTAGCAACAGCTCCCAGCATGCAAAAAGGGCATGCTGGGAGCTGTAGTTATGCAACAGCAGGAGGCAGACCACCACAACTTCCAGCATTCCCTTATGGGCATGCTGGGACTTATGGTTTTGCAACAGCTGGAGGCACATTCTTTCTATGGAAAAGTGTACCTTCAGCTGTTGTATAACTACAACTCCCAGCTTGCACAAAGAGCTAAAGTGCATGCTGGGAGTTGTAGTGGTGCATCTGCTGGTTGCATAACTACAACTCCCAGCATGCCCGTTGGCTGTCGGTGACTGCTGAGAGTTGTAGTTTTGCAACAGCTGAAGGCACACTGGTTGTGAAACTCAGAGTTTTTTTTTACCTAACTCAGTGTTTCACGACCGGTGTGCCTCCAGCTGTTGCAAATTACAACTCTCAGCAGTCACCGTACACCATGCACCGTACATGCCGGGAGTTGTAGTTTTGCAACAGCTGGAGGCACACTGGTTGTGAAACTAAGAGTTTTTTTTTACCTAACTCAGTGTTTCACGACCGGTGTGCCTCCAGCTGTTGCAAATTACAACTCTCAGCAGTCACCGTACACCATGCACCGTACATGCCGGGAGTTGTAGTTTTGCAACAGCTGGAGGCACACTGGTTGTGAAACTAAGAGTTTTTTTTTACCTAACTCAGTGTTTCACGACCGGTGTGCCTCCAGCTGTTGCAAACTACAACTCTCAGCAGTCACCGTACACCATGCACCGTACATGCTGGGAGTTGTAGTTTTGCAACAGCTGGAGGCACACTGGTTGTGAAACACTGAGTTAGGTCACAAACTCAGTGATACATAACCAGTGTGCCTACAGTTGTTGCAAAACTGCAACTCTCAGCAGTCACCGACAGCCAACGGGCATGCTGGGAGTTGTAGTTATGCAACAGCTGGATGTCCCCCCCAATGTGAACGTACAGGGTACACTCACATGGGCGGAGGATTACAGTAAGTATCTGGCTGCAAATTTGAGCTGCCGCAAACTTTCTGCTGCAGCTCAAATTGCCAGCGAGAAACTACTGTGAACCCCCGCCCGTGCGACTGTACCCTAAAAACACTACACTACACTAACACAAAAAATAAAATAAAAAGTAAAAAACACTACGTATACACATACCCCTACACAGCCCCCCTCCCCAATAAAAATGAAAAACGTCTGGTACGCCACTGTTTCCAGAACGGAGCCTCCCGCTGTTGCAAAACAACTCCCAGTATTGTCGGACAGCCGTTGACTGTCCAGGCATGCTGGGAGTTTTGCAACAGCTGGAGGCACCCTGTTTGGGAATCACTGGCGTAGAATACCCCTATGTCCACCCCTATGCAATCCCTAATTTAGGCCTCAAATGCGCATGGCGCTCTCACTTTGGAGCCCTGTCGTATTTCAAGGCAACAGTTTAGGGCCACATATGGGGTATCGCCGTACTTGGGGGAAATTGTGTTACAAATTTTGGGGGGTATTTTCTGCTTTTACCCTTTTTAAAAATGTAAAAATTTTTGGGAAAACAAGCATTTTAGGTTAAAAAAAATTTTTTTTTTACATATGCAAAAGTCGTGAAACACCTGTGGGGTATAAAGGTTCACTTAACCCCTTGTTACGTTCCCCGAGGGGTCTAGTTTCCAAAATGGTATGCCATGTGGGTTTTTTTTTGCTATCCTGGCACCATAGGGGCTTCCTAAATGCGGCATGCCCCCAGAGCAAAATTTGCTTTCAAAAAGCCAAATGTGACTCCTTCTCTTCCGAGACCTGTAGTGCGCCAGCAGAGCACTTTTCACCCCCATATGGGGTGTTTTCTGAATCGGGAGAAATTGGGCTTCAAATTTTTAGGGGTATTTTCTGCTATTACCCTTTTTAAAAATAAAATTTTTTTGGGAAAACAAGCATTTTAGGTAAAATTTTTTTTTTTTTTTACATTTGCAAAAGTCGTGAAACACCTGTGGGGTATTAAGGTTCACTTTATCCCATGTTACATTCCCGAGGGGTCTAGTTTCCAAAATGGTATGCCATGTGTTTTTTTTTTGCTGTTCTGGCACCATAAGGGCTTCCTAAAGATAACATGCCCCCCAAAAACCATTTCAGAAAAACGTACTCTCCAAAATCCCCTTGTCGCTCCTTCCCTTCTGAGCCCTCTACTGCGCCAGCCGAACAATTTACATAGACATATGAGGTATGTGCTTACTCGAGAGAAATTGGGCTACAAATACAAGTAAAAATGTTGTCCTTTTACCACTTGTAAAAATTCAAAAATTGGGTCTACAAGAACATGTGAGTGTAAAAAATGAAGATTGTGAATTTTCTCCTTCACTTTGCTGCTATTCGTGTGAAACACCTAAAGGGTTAAAACGCTGACTGAATGTCATTTTGAATACTTTGGGGGGTGTAGTTTTTATAATGGGGTCATTTATGGGGTATTTCTAATATGAAGACCCTTCAAATCCACTTCAAACCTGAACTGGTCCCTGAAAAATACTGAGTTTGAAAATTTTGTGAAAAATCGGAAAATTGCTGCTGACCGTTGAAGCCCTCTGGTGTCTTCCAAAAGTAAAAACACGTCAATTTTATGATGCAAACATAAAGTAGACATATTGTATATGTGAACCAAAAAAAAATGTATTCGTAATATCCATTTTCCTTACAAGCAGAGAGCTTCAAAGTTAGAAAAATGCAAAATTTTCAAATTTTTCATCAAATTTACGGATTTTTCACCAAGAAAGGATGCAAGTATCGACAAAAATTTACCACTATGTTAAAGTAGAATATGTCACGAAAAAACAATCTCGGAATCAGAATGATAACTAAAAGCATTCCAGAGTTATTAATGTTTAAAGTGACAGTGGTCAGATGTGCAAAAAACGCTCCGGTCCTTAAAGGAGTAGTCCAGTGGTGATTCAGTGGTGAGCAACTTATCCCCTAACCTAAGGATAGGGGATAAGTTGCAGATCGCGGGGGGTCCGACCCCTGGGGCCCCCCGCGATCTCCTGTACGGAGCCCCGACAGCCCGCTGGAAGGGGGCGTGTCGACCTCCGCAGGAGGCGGCGGCCGACACGCCCCCTCAATACAACTCTATGGCGGAGCCGAAGCGCTGCCTTCGGCAATCTCCGGCTCTGCCATAGAGATGTATTGAGGGGGCGTGTCGGCCGCCGCCTCGTGCGGGGGTCGACACCCGCTATCTCGGCGGAGAGCCGGGGCCCCGTACAGAGAGATCGCAGGGGGCCCCAGCGGTCGGACCCCCCGCGATCTCAAACTTATCCCCTATCCTTAGGATAGGGGATAAGTTTTTCACCACTGGACTACCCCTTTAAGGCCAAAATGGGCTCCGTCCTGAAGGGGTTAAATTACAGAATTTAAACATTCTTATCCGGTGAGTGTTCAGCATCTCCAGACAAAATCAGAAAAAAGGAAAAAAGAGAAAAAAATCTCATTATATCTTAGCAACAAAGACTATTCTAAGATTACTCTAACTCGATAAGGGGTCTTGAACTCCACATTGAGCCCATTAGGTTTAAAGGGTTACTCCGCCCGTAAATTCCACCTCACACCGGAACATTGAGTTCCTGGACGCTGTGTGCAGGCTTCCGTGTTCAGGCCCGCCCCCTCGCGATGTCACGGCCTGCCCCATCAATGAAAGTCTATGGGAAGGGGGCGTGACGGCAGTCACGCCCCCTTCCATAGACTTGCATTGAAGGGGTGGGACGTGACATCACATGACGGGGCGTGACGTAACGAGGGGGTGGGCGTGAACACGGAAGTCCGCACACAGCGTTCAGGAACTCAATGTTCCGGACACTGGGGAGCTGAGTAACCCTTTAAGGCTACCGAGCTTAAAAAGCCAGCAAAATTCAAGTTTCTTCAATTTTGTGTGTCCCCCCCCCCCCTCTTTTCAATTGGGGGACATGGTCCACCACCATAAACTTGAGATCCCCCTCTCATAGTCTTGCATTGAGGGGGCGGGATGTGACATCATAAGGGGGCAGTGCTATGACATCACAAGCTCCCGGTGCCGGCTCCAGTGTTCGGAACAGTTTGTTCAAACGCTGAGCAGCGGAGTACCCCTTTAAAGGGGTACTACCGTGCTGACAACTTATCCCCTATCTTAAGGATAGGGGATAAGTTGCCTGATCACGTGGGGTGCCGCCGCTGGGGACCCCCGCAATCTTGCACGCAGCACCCCGCTCTCATCAGGCCCCGGAGCGAACATTCGCTCCGGGTCTGATGACGGGGTCGGTGATCGTGACGTCACAGCTCCGCCCCCGTGTGACATCACGCTCCGCCCCTCACTGCAAGTCTATGGCAGGGGCGAGACAGCTGTCTCGCCCCCTGCCATAGACTTACATTGAGGGGGCGGAGCGTGATGTCACATGGGGCGGAGCCGTGATGTCACGACACTCCGTCCCCGTGATGAGAGTGGGGTGCTGCGTGCAAGATCGCGGGGGCCCCCGCTCACAAGTTCCAAGACTGGCCTCACCTCTACGGGAAGGGAAGCAGAGGACTGTACAGTGACCCCTCGACCTACGATGGCCCCGACATATGATCAAATCGACATACGATGCTTTTTTATGTCGGGGCCATCGCATTAAGTGCTATCCGGCAGTGCAAAATGCTTAAGCTGCCCCCGGATAGTAGCTTAATGTTCCCCGTGTGGTGCGGTAAGTATTACTTACCCCTCCACGATGCTCCGGGGTGCCCTCCAGGTACAGCGCTGGTCTTCCGGTGTCTTCTCGGCCCTCTCCGATGACGTCAATACGCTGCTGCGCACGTCATCCAATAGGAATGGCGTACGCAGCGGCGTAATGACGTCGCTACGCAGGCCCAGTAAGGCCTTGCGGAAGACATCGGAGGACCGGAGAAGACTGCGGAGGACCGGAGAAGACAGCGGAGGACCGGAGAAGACAGCGGAGGACTGGAGAAGACAGCGGAGGACCGGAGAAGACAGCAGAGGACCGGAGAAGACAGCAGAGGACCGAAGAAGACAGCGGAGAGCCCAGCGGAGGCCCGGGGTCACCATCGGGAGCGGCGGGGACACCATCGCGAGCGACGGGGACAGGTGAGTACAGCTTCATATACTTTACATTGCACGAATCCCTCAACATACGATGGATTCGACAAACAATGGCTCGTTTGGAACGAATTACCATCGTATGTTGAGGGACCACTGTAATTGTGTGAAGTCACAGAAGGTCCTAGCAGGGGCACGGCCTAAATACAAAGACTGCAAAAGTCATCTCCCAGCCTGGAACACTGATGGTTTCATGTACAGTATAATTCAGCTTCCAGGTCATTTCTATTTTAGGTTTATTTTATGTGCATTATGAGTATGAACTTTCTGCTAATAAAGTTTTATTCTTGGCATTTTGAAGTTTAAAAAAAATTCTTTTTAATGGTGGAAACAGCAGCGGAGATCTTTAATTGTTTCACGTGAAGCTGCCAGGAGCTGCGCCATTTCGAGCGTTCCATTCTCCTTGAGGATTTCGGCGCTGGCTCGGTAATAGGGCGCGTGGAGTGGAAAAAGGTTTGACGCGCTCATTAAATAATGGAGTCGCCTCCTCAGTAAAGCGAGGTCGGGCTGGTTCCCTTTAACCTCCTGGAGGATTTCACGAGGCCGTTTAACTGTGGCACCTCCACGGCTCATTGAACCTGTAAAGAAAATACATGCGTTTCCACAAGAACTCTTTAAAGTTCCCCATTAGTTGCGCTGCCTATAAAACCTGCTGGTAGCCTGGACCCGCTGGGTGACAACGTGCAGGTGCCACATGGTAACCAGCTGCCGCCCCCTAATGGGAGATCTGGACGGAAGATTACATTCCGGATAAAGTCATATTGAGATGTTTGTTCTCAATCCCTGTAAAGACGTTATATTATAATCTAAAATAAAAATATTCTATGGACATGTGTGAAAACATTATAATCAGCAGATACTTATAATATAGTGCAGGTGCCCAACTAACAATAGACGGTATTATTCTTCATTACCAGATTCCTAAATCAGATTCTCTTCCCTCGAGCTTCAGGATTTCAACAGTATGGGCTCCACATTCTAGCAGCCTGTGCTGTAATGGCCCTTGCTGCAGCACATCATAATACTCACCTAGGCTGCTGCAGAACATCATAATACTCACCTAGGCTGCTGCAGAACATCATAATACTCACCTAGGCTGCTGCAGCACATCATAATACTCACCTCGGCTGCTGCAGCACATCATAATACTCACCTCGGCTGCTGCAGAATATCATAATACTCACCTCCGCTGCTGCAGCACATCATAATACTCACCTCGGCTGCTGCAGCACATCATAATACTCACCTCGGCTGCTGCAGCACATCATAATACTCACCTCGGCTGCTGCAGAATATCATAATACTCACCTAGGCTGCTGCAGCACATCATAATACTCACCTCGGCTGCTGCAGCACATCATAATACTCACCTCGGCTGCTGCAGCACATCATAATACTCACCTAGGCTGCTGCAGCACATCATAATACTCACCTCGGCTGCTGCAGCACATCATAATACTCACCTCGGCTGCTGCAGCACATCATAATACTCACCTCCGCTGCTGCAGAATATCATAATACTCACCTCCGCTGCTGCAGCACATCATAATACTCACCTCCGCTGCTGCAGCACATCATAATACTCACCTTGGCTGCTGCAGAACATCATAATACTCACCTCGGCTGCTGCAGAATATCATAATACTCATCTCCGCTGCTGCAGAATATCATAATACTCACCTCTGCTGCTGCAGAATATCATAATACTCACCTCCGCTGCTGCAGAACATCATAATACTCACCTCGGCTGCTGCAGCACATCATAATACTCACCTTGGCTGCTGCAGAACATCATAATACTCACCTCGGCTGCTGCAGCACATCATAATAATCACCTCGGCTGCTGCAGCACATCATAATACTCACCTCGGCTGCTGCAGCACATCATAATACTCACCTCGGCTGCTGCAGAATATCATAATACTCACCTCTGCTGCTGCAGAATATAATAATACTCACCTCTGCTGCTGCAGAACATCATAATACTCCCCTCCGCTGCTGCAGAACATCATAATACTCACCTCGGCTGCTGCAGAACATCATAATATTCACCTCCGCTGCTGCAGAATATCATAATACTCACCTCTGCTGCTGCAGAATATCATAATACTCACCTCCGCTGCTGCAGAACATCATAATACTCACCTCGGCTGCTGCAGCACATCATAATACTCACCTTGGCTGCTGCAGAACATCATAATACTCACCTCGGCTGCTGCAGCACATCATAATAATCACCTCGGCTGCTGCAGCACATCATAATACTCACCTCGGCTGCTGCAGCACATCATAATACTCACCTCGGCTGCTGCAGAATATCATAATACTCACCTCTGCTGCTGCAGAATATAATAATACTCACCTCTGCTGCTGCAGAATATCATAATACTCCCCTCCGCTGCTGCAGAACATCATAATACTCACCTCGGCTGCTGCAGAACATCATAATATTCACCTCCGCTGCTGCAGAATATCATAATACTCACCTCCGCTGCTGCAGAATATCATAATACTCACCTCTGCTGCTGCAGAATATCATAATACTCACCTCCGCTGCTGCAGAACATCATAATACTCACCTCGGCTGCTGCAGCACATCATAATACTCACCTTGGCTGCTGCAGAACATCATAATACTCACCTCGGCTGCTGCAGCACATCATAATAATCACCTCGGCTGCTGCAGCACATCATAATACTCACCTCGGCTGCTGCAGAACATCATAATACGCACCTCAGCTGCTGCAGAATATCATAATACGCACCTCAGCTGCTGCAGAATATCATAATAATCACCTCAGCTGCTGCAGAACATCATAATACTCACCTCGGCTGCTGCAGCACATCATAATACTCACCTCGGCTGCTGCAGCACATCATAATACTCACCTCGGCTGCTGCAGAACATCATAATACGCACCTCAGCTGCTGCAGAATATCATAATAATCACCACCGCTGCTGCAGAACATCATAATACTCACCTCGGCTGCTGCAGCACATCATAATACTCACCTCGGCTGCTGCAGAACATCATAATACGCACCTCAGCTGCTGCAGAATATCATAATAATCACCACCGCTGCTGCAGAACATCATAATACTCACCTCAGCTGCTGTAGAACATCATAATACTCACTTTGGCTACTGTAGAACATTATAATACTCACCTCAGCTGCTGCAGAACATCATAAAACTCCCCTCGGCTGCTGCAGAACATCATAATACTCACCTCGGCTGCTGCAGAACATCATAATACTCACCTCAGCTGCTGCAGAATATCATAACAATCACCTCGGCTGCAGCAGAACATCATAATATTCACCTCAGCTGCTGCAGAATATCATAATAATCACCTCGGCTGCAGCAGAACATCATAATACTCACTTCAGCTGCTGCAGAATATCATAATAATCACCTCGGCTGCTGCAGAACATCATAATACTCACCTCGGCTGCTGTAGAACATCATAATACTCACTTTGGCTACTGCAGAACATCATAATACTCACCTCAGCTGCTGCAGAACATCATAATACTCCCTCGGCTGCTGCAGAACATCATAATACTCACCTCGGCTGCTGCAGAACATCATAATACACACCTTGGCTGATGTAGAACATCATAATACTCACCTCAGCTGCTGCAGAATATCATAATAATCACCTCAGCTGCTGCAGAACATCATAATACTCACCTCAGTTGCTGTAGAACATCACAATACTCACTTTGGCTACTGCAGAACTTTATAATACTCACCTCAGCTGCTGCAGAACATCATAAAACTCCCCTCGGCTGCTGCAGAACATCATAATACTCACCTCGGCTGCAGCAGAACATCATAATATTCACCTCAGCTGCTGCAGAATATCATAATAATCACCTCGGCTGCAGCAGAACATCATAATACTCACCTCAGCCGCTGCAGAATATCAAAATAATCATCTCGGCTGCTGCAGAACATCATAATACTCACCTCAGCTGCTGCAGAATATCATAATAATCACCTCGGCTGCTGTAGAACATCATAATACTCACTTTGGCTACCGCAGAACATCATAATACTCACCTCGGCTGCTGCAGAACATCATAATACTCCCCTTGGCTGCTGCAGAACATCATAATACACATCTCAGATGCTGCAGAACATTATGATACCTGCCTCAGCTTCTGCAGAATATCATAATATGCACCTTATTAATGGAAAGTATGAGGATGTTTCATGTCAATCACCTAGTAATAGACAAGAAAATTCCCCATATATTTCAGAAAGAGGTTTTGCAGTAGCTGAGGTATGCATGATGCCACCTGTACATTCCCCCTTATATATTTGCGTTATTTCTATAGTACATTCTATCCCCCTATGCTCTCCCTTCACCTCTCATTTGCACCTGTGTACAGAACGACCCAGTATAAACGTGAACCTTATATCCGAGCGTCTGCAGAATCCAGGACCGGCGCTGATGTAAATGCAAGGTGCGCGGGGTCAGCTCCGGTGTGCGCAGGCGGCCTCACTCCTAATACAACTCTGAAGAATATTAACACAAGAAGGAGCCCTATCGAGAAGCCATAAAATATCAGAATGGTTGCGCACCAATAAAAAGAGCGTAATTTGCGCTGCTCACTGTGGACGCCGCTGAGAGGTTTTGCAGATGGAAAACATCTGATTGAAAAGTATCAGGTCATTATTCACACACAGAATAAATAGGCTTCCATCTCACACAGCAATTTCCAGCACGGAATATATTATTGCTCTAAATATTACAATATAGAAATGTCACTGGCGGGATTTACTGTATTCTCCCGTCCTCGCTCCTACAATGTTCCACTATACGGAAACCTTCCAGGGTAAGTCGGTCATTACCGGACCGGGAATATCAGGGTTTATTCCAAAGAAAGTGATTGAGCGAGGATTATTGAGTGTAGTTTATTTACAGTGGAGCAGACTTTATTGAAGACCATAACTCAATTCATGTTATGAGAAGTCGTCTCCTTACATCGTCCTCAAGAACAACTAAGAACTAAATATACACTCACTGGCCACTTTATTAGGTACACCTCCCTAGTCCCCAGTCAGATCCTCTTTATACTTTCTACAAGGTGCTGGAAAAATTCCTCAGAGATTTTGCTCCATATGGACATGATGACATCACACAGTTCCTACATATGGACATGATGACATCACACAGTTCCTCCACATGGACATGATCACATCACACAGTTCCCCCATATGGACATGATGACATCACACAGTTTCCCCATATGGACATGATGACATCACACAGTTCCTCCATATAGACATGATGACATCACACAGTTCCCCCATATGGACATGATGACATCACACAGTTCCTCCATATGGACATGATGACATCACACAGTTCCTCCATATGGACATGATGACATCACACAGTTCCCCCATATGGATATGATGACATCACACAGTTCCTCCATATGGACATGATGACATCACACAGTTCCTTCATATAGACATGATGACATCACACAGTTCCTCCATATGGACATGATGACATCACACAGTTCCTCCATATAGACATGATGACATCACACAGTTCCTCCATATAGACATGATGACATCACACAGTTCCTCCATATGGACATGATGACATCACACAGTTCCTCCATATGGACATGATGACATCACACAGTTCCTCCATATGGACATGATGACATCACACAGTTCCTCCATATGGACATGATGACATCACACAGTTCCTCCATATAGACATGATGACATCACAAAGTTCCTATGGACATGATGACATCACACAGTTCCTCCACATGGACATGATGACATCACACAGTTCCTTCATATGGACATGATGACATCACACAGTTCCCCTATATGGACATGATGACATCACACAGTTCCTCCATATACTGTAGACATGATGACATCACACAGTTCCTCCATGTAGACATGATGACATCACACAGTTCCTCCATATAGACATGATGACATCACACAGTTCCCCCATATGGACATGATGACATCACACAGTTCCTCCATATAGACATGATGACATCACACAGTTCCTACATATGGACATGATGACATCACACAGTTCCTCCATATGGACATGATGACATCACACAGTTCCTACATATGGACATGATGACATCACACAGTTCCTCCACATGGACATGATGACATCACACAGTTCCTCCACATGGACATGATGACATCACACAGTTCCCCCATATGGACATGATGACATCACACAGTTCCCCCATATGGACATGATGACATCACACAGTTCCTCTATATGGACATGATGACATCACACAGCTCCTCCATACAGACATGATGACATCACACAGTTCCTCCATATAGACATGATGACATCACACAGTTCCCCCATATGGACATGATGACATCACACAGTTCCTCCATATGGACATGATGACATCACACAGTTCCTCCATATGGACATGATGACATCACACAGTTCCCCCATATGGATATGATGACATCACACAGTTCCTCCATATGGACATGATGACATCACACAGTTCCTTCATATAGACATGATGACATCACACAGTTCCTCCATATGGACATGATGACATCACACAGTTCCTCCATATAGACATGATGACATCACACAGTTCCTCCATATAGACATGATGACATCACACAGTTCCTCCATATGGACATGATGACATCACACAGTTCCTCCATATGGACATGATGACATCACACAGTTCCTCCATATGGACATGATGACATCACACAGTTCCTCCATATGGACATGATGACATCACACAGTTCCTCCATATAGACATGATGACATCACAAAGTTCCTATGGACATGATGACATCACACAGTTCCTCCACATGGACATGATGACATCACACAGTTCCTTCATATGGACATGATGACATCACACAGTTCCCCTATATGGACATGATGACATCACACAGTTCCTCCATATACTGTAGACATGATGACATCACACAGTTCCTCCATATAGACATGATGACATCACACAGTTCCTCCATATAGACATGATGACATCACACAGTTCCCCCATATGGACATGATGACATCACACAGTTCCTCCATATAGACATGATGACATCACACAGTTCCTACATATGGACATGATGACATCACACAGTTCCTCCATATGGACATGATGACATCACACAGTTCCTACATATGGACATGATGACATCACACAGTTCCTCCACATGGACATGATGACATCACACAGTTCCTCCACATGGACATGATGACATCACACAGTTCCCCCATATGGACATGATGACATCACACAGTTCCCCCATATGGACATGATGACATCACACAGTTCCTCTATATGGACATGATGACATCACACAGCTCCTCCATACAGACATGATGACATCACACAGTTCCTCCATATAGACATGATGACATCACACAGTTCCCCCATATGGACATGATGACATCACACAGTTCCCCCATATGGACATGATGACATCACACAGTTCCTCCATATAGACATGATGACATCACACAGTTTTCCCATATGGACATGATGACATCACACAGTTCCCCCATATGGACATGATGACATCACACAGTTCCTCTATTTGGACATGATGACATCACACAGTTCCTCCATATGGACATGATGACATCACACAGTTCCTCCATATAGACATGATGACATCACACAGTTCCCCCATATGGACATGATGACATCACACAGTTCCCCCATATGGACATGATGACATCACACAGTTCCTCCATATGGACATGATGACATCACACAGTTCCTCCATATGGACATGATGACATCACACAGTTCCTCCATATAGACATGATGACATCACACAGTTCCTCCATATAGACATGATGACATCACACAGTTCCTCCATATGGACATGATGACATCACACAGTTCCTCCATATGGACATGATGACATCACACAGTTCCTCCATATGGACATGATGACATCACACAGTTCCTCCATATGGACATGATGACATCACACAGTTCCTCCATATAGACATGATGACATCACAAAGTTCCTATGGACATGATGACATCACACAGTTCCTCCACATGGACATGATGACATCACACAGTTCCTTCATATGGACATGATGACATCACACAGTTCCCCCATATGGACATGATGACATCACACAGTTCCTCCATATACTGTAGACATGATGACATCACACAGTTCCTCCATATACTGTAGACATGATGACATCACACAGTTCCTCCATATAGACATGATGACATCACACAGTTCCTCAATATGGACATGATGACATCACACAGTTCCCCCATATGGACATGATGACATCACACAGTTCCTCCATATAGACATGATGACATCACACAGTTCCTCCATATGGACATGATGACATCACACAGTTCCTCCATATGGACATGATGACATCACACAGTTCCTCCATATGGACATGATGACATCACACAGTTCCTCCATATGGACATGATGACATCACACAGTTCCTCCATATAGACATAATGACATCACAAAGTTCCTATGGACATGATGACATCACACAGTTCCTCCACATGGACATGATGACATCACACAGTTCCTTCATATGGACATGATGACATCACACAGTTCCCCCATATGGACATGATGACATCACACAGTTCCTCCATATGGACATGATGACATCACACAGTTCCTCCATATGGACATGATGACATCACACATTTCCTCCATATGGACATGATGACATCACACAGTTCCTCCATATGGACATGATGACATCACACAGTTCCTCCATATGGACATGATGACATCACACAGTTCCTCCATATGGACACGATGACATCACACAGTTCCTCCATATGGACATGATGACATCACACAGTTCCTCCATATAGACATGATGACATCACAAGGTTCCTCCATATGGACATAGTTACATAGTTACATAGTTAGTATGGTTGAAAAAAGACATACGTCCATCAAGTCCAACCAGGGGATTGAAGAGAAGGATGTAAGGGGATAAGGGAAAGGGATGTAGTTTTATAATTCTGCATAAGCATTAATGTTATTTTGTTCCAGGAATGTATCTAACCCTGCTTTAAAGCTGTTAATTGTTCCTGCTGTGACCAGTTCCTGAGGTAGACCGTTCCATAAATTCACAGTCCTCACGGTAAAGAAGGCGTGCCGCCCCTTTAGACTAAACCTTTTCTTCTCCAGACGGAGGGAGTGCCCCCTCGTCCTTTGGGGGGGTTTAACCTGGAACAGTTTTTCTCCATATTTTTTGTATGGGCCATTTATATACTTATATACGTTTATCATATCCCCCCTTAAACGTCTCTTCTCAAGACTAAACAATTGTAACTCCTTTAATCGCTCCTCATAGCTAAGATGTTCCATGCCCCATATTAGTTTAGTCGCGCGTCTCTGCACCCTTTCCAACTCCGCAGTGTCCCTTTTATGAACAGGCGACCAAAACTGAACAGCATATTCCAGGTGAGGCCGTACCAATGCTTTATAAAGGGGGAGTATTATGTCCCTGCCCCTCGAGTCCATGCCTCTTTTTATACATGACAATATCCTGCCGGCTTTGGAAGCAGCGGCCTGACATTGCATGCTATTCTGTAGTCTGTGATCTACAAGTCACCCAGATCCTTCTCTACCAGTGACTCTGCCAGTTTAATCCCCCCTAAGACATACGACGCATGCAGGTTATTAGTACCCAGATGCATAACTTTACATTTATCCACATTGAACCTCATTTGCCAAGTGGATGCCCAGACACTTAGTCTATCCAAGTCATCCTGTAACCTATACACATCCTCTATAGACTGTACCGTGCTACAAAGCTTGGTGTCATCTGCAAAGATAGAAACAGAGCTGTTAATACCATCCTCTATATCATTGATAAATAAATTAAACAGCAGCGGGCCCAGTACTGAACCTTGGGGTACACCACTAATAACCGGGGACCAATCAGAGTACGAATCATTTACCACCACTCTCTGGGTACGATCCATGAGCCAGTGTTCAATCCAGTTACAAACTAAAGTTTCCAAGCCCAAGGACCTTAACTTACCTGTCAGATGTCTGTGAGGGAGAGTATCAAATGCTTTGGCAAAATCCAGAAACACTATATCCACAGCCATTCCTCTATATACAGAGCCCCCCCTCTATATACACAGCCCCCTCTATATACACAGCCCCCCTCTATATCCACAGCCATTCCTCTGTCAAGGCTTCTACTCACCTCTTCATAAAAGCAAATTAGATTGGTTTGACAACTTCTATCCTTAGTAAACCCATGCTGGCTATCACTTATAATACTATTATCCCCTATGTATTCCTGTATGTAATCCCTTATAAGTCCTTCAAACAATTTACCCACAATGCACGTTAGACTTACCGGTCTATAATTGCCTGGCGAAGACCTAGAGCCCTTCTTGAAGATTGGTACCACATTAGCCTTGCGCCAGTCCCTTGGCACAATACCAGACACCAGAGAATCTCTAAATATCATGAACAGGGGTACAGATATTACTGAACTTACCTCTCTAAGAACTCTTGGGTGTAGTCCATCCGGCCCTGGAGATTTGCTTACATTTACTTTACTTAACTTACCTTGTACCATCTCTACATTAAGCCAGTTCAATACATTACATGATGTGTTACCAGCACTGACCTGACCAATGTCAGCTCCTTCTTCCTTAGTATATACAGAACTAAAGAACCCATTCAGTAGCTCCGCCTTCTCTTGATCGCCCGTGACAACCTCCCCATTATCATTATTAAGGGGTCCTACATGCTCTGTCCTTGGTTTTTTTGTATTTATATATCTAAAAAAATATTTAGGATTAGTTTTGCTTTCTTCGGCCACCTGTCTCTCATTTTGAATTTTTGCTGTTTTTATTACATTTTTACAGATTTTATTAAGCTCCTTGTACTGTTTAAATGTTATCGCTGACCCATCAGATTTGTATTTTTTGAAGGCTATTTTTTTGTTGTTTATTGCTCTTTTAACCTCATTTGTCAGCCATGTAGGATTTAGTTTTAATCGTTTATATTTGTTCCCCTTTGGTATATATTTAGCTGTATAGTTATTTAGAGTTGATTTAAAGATGTCCCATTTACCTTCTGTATCAGTATTTGAGAACACCTCCCCCCAGTCTATGTCCTGTAGTGCAGCCCTAAGCCCAGGGAAATTTGCCTTTTTAAAGTTATATGTTTTTGCCTTCCCCGCCTGTCTTTGTTTTCTACATTTTAAGTCAAAAGTAACTATATTGTGGTCGCTATTACCAAGGTTTTCCCTCACAGTTACATTACCAACCAGCTCTGCGTTGTTGGAAATGATCAGATCCAACAAGGCATCACTTCTTGTTGGGTCCTCCACAAACTGGCCCATAAAATTATCCTGCAATAAATTTAGGAATTTTCTCCCCTTTGTAGTTTTAGCCAACCCCCGGCCCCAATCTATATCTGGATAGTTAAAATCTCCCATTATTACCACTGTACCTGCCCGGGCGGCCCTCTCTATTTGTTTATACAGCCGACCTTCTATCTCTTCAGTGATATTAGGGGGTCTGTAGATTACACCAAATATTATTTTTTCAGTATTTACCTCCTTTTGTAATTCTACCCACAGTGATTCCACCTCCTCAGAATCATCACACACTATGGCATCGTTCACACTGACTTTCATACCACTTCTTACATACAGACAGACTCCACCACCTTTTCTGTTCATTCTATCCTTGCGAAACAATGTAAACCCCTGCAGATTAACAGCCCAGTCATGCGAGGAGTCCAGCCATGTCTCAGTGACCCCAACTATATCAATATGTTCCTCCAGTATCAAGGCCTCAAGCTCCCCCATTTTATTTGCTAGGCTTCTGGCATTTGTGAACATACACTTTACATTTCCATTAAGTTTTACACATATAGTCTCACTAATGGGATTTTCAGAGTTATTGGGGTTAATGTTATTATTTGAGTTATAAGGGCTAATTGTACTATTTAAGTTATTGGGGCTAATGGGATTTTTTGAGTTATTGGGTCTAACGTTATTATTTAAGTTATTGGGGCTAATGGGATTTTTTGCGTTATTGCGTCTAACGTTGTTATTTAAGTTATTGGGGCTAATGGTATTTTTTGAGTTAATGGGGCTTATTGTAGTTATTGAGTTATTGGGGCTAATGGAATTTTTTGAATTATTGGGATTACAATTTTTCGGGCTACATTTATTTTTACAGCTGGTTTGTAACGCATGAATCTCCTTATCCACTGTTCTTAACCTCCCCCCACAGGACTCCTCTCCACCCGCCATTATGTCCTGACCCCTCTCTAACCTATCCATCCCACTGTCTGCTTTCTTTGCTTTATTATCCTCCCCCCACTCACCTAGTTTAAATACTCAGCCACCCCTTCCAGGATTCTCTCCCCCAGCACAGCAGACCCCCTTCCATTCAGGTGCAAATTATCCGTAGAATAGAGTTTGTACCCCAATGAAAAGTCAGCCCAGTGCTCTAAAAACCCAAACCCTTCCCCCTCACACCACGACTTAAGCCATGCATTTAACTCCCTAAGCTCCCGCTGTCTTTCCTGCGATGCGCATGGCACAGGAAGTATTCCAGAGAACACAACCTTAGAGGTCCTTCCCTTCAGCTTGGCACCTAGTTCCTTGTAATTATTCTTCAAGGACCTCCACCTACCATGTATTCTGTCGTTGGTTCCCACATGGACCACGACAGCTGGGTCATCCCCAGCCCCCCCTAGTAATTTGTCCACCCTTTCCACCACATGCCGAACCCTGGCACCAGGGAGACAGCAAACCATTCGGTTGAGGTGGTCTTGGCGACAAATTATTCTATCCGTCTTCCTGATTATAGAGTCCCCTACCACAACTAACTGTCTTGGCCTACCTGCGTTACCATCCCCCACACTACTAGTTGAGCTGTTCCCCCGGCTGTTAGGGAGACCAGTATCCACTAGGGTTGCCATCTCTGATACTGAGGCCCTCGCATCATCGCCCAACTTGGCAATTTTACTTGGGAGATCAGAAGCAGAAGTGACCTTCCTTTTCCTTGCCCCCTTTCCAGTCCCTCTAACTACATTAACCCAGCTCCCTACTTGGGCCTCCTGGCTAGTTTCTCCAACCTCCATTTCTGCCCCACTAACTGCTTGCTCTGTAAGATTGTCAATCGCCCTCAATGTTGCATTTTGCTCCTCTAGATCTCTAATACGAGCTTCCAGGTGGGCAACATGCTCACATTTGTCACAGCGGTATGCACCCTGAAGCTGCTGCTCCAGAGATGTATACATGTGGCACAATGTGCACTGAAGAAAACCTCCAATCCTGCTGTCCATATCCTTGGTGACAAACAGCTGTTATTAACTATTAAGAAAAACTACTTTTATCAAGGGAGTGTAATACTTACAGTTACAGTGGGTCCTGCTTACAACTCCTGCTTTCTAAACTTCTGCTTATAAAACTTCTCAAATGTAACACTTAATAATACCACACTTTAGAATACAGACCCAGCTTCAGCTAGACTCAGTCTGACATCACACAGTTCCTCCATATAGACATGATGACATCACACAGTTCCTCCATATAGACATGATGACATCACACAGTTCCTCCATATAGACATGATGACATCACACAGTTCCTCAATATGGACATGATGACATCACACAGTTCCCCCATATGGACATGATGACATCACACAGTTCCTCCATATAGACATGATGACATCACACAGTTCCTCCATATGGACATGATGACATCACACAGTTCCTCCATATGGACATGATGACATCACACAGTTCCTCCATATGGATATGATGACATCACACAGTTCCTCCATATGGACATGATGACATCACACAGTTCCTCCATATAGACATGATGACATCACAAAGTTCCTATGGACATGATGACATCACACAGTTCCTCCACATGGACATGATGACATCACACAGTTCCTTCATATGGACATGATGACATCACACAGTTCCTCCACATGGACATGATGACATCACACAGTTCCTTCATATGGACATGATGACATCACACAGTTCCTCCATATGGACATGATGACATCACACAGTTCCCCCATATGGACATGATGACATCACACAGTTCCTCCATATGGACATGATGACATCACACAGTTCCTCCATATGGACATGATGACATCACACATTTCCTCCATATGGACATGATGACATCACACAGTTCCTCCATATGGACATGATGACATCACACAGTTCCTCCATATGGACATGATGACATCACACAGTTCCTCCATATGGACACGATGACATCACACAGTTCCTCCATATGGACATGATGACATCACACAGTTCCTCCATATAGACATGATGACATCACAAGGTTCCTCCATATGGACATGATGACATCACACAGTTCCTCCATATAGACATGATGACATCACACAGTTCCCCCATATGGACATGATGACATTACACAGTTCCCCCATATACTGTAGACATGATGACATCACACAGTTCCTCCATATGGACATGATGACATTACACAGTTCCTCCATATACTGTAGACATGATGACATCACACAGTTCCTCCATATAGACATGATGACATCACACAGTTCCTCCATATAGACACGATGACATCACACAGTTCCTCCATATAGACATGATGACATCACACAGTTCCTCCATATGGACATGATGACATCACACAGTTCCCCCATATGGACATGATGACATCACACAGTTCCCCCATATGGACATGATGACATCACACAGTTCCTCCATATAGACATGATGACATCACACAGTTTCTCCATATAGACATGATGACATCACACAGTTCCTCCATATAGACATGATGACATCACACAGTTCCTCCATATGGACATGATGACATCACACAGTTCCTCTATTTGATGAGATCTGGTGACTGTGGAGACCATTGGAGTCCAGTGATGTATTAGATGATGTCATGTGACCTCGTTGTCCTGTATTAGATGATGTCATGTGACATGGGACATTATCCTGCTGGAAGTATTATCAGAAGATGGGTCCACTGTGGTCGTAAAGGGATGAAATGGTCAGTAATAATACTCAGGGAGGCTGTCATGTTTATACCAGGCTCAACTGGTACTAAGGGGCCCAAAGTGTGCCCAGAAAATGTCCCCCACACCATTACACCACCAGCAGCCTGAACCGCTGAAACAAGGCAGGATGGATCCATGCTTTCAGGTTGTTTAAACCAAATTCTGACCCTGTCAGGCAGGGAAAAAGCTCACCCAGAACCACTTTCTCTGCCTACTTGTGTATCTGCCCTAGACAGCGGATCCACAACTGGTCAGCAGTTCCTGCGCTATATAAGATGCAGGGGCATCACAAGTCAAAATACGGAGGTCAGGGAAACAGATCAGGATACAAAGGGTAAACAGACACCGAACTAACAAACATGGAGACAGGATAATATATAAAGCCCAGTATGCAAAGTAGTAATAAACAGGTATCAGGAAGATATAATGGCAGGTATATAGAAAACTGACAGAACCAAAGTATTACAGCAGGTATAAGAGTAATGATAAACAGGTTACCAGGAAGATCTAGCGGGAGATTTACCAGGAATAAAGGTAAGTGAACAGGTAACTGAAGTCAGGACACTTTACATATCAGGATACACAGGTACAGGATCACACAAGACTAAACATAGAAACACACCAAGCATAAGAGCAAAGCAAGAGAAGCAATGGATCAGGACCTATACTGTGGTGGAGCACAAAACACAAACAAGTCAGAATACAAGTCAGGATAAAGTTTCAGGCTAAAACTGACCATAAGTACAGACCAATCACAAGACAGATAGAACAAGGCTAAAAACTGCACTTCAGTAGGTGGACAAGTTTCTCAAGTAGGTTGACCCCCCTTGATAGCTGCCCCCTGTATGTAGAGCCCTTAGAGAAAGCTGCACCATGTTGGTAGACCCCCTGGAAATAGTTGCACCCTGTAGGGAGATCCCATGAAGCAAGTTGCCCCCTAGAAGCCCCTAGATAGTTGTAACCCTGTATATACTTGCCCTCCCGTATATAATTGCCCCCTTGCAGATAGTTGCCCACCTCGCAGGGTTGGATTAACATAGGGGCAGATGGAGCTGCAGCTCCAGGCCCCTAGATTTAAATAGGCCCAGCCACACTTTAAAACGCAACTTACCTCCGCACTTCAACCATTTTGCCACCCACCCTGGTCCCCCGGATCATTGCTATGGTAGACAGAGCCCTAAAGATCAGAGGCTGCTGATGGCTTATGTGCGTTCGATGCACAGGCACATCTGAGTCGGCCACACCAGAGAGGAACAAATTATATGTTATAGTGCTACATTTTGGGAGTTGTAGTTTTGGGTCAGCTGCAGAGCTATGGGCTGTATCAGGGCATGCTGGGCACTGAAGTTAGTAACTGCACCTCCCTGCATTCCTTGACACAGCCTATGGCTCTGCAGCTGACCCAAAACTACAACTCCCAGCAGGTTGCACCATAAGATATAATACACTTCTATATAGTGCACCATACTGGGAGTTGTAGTTTCAGTTTGGGGCAGCTCCAGAATCATAGGCTCTATCAGAGCATGCTGGGCATTGTAGATAGTAACTACAACTACCAGCATTCCTTGTCCTTGACACAGCCTATGGCTCTGCAGCTGATCCTAAACTACAACTCCCAGCATGTTGCACCATAACCTATACTATACCACTATATAGTGCAACATGCTGGGAGTGAATCAATGCATGCTGGGAGTTGTAGTTGGTAAGTAACTAACCTCAACTTCCAGCATGCCCTGACACAGCCTTTGGCTCTTTAGCTGACCCAAAACTAGTAGTATATATTTTTTATTTATTTTTAAAGTCGGTGGGGCAAGGCTGGACAATGTGAGTATGTATTTTTGTTATTTTTTAAAATTAATACTGACACAAAGGGGAGGGGTACCGTGTACCTACCTGCCTGGCTGTCTACCTACCTACCCACCTAGCTGGCTGTATACCTACCCACCCACCTACCTGCCAAGCTGTCTACCTACCTTGCTGTCTACCTACCTACCTAGCTGTCTGTCTACCTACCCACCTGGCTCTCTACCAACCCACCTACTTACCCACCAACCTATCTACCTACCAACATTATGGTATACCTACCTATCTACCTACCAGGTTGTCTACCTACCTGCTTCCTAGATAGCTACCTACCTAACTGTCTAAAAAATCAGAAATCCCATAGAGCTAAAAACCTCCATTTATTGAATTACTTAAAACTCACATAATTATCAAAATACAAAAAAAAATGAAAAATGTTTTAAATATATAGGTTCTCCTTTGATGAACACCTGTGATATACAGCGGTTCATCAGGGGATCACAAAAACAGTGAAAAAAATATATAAATGCACATGGAAAGGGGAAAAATGTGACAAGGTGGTACAAAGATTATTACATATAACGTTGGTACAGACACGTAAATACACTGTATGCATGTGACAATACAAACTTAGAGTAGCGAAGATATGCACATGACATTAAGCCTTCAATAAATTACATGGAAGCAGACAAATAACTGAACAGCTGGTTTGTAGCATCTTTAAGGTTACCAGTAGTATAGCAACGAAAAGAAAAAAAATAGCGACATACCACATAGAAGGCAGACATGAAATTAGTAATATTAAACATAAAAAGCAATAACAAAAAACACATTGCATAAACAAAAATAAGAAGTAGAAAACCAGTGACAGAAAGATAAGATGATATGCGTAAAAAAGGAAACAAAACTAACAATACAGTAGAAGTATTGAACACGCCAAATATAAAAAATAAAAAAAATTAAGAATACTGGGGGAAAAAAATGTATATATATATATATATATATATATATATATATACAGGAAAAAGAAGAAATAGAAAAAATATGATATGTCCGAATTTAAATATATATAACCTCCAGGCAATGATATGCTGAATCAAAATATCAACACAGATGATTCACAGATAAATGGACACCTTCAAATGGATCAATTTGGCAAAAATCCCTCTAAGGTATAGAACAGGATAAACCATATAATTCATGACCATAACAAAACAAACTAGATAATATCACTAGACCAAAATAAGATAAAGAACTACCTGTATGCTAAGAGGGAAGCTGGTGCCATCAATTACTCTCGATAACAAAAACAGATAGTCCTCAACAAAATATATTGATTTTCCTATGAACGCCTGGCTGTCTACCTATCCAGCTAACAACTAGCCTACCTAGCTACCTAACTATCTGGCTACCTACCTACCTAGCTACCTATCTGGCTAGCTACCTACCTAGCTAACAACCTGGCTACCTACTTACCAGTTGGAAAGTAACTGGAAGAATGAAGAGTCTAACATGTTTTTCTTGCAGATCGACATGGCAGTCTGAGACAGATGGAGAAGAAAAGGAAAGAGGACGACGCTGATCACAAAAGATGTCACCTGTGAGTCCCTAGATGTATCTATAATCTCTTATATATAACTTTATTAATATGGTGTGCAGATCCTGTGTACAGCTGGTATCTACCTTTATATAGTCCTGTATATAATCACTTATATGGTATACAGATCATGTGTACAGCTGGTATCTACCTCTATATGGTCCTGTATATAATCACTTATATGGTATACAGATCTTGTGTACAGCTGGCATCTACCTCTATATGATTTCATATATAATTACTTATATGTTATACACATCCTGTGTACATTTGCTATATACCTCTATATGGCCCTGCATATTATCACTTATATTGTATACATATCTCGTGTACAGCTGGCATCTACCTCTATATGGTCTCATATATAATTACTTATATGTTATACACATCCTGTGTACATTTGCTATATACCTCTATATGGCCCTGCATATTATCACTTATATTGTATACATATCTCGTGTACAGCTGGTATCTACCTCTATATGATCCTGTATATAGGAAAACTAGTCTGTGTACAGTTTTATTCGGTAACAGTACGGTGCATTAGTCAGTCACTGTGTGATGTATAGTGTACTCCTGATGCACCGGTATTATTTGGCCCTGGTATTATTTGTATTCTGATATTGGCATTGTTTGTCTGTGTATAGAGGTTTTACTCAGTATCATGGCATTATCCAGTCTTCTGGTATTATCCAGTGTGGTGGTATAATTTGTTCCTTATATACTGGTATTATTGGTAATATTGGCCTTGTACTCTGGATTTGGCATTCCATTCTCGGACCCAGGCAGCACAGTGGGGAAAGTAGCCGGCAGCATGGAGGGAAGGACTGGAGCCTTCTTTGTGTGGGCAGGATGGCAACAGGCGGTAGCGATCATCTGCAGGAGCTGGAGAGGTCAGTGCCAGGGCCGAACAAATGGGGAAGCTGGGCCTGGGCGTTGTGTGCAGGTGTTTTGAGCACTATCTAGCTACATACCTACCTAGCTACCTGGCTATCTAACTACCTACCTATCTAGTACCTACCTACTTAGCTATCTAACTACCTACCTATCTACCTACTTGGCTATCTGCCTACCTACCCAGGTAGCAAATAAACTACCTAGCTGAATACCTACCTACCTGACTATCAACCTATGTCACACCATGTATCATACTGTGTCGTACATTACGTAAGTAAATTGAGTCGCACTGCAGCCCACAAGTAGATGCAACCCAGCTGTTGGGTCGAGGTCACTTGTAGACCTATCAAAATCCTCAGCACAGGCCTATGATGCTCTTAATCTGGCCCTGCCCACATGTATATTTTTACCTCCCTGTATACAATTGCCTCCTATATATAGTTGCCCCCTTGTATATAATTGCCCACCTGTATATAGTTGCCCTCTTGCAGATATTTGCCAATCCGTATAAAGTTGCCCCCTTGTAGATAGTTGCTCACCTGTATATTGTTGCCCACCTACATATAGTCATCCTCTTGTAGATAGTTGCCCACCTGTATATAATTGCCTCCCCTCCTACATAAATAACAGCCCCCCTATAAATGCCTCCTCAGGATTAAAGGACATCTGTGGTGCAATAGAACTTATCCCCTATCCGAAGGATAGGGGATAAGTTATATTGCACTACAGATGTCCTTTAATTATTATAGATCGCGGGGGGTCCGAGCGCTGGGCCCCCCCGCGATCTCCTGGACGGGGCCGTGGCAGTCTGCCGGAAGTGCAGTGTCGTCCCCGGCAGAAAGCCATGGCAGACACACCCCCTTCCTCTATCTCTATGGGATACATGGAGGGGGCATGTCGGTCGCCGCGTCATGCAGGGACAGAACGCCCCCTTTCCAGCATACTGCCGCGGGGGGGGGGGGGGGGGCGGTCAGAGCGCTGGATCTATAACTTATTTCCTATCCTTCAGATAGGGGATAAGGTATATGGCACTACAGATGTCCTTTAATTAAAAGGGAAAAAAAACATACTTACCTGGTTGCTGGGTCCCACATAGTCCTCAGCATGGCAGCTCCTCTTCTCTCCTTCCTCTACTCACGCTCTGGCGCACAATGATGTCACTTATGTTCAAAAGCAGGACAGCGGCAGCCAAAAAGCAGGATGGTGGGTGGGGGTCCCAAAAGCAGGACTGTCCCATCAAAATTAGTACATTAAGAGGCAATGCACTTGCAGCTAAAGCCCCTTCAAACATTTGAACAATCGGGGGGTGTCGTGAGTCTGACCCCTGCCAATCTAATATTGATGGCCTATCCTAAAGACAGGTGATCCATTTTTAAAGCCAGGATAACCCTGTTTAATGTTATCTCAGTAGTTTATTATCAGAAACCATGGGGGGGGGGGGGGGGGGGTTGGGTTTTTTGGGGCTTGGCTCATGTTGGTCATTTTGCTTTCTGATAGAGAAGTGGAGTCATAAAACACCCAATTAACAAGCCACATCTGGAGGGACGCTTTGTGAGCGCTCGGGGACCAGTAAACTATTTTTATTGTCTTATTACTTACACAATATAGAACCGATAATTTACAGGCGCGGAGAAGCCAAACGGCCCCATAAAATTAACAATCGCTGATTTCCTTAATTCTCCGCCATTATTCTTCCAGTGGAATTATTGCTGAGTTCTGGTGATATGGAGGTCACAAAGGAGCAGGAATTATTATGGTTATAACTGGCAGATAGAAGCTTCGGAGGGACACTCTACCGCTCTGCTGGTGAATAGAAAATTCGGCACAAGCTGGCACAACTTTCTATAACACTATATGGCTGGTGCACATGATGATAAAGAGACGGTTCATAAATTTGCGCCATTTTTCAGGGTGCATTTTCTGACAATTAGATTTTACCACTTTCCCAATATTTGAAGTACATAGAAGTCTTAATGGCGGGAAGGGGGTATGGAGAGAGCTCAGGTGTTAAAGAGAACCCGGGAATGGAGAGTATGGGAGTGAATCAGCAGCGTATAGGATAGGGGGTCAAGTACAGGTCAGCAAGGGGGAGTGGGAGGAGCTAGGTAGGTGATATAAGGGACAGTCAGGGAGAGTGGGGGGTCAGTTGTGAGGTGAATCCTGACCACCCTTAATCTGGGTTTGTGTGAAGAGGGGGTTCTTTACTTGTCGCAGCGGCAGGAGCTAGAGGGGGACTTGGAGAAAAGTGGAGAGAATATGGCGGTAAAGGAATGGTGAGGCTGGAGCGGAATCCAGCCTCGGGTGGTGTACCCCTGTGGGAGAGGCCAAAAGGGGTGGGGTCTCTGAAGGCGGTGCCCTGGGGTCAGGTGTGAGATGGCCCAGGGCAAAGTAGGAGACTCCAGGAAGGATCAGGAGGCCTCCAAGTCCCCCTCCGTCTAGGGGGAAAAGTTACATTGTGAAATAAAGTTATTGCACTATTTTGCAAAATTTTTGTGAATTGTTGGAATTTTACATCCGCTATGTATATTTTGGTCAGGTAATGTTTAACTGAGTATTTATTAAAATAAGTTATTAATATGTTGGTTATTTAATAAAGTGGCCGCTGTGGCCTTTCTACCAAAGTACGGTGTATGTGTGATGTTTGGTGGGAAGTGGGGAAAATGGATGGGGTCACAGCGTATGTAAATGTTACCCTAGTCAAGAGGTACTCCGCTGCTCAGCATTTGGAACAAACTGTTCCGAACGCTGGAGCTGGCACCGGCAGCATTTGATGTCATGGCCCCGCCCCTCGTGATGTCACACCCGCCCCCTCAATGCAAGTCTATGGGAGGGGACGTGACAGCTAGAGGAAGTGCGCAAAGGCACTAAACAACTTGTTCCGGTTGCCCCGTCCTCCACTCCAGCTCTCCCGCCTGTAACCTGCATCCAGTCACCACTGAGTGAATAAAGAATACCTGTTTGGTGAGTGTCGCCTACTTTGTTTCTTTGCTTGCTAGATGTCTATGTTTTGCCGGGCTGAGCACCACCTTCCTCTGCCAGTCTCTCTGCGCTTAGTCTCGTATGTCCTTCTCTACCATATCCAGATAGCAGAAGTATAGGGATAGAGCTGGAGGGGAAGTGTATAACTAATATATATCCTGATTCCATAGAGATAGTAGCAGTATACAGATAGAACTGGAGGGGAGGTGTATAACTACTATATATCCTGATCTCATAGAGATAGCAGTATACAGATAGAACTGGAGGGAAGAGGTCTGGGAGCTAGCATCCTATGGTTATTGGTAGGGATGTCCCGATACCGATACTGGTATCGGTATCGGGGCCGATACTAGCCATTTGCAAGGTATCGGGGACTCGTTTAATGTCCCCAATACCATGTCCGATACCTGGTGCCGCTCCGCTGCCCCGTTCTCCCTTCCTCCCGTCCGCATCATAGTGTTCCATGGAGGAGCATGTGACACACATGTCACTCCACTTCCTCCCCTGCGCCCAGCGTAACGCTACGGAGGAAGCAGAGTGACGTATATGTCACATGCTCCTCCATAGAACGCCATCCGGAGGACGGGAGAACGGGACAGTGGAGCGGCAGTACACGACACAGGTGAGCTGTCTGCTAGGAGGGGGCTGCTACTAATGTCTACAGGAGGGGCTGCTGTTGCTGTCTAAAGGGGGGCCCTGCTGTCTACAGGGGGAAGGAGGGTGGGAGGGCTGCTGTCTAAAGGGGGGCCCTGCTGCTGTCTAAAGGGGGGCCCTGCTGTCTACAGGGGGGAGGGGGCTGCTGTCTAAACAGGGGGCCCTGCTGCTGCTGGCTAAAGGGGGCCCTGCTGCTGCTGCTGTCTAAAGGTGGGCCCTGCTGCTGCTGTCTAAAGGGGGGTCCTGCTGTCTACAGGTGGGGAGGGGACTGCTGTCTAAATGGGGGCCCTGCTGCTGCTGCTGTCTAAACGGGGGGCCCTGCTGCTGTCTAAAGGGGGGCCCTGTTGCTGCTGTCTAAAGGGGGGGCCCTGCTGCTGCTGTTTAAAGGGGGGCCCTGCTGCTGTCTAAAAGGGGGGGCCCTGCTGCTGTCCAAATGGGGGGCCCTGCTGCTGCTGTCTAAAGGGGGGTCCTGCTGCTTCTGTCTAAAGAGGGGCCCTACTGTCTACAGGGGGGAGGGGGCTGCTGTCTAAACGGGGGCCCTGCTGCTGCTGCTGTCTAAAGGGGGAGCCCCTGCTGCTGCTGTCTAAAGGGGGGGGGGCCCTGCTGCTGTCCAAACGGGGGGCTCTGCTGCTGCTGTCTAAAGGGGGGCCCTGCTGCTGTCTAAAGGGGAGGCCCTGCTGCTGCTGTCTAAAGGGGGGGCCCTGCTGCTGCTGTCTAAAGGGGGGGTCCTGCTGCTGCTGTCTAAAGGGGGGGAGGGGGCTGCTGTCTAAATGGGGGGCCCTGCTGCTGTCTAAACGGGGGGCCCTGCTGCTGTCTAAAGGGGGGCCCTGCTGCTGCTGTCTAAAAGGGGGGGCCCTGCTGCTGTCCAAATGTGGGGGCCCTGCTACTGCTGTCTAAAGGGGGGCCCTGCTGTCTACAGGGGGGAGGAAGCTGCTGTCTAAACTGGGGCCCTGCTGCTGCTGTCTAAAGGGGGGGGGGCTGCTGCTGTCCAAACAGGGGCCCTGCTGCTGCTGTCTAAAGGGGGGTACTGCTGCTGCTGTCTAAAGGGTGGCCCTGCTGCTGCTGTCTAACTGGGGGCCCTGCTGCTGCTGTCTAAAGTGGGGGCCATGCTGCTGCTGCTGTCTAAAGGGGGGGGGCTGCTGCTGTCCAAACGGGGGTCCTGCTGCTGCTGTCTAAAGGGGGGCCCTGCAGTCTAAAGGGGGGGAGGGGGCTGCTGTCTAAAGGGGGGGGCTGCTGCTGTCCAAACGGGGGGCCCTGCTGCGTCTGTCTAAAGGGGGGTCCTGCTGCTGCTGTCTAAAGGGGGGCCCTGCTGCTGTTGTCTAAAGGTGAGGCCCTGCTGCTGCTGTCTAAATGGTGGCCCTTCTGCTGCTGTTTAACTGGGGGCCCTGCTGCTGCTGTCTAAAGGGGGGGGGGCTGCTGCTGCTGTCTAAAGGGGGGGGGCTGCTGCTGTCCAAACGGGGGTCCTGCTGCTGCTGTCTAAAGGGGGGGCCCTGCCGCTGCTGTCTAAAGGGGGCCTTGCTGCCGCTGCTGTCTAAAGTTGGAGCCCTGCTGCCGCTGCTGTCTAAAGGGGGGGGGGGCCTGCTGCCGCTGCTGTCTGAGGGGGGCCCTGCTGCTGTTTAAATGGGGGCCCACTATCTAAAGGGGGGCTGTGGTCTACAGGGGGCTGCTACTGTCTACGGGGGGGGGGGCGCTGCAGTCTACACGGGGGCTGCTGTTTACAAGGGGGGCTGCAGTCTACAGGGGGGGCTGCTACTAATGACTGCCGGGGGGCTGATGGTAATGTCTACAAGGGGATACTACCTACTATTAAAGGAAATCTTACAGCAGAGTCACCTGCACTAACTTGAATTTATAGTTAGATAGGTCAGGTGACCCGGTTTCTACCACTGCTCACCATGTGGTCATCGGTCTCACCGCCAACGCAAATTCCCTGTTCTGCCCAATGGAGAAGAGAGAAATCTTGGCTCATACTACAGCAGCCGCCTCCATTGTACACAACAAGGAACCACATATCATACGGTAAGCAGCGCCAGAAACCGGGTCACCCTGCTGTCAGATTCCCTTTCAAATAAAAGTACTCGTACTTGGTATCGGCGAGTACTAGAATTAAAGTATCGGTGCTCGTACTCGGTCTTTAAAAAAGTGGTATCGGGACGTCCCTAGTTATTGGGAAGTCAGCTGGCTCAGGACAGACTTCCATTTGACATATTAAGCCATGTAACTTTCTGTGGGTTAAACTGGTGATCACATGACCCAGTTACAATAATGAACCACATTCGGCTGAAAATAAGACTAGTGATGGTGCGTGTGCATGATATGGGCAAAAAAAAAAAAAAAACTAAGATAAAAAATGGAGTCCTTTTTTTAATTGTCAATTGTACGTTTACACCCCGCTATAAATAACACTAATGAGTTTAAATAAATATCAAAGCCTCGGCGGCGGTCTGATAATATTTGTCTCCCATTTAAAATAGAAGAAAGGCCCGTCAGTCATCAGAATTTATAACTTAAAAGGTAGAATAACAAGGGCGTGCGCCTGATGAAGACGATAGCGGCCGTACACAAGACTTTCCTAGGTAAACACGCTGGAACAATATCATTAGCCTGGATTGACTTCCTTCGGGTCCTGCGAGTAGGAAGCCCCGCGAAATGTCAAGGCCTCGCGTAACAGATGGTTATTATTTCTTCTCGGCCGGGGGTTGTTTACGTCAAATAAAAGGATAAAAAAAAGGGCCCTTGAAGGAACGTGAGTCATGATCCCGAGGCCGTGATGTCAATCTGGAGGGGAAGCGCGCAGGAAACAGCGGGGAAAGGTATCAGCTCATGAGATTTTTTTTATGCGCCTCATTAGGCCTCATTTACTAATCCTGGAGATGCTTGACTGACGTCTCTGCCTTTCTTACAGGAAAAAATGATTTTCGATGGCCAAGTTAAATAGACAATTACAGGAAAAGCAAATTATGCATACGGAGCATATACCCCCAGGGCCCGGGGCCAAGTTCATGTCAAATCAATATAAGGCAGAATATCCTCACTAAAAACAGCTTCTGAAGGACCAACGTCACCGGCATTCTCCCAGCTATGCAAAGGATGTGCTCATACGTCTCCCGCTTCCTTTCTCATATGCTCTCAGGAACAAAGCACGCAGACAATGCGGAGAAACTGGGCGGGAATCATGAAAGGAACATCGGCCGGCATCATTAGAGTTTTATTATGGTTATTGTAGGGGGGGGGAGGAATTATATGGGATTTTATGGGTTTATTGGGACCTGAGCCATTCGATGAGGGGGCGGGTGGACGCAGCACTGTTGAGTCATTCAGGAGGTGATGACACGAGGCAGGAATGTAGTATAACGGTATTAATAGCGGGACTATGGGGGGATTTATCAAAACATTTACAAAAATTTTTAAAGGGGTACTCCGGCCCTGAGACATCTTATACCCTATACAAAGGATAGGCGGGGGACCCCCGCAATCTTGCATTTGGCACAAACTGCCGGGTGCTGACCACCATGGGGCCGGAGTAGCATGACGTCACGGAGTAGCATGGCGTCAAGCCCCCTCCCATAGACTTGCATAGCGGGGGCGGGGGGTGACGTCACACGGGGGACGGAGTCGGGACGTCATGATACTCCGACCCCGTGGTCGCCACACGGCTGTTTGTGAGCTGGCACCGCCGTGTGCAGCTCAAACAGGTGGGTGGCGAATACAAGATTACGGGGGTCCCCAGCAGTGGGACCCTCGCGGTGAGACATCTTATCCCCTATCCATAGACTTGCATAGCAGGGGCGGGGGTGACTTCACACGGGGGACGGAGTCGGGACGTCATGATACTCCGACCCCGTGGTCGCCACACGGCTGTTTGTGAGTTGGCACCGCGGCGTGCAGCTCAAAGAGGTGGGTGGCGAATACAAGATTGCGGGGGTCCCCAGCAGCGGGACCCCCGCGGTGAGACATCTTATCCCCTATCCGAATCTTGCATTCGGCACAAATCCCCTATCCGAATCTTGCATTCGGCACAAACTGCCGGGTGCTGACCACCATCGGGCCAGAGTAGCGTGACGTCACGACTCCGCCCCGTGTGACGTCACGCCCCGCCCCCGCTATGCAAGTCTATGGGAGGGGGCGTCAAGCCCCCTCTCTTAAACTTCCATAGCAGGGGCGATGTCACACGGGGGGCGGAGTCATGACGTCATGATACTCCAACCCCGTGGTCGCCACACGGCTGTTTGTGAGCTGGCACCGCGGCGTGCAGCTCAAACAGCAGCGGGACCCCTGCAGTGAGACATCTTATCCCCTATCCATAGACTTGCATAGCAGGGGCGGGGCGTGACATCACACAGGGGCGGAGTCGTGACGTCACGCTACTCCGGCCCCATGGTGGTCAGCACCCAGCAGTTTGTGCCGTATGCAAGATTGCGGGGGTCCCTAATGGCGGGGGTCCCCAGTCCCGCAATCTTGCATTCGGCACAAACTGCCGGGTGCTGACCACCATGGGGCTGGAGTAGCGTGACGTCACGACTCCGCCCCTGTGTGACGTCACGCCCAGCCCCCGATATGCAAGTCTATGGGAGGGGGCGTCACGATACTCCAACCCCGTGGTCGCCACACGGCTGTTTGTGAGCTGGCACCGTGGCGTGCAGCTCAAACAGGTGGGTGGCGAATACAAGATTGCGGGGGACCCCAGCGGCGGGACCCCCGTGGTGAGACATCTTATCCCCTATCCTTTGGATAGGGGATAGGATGTCTCAGGGCAGGAGTACCCCTTTAAACAGCTTTTTTCTCTGTGTTTGTTGTACAAAATGTCGCACAATGGGTCTGTGCGACTTTTTGTGCGACAATTGCTTTAGAAATGTTTCCGTGATTTACACCATTTAGAGCACTTTGTGAAGTGGTCACTGATTTACTGTGGGAATATCGCAAAATTGTCGCACCATCCTAGAAATAGACGGTTTCTCCGATCAATTCAGCCCAGCCCTACATTTTCTGTGCGACTTCTGAGTCAGGGTATATGCGACTTTTCACAGAACAGCCGCAGGTCCGCACAAAATCTGTGACTTTTTTTAGAAGCTGCATCAGCAAAATTTATCAAAGTGAAAAAAACTGACACGGTCTCAAATCCACAACATGCACAATGATCTAAGGCTTCTCCGCAACATTTCTTAAACTAACAGGTCGTTATTGTACTTTATGATCATGAAGTGCAAGCCCACTAGCCACGTCACGGCCACATGTAAGTAGCGGGTCCCTAACATCCCTAGCATAAAATGGCGCAGTACTGAGTGTTGACCACCACCGCCCCAACACCAGTGCCCACAGGGGGAATGACCCACTAGCAGAGCAGCCCCAATGCCACTCAAACCAGTCCTTGGGCCACACCTCCCCACTGACACGGGGCCGTGGCAGCATTGGACGCCACACAGCACCGAACCAGTGTGAACAGATGTAAAAGCTCACTTACCATGTGCTCCTAGCCAGAGACTGGGAGACTGCCAGAAAAGAATAGGGCCCTAATGCAGCTTCCTGCTAATTTATATAGGCCTGGGCTGAGTGGGAGGGGCAGAGTGCTGACCAAGTGAAATGTGAATGTTGCTGAGAAGCATTAGATCAAGGTGCCTTTTGTGGATGTGCGACCATGTCTGTTTTTTTCTCTAGTTGAATTCACATTGTGTTTTCTATTCCCCTCTTTTTTTGTTTTCACTTGGTCAGCACTCTGCCCCTCCCACTCAGCCCAGGCCTATATAAATGAGCAGGAAGCTGCATTAGGGCCCTATTCTTTTCTGGTAGTCTCCCAGTCTCTGGCTGGGAGCACATGATGAGTGATCCTTTTACATCCGTTCACACTGGTGCGGTGCTGTGTGGCTTCCAGTGCTGCCCGGTGCCGTGTCTGTGGGGAGGCGCGGCCCTGGGTCTGGTTTGAGTGGCATTGGGGCTGCTCTGCTAGTGGGTCGTTCCCCCCCTGTGGGCACTGGTGTTGGGACGGTGGTGGTCGCCGCTCAGTACTGCGCCATTTTATGCCAGGGATGTTAGGGACCCGCTGCTTACAGGTGGCCATGACGTGGCTAGTGGGCTTGCACTTCATGATCATAAAGTACACTAACGACCTGTTTAATATATGTTGCTGAGAAGCCTTAGATCAAGGTGCATTTTGTGGATGTGCGACCATGTCTGTCTTTTATTCTCTAGTTGAATTCAAAATTTATCAAAGTCTTTGCACCGTTTGATAAATATGGCGCAAGTCCGCAACTATCGCCGCAACTTTTGTGCCCAAAAACAGTTAAGAACTCACTCCACTCTTTGTAAATGTCCCCTTATGTTCTTACACATCTGTAGCACGGGTAAGTTGTGACATGTGCAACATGGTCTTCCAAAAAGCCTGTAGTTCCCCTTTTCATGCTTGTTGGGGGCTCCATGAAGAGTTCCAGAAATGCCCAAAAATCTATTTAGAATAAGGGTGCACACATTTTTTTTTTTTTGGCCCCATTATCTTATTTTTCTATTGTCAGCCTAGATCAGTGGTCTTCAACCTGCGGACCTCCAGATGTTGCAAAACTACAACTCCCAGCATGCCTGGACAGCCGTTGGCCACTGGCCTAGATGCTTTAAAACAGTGCAGGTCAAAGTGCACCCGTAAATGTGGCAACCATAAAGTCCTCAAAACTGTATTAGTGTGACAGTACAGGTGGAACCAAGGGGGGGGGGGGGGGGGAGGAGTTACGGTATTGCTGCAAACTGTATTAGTGTGACAGTACAGGTGGAACCAAGGGGGGGGAGGAGTTACGGTATTGCTGCGGCTCGTAATCCACATGTTGGTCAAGGTCTCAATGGTCAAACTGGGCAGAGGGCTTCCACAGGGACTTACTTCTTAAGCTGGTAAAGTGACAGGGAGGGTCGCACAAAGATGGTAGGACCTGAAGTTCCCCTGGTGCACTCCTTGAGTATGTGTCATCATGTCTAATGGTGTTTAGGGTGCCCTTGGTGTATGTGTGGGTAAAAAAAGGAAAGCCAGACAGAGGTGTGTCTTGGAAACAACTCAGTTTCGTTAACAGGTAGTCAAAATAAATCATCCAGAATAGAGGAACCGTTCTTGTAGATAACCGTAAACAGACTTGGTTGTGGTTGTTGCAGGGTTTTTCAAGTTGTGTCTCTTGTCCCAAGGGCCCAGGATTTGGTCACTCTCTACTCTAGCCCTTGTTCTTTGGGCCTCTGGATTTCTACCTCAGGTAATCTCTAAAACTGCTTGGCTGACAGTTTCTGTAGTAGCTACTTTATCATGGCAGAGTTCAGAGGTGAGGAAACACATCTTCTTGAATTAGCAGTACTATAATTCCCAATGGCGAGGTGCAGATCTGAAAAATTATGTCCTGGAAGACGCCCAGCACTAGGCCTGGCCAGAAGCCCACTTCAGTCCTAGTATGTAGCTATAGGGCTCTTGCCCAACTTCTTCCCACAAAATGGAATACTCCTTTCCTCTCTTCTCTCCTGCACTCAGATTAGGATTGGTTAGGATAATACCCTGGATGCACTTCTTAGCAGGGAATCACTTAGTTCCAGACTGTCCTAAACTACTCTACTCTTACATTCTCTCACATGAAAAGAGGCATGCACTGCACTCTTCTCAGAGGCTGCTCTTGACTGACTAAAATACTTCTTCCTGGCACTAGAGAGGCTGGACCAGAGCAAGTTCCTCCCTCCTTTCAGGGAGGCTCCTAGCTGTATGTGCTTAGGTTGACCCATACAGGGCAATCAGCCTTGCCTAGTATATTACAGTTGCAATGGCAGAAGAGTATAAGACATTATACACACAGTGCAAATAAGTATAAAACATTACAAATACCAAAGGCATCTATGTTATGTAGCATACAATATACAACACAAAAACACAGTTTTTTTTTTAGTTTTTAGTTTTTTTTTTACAAACATCCAACCCATAAAGGTAACATATAAATATCTTCCCCCCTCTGTTCTCTGTATAATGTCATTCCAGGTTATTCTCCTCTGAACACAATATGACGCTTTTCCTGTCATTTTAAGTTTTTTGCTATTGACACTAAAACCATAATCAGCCAAGAATAATAACCCAGTGATACAGAGACACAATGCAGCAGAATGTAGGGATCTGGTCTGCTGTGCGCCAGCTGGACATGTTGAAGGGTATATTCCCATTATATGCAGGTCTGTCTTTTCTAGACAGATAGATAGATAGATATAAGATATTAGATAGATAAATAGATATGAGATAGATAGATAGATAGATAGATATGAGATGAGAGAGATAGATATGAGATAGATAGATATATATGAGATAGATAGATATGAGATAGATAGATATGAGAGATAGATAGATATGAGATAGACAGATATGAGATAGACAGATATGAGATAGACAGATATGAGATAGATATATAGATATGAGATAGATAGATAGATATGAGATAGATAGATATGAGAGATAGATAGATATGAGATAGATATATAGATAGATAGAAATGAGAGCGATAGATATGAGATAGATATGAGATAGATAGATAGATAGATAGATACGAGATAGATAGATAGATATGAGATAGATATGAGAGATAGATAGATATGAGATAGATAGATATGAGAGATAGATAGATATGAGATAGATATATAGATAGATATGAGATAGATATGAGATAGATATGAGATAGATATGAGATAGATATGAGATAGATAGATATGAGAGATAGATATATAGATAGATATGAGATAGATAGATAGATAGATAGATATGAGATAGATATGAGAGATAGATAGATATGAGATAGATAGATATGAGAGATAGATAGATATGAGATAGATATATAGATAGATATGAGATAGATAGATAGATAGATAGATAGATATGAGATAGATATGAGATAGATATGAGATAGATATGAGATAGATAGATATGAGATAGATATGAGATAGATAGATAGATATGAGATAGATAGATATGAGATAGATAGATATGAGAGATAGATAGATATGAGATAGATATGAGATAGATATGCGATAGATATGAGATAGATAGATATGAGATAAATATGAGATAGATATGAGATAAATATGAGATAGATAGATAGATATTAGATAGATAGACAATCCAAAATGTGAAGATACAGCAGCACACCAAGTAGTAAAGTGCAAAAAGTGGGATTTATTGACCCATATCAGATGCGATGTTTCGACGGCATCACGCCATCTTTTTCAACCATGCTTGAAAAAGATGGCATGATGTCGTTGAAACATCGCATCTGATATGGGTCAATAAATCCCACTTTTTGCACTTTACTACTTGGTGTGCTGCTGTATCTTCACATTTTGGATTGTCTGTGCAGTCTGCAATTGGGACTGGTATCCTTGCTTGCACCCCAAGATTTTGTCTGAATATGGATAGATAGATAGATAGATAGATATGAGATATATAGATATGAGATAGATAGATATGAGAGAGATAGATAGATAGATAGATAGATATGAAATAGATAGATAGATATGAGATAGATAGATATGAGATAGATAGATATGAGATAGATAGATAAATAGATAGATACGAGATAGATATGAGATAGATACAAGATAGATAGATATGAGATAGATAGATAGATAGATAGATACAGACAAAGAATAAGTCAGCCAGCACTTTAGTTGATACCAAACTATTATATGGACCTGGCCTACAGGTGCACGCTACTAGGCTAGATATACAGCAACAGGAGAATACAGCAGCACACTGCCAGCACAAGGATATAGGTGAAACATGAACTTGCAGATAAAACATGGAGAGCTATACAGCTATGGTGTAATAGATGCAAATGTGAAACTATGAAATAGTGAGGCACTTAGCTCGCAAATTTGTCTCCGCCGGCGGTCAAATAGCTTGGACCGTCCCACCGCGATAAGGTAGCCTCCTGGGACGGACCCTACACTGTGAATATGCCTCTGTGTGAACAGTTCAGTAAGCATGGCAGGGTCTGGAACATCCAAGACACCTTATATACACACCTGATAGAGGTGGGTGGGGTGCAAGGCCAACATGGAGGTAGCCACTCCCCCGTATGTGCAATACAGACAAAGAATAAGTCAGCCAGCACTTTAGTTGATACCAAACTAGTAGCGTGCACCTGTAGGCCAGGTCCATATAATAGTTTGGTATCAACTAAAGTGCTGGCTGACTTATTCTTTGTCTGTATTGCACATACGGGGGAGTGGCTACCTCCATGTTGGCCTTGCACCCCACCCACCTCTATCAGGTGTGTATATAAGGTGTCTTGGATGTTCCAGACCCTGCCATGCTCACTGAACTGTTCACACAGAGGCATATTCATAGTGTAGGGTCCGTCCCAGGAGGCTACCTTATCGCGGTGGGACGGGCCAAGCTATTTGACCACCGGCGGAGACAAATTTGCGAGCTAAGTGCCTCACTATCTCATGGTTTCACATTTGCATCTATTACACCATAGCTGTATAGCTCTCCATGTTTTACTGCATATTCATGTTTCATCTATATCCTTGTGCTGGCAGTGTGCTGCTGTATTCTTCTGTTGCTAGATATATAGATAGATATGAGATAGATACAAGATAGATAGATATGAGATAGATATGAGATAGATAGATAGATATGAGATAGATAGATAGATAGATATGAGATAGATAGATAGATATGAGATAGATAGATAGATAGATATGAGATAGATAGATAGATAGATAGATATGAGATAGATAGATAGATAGATATGAGATAGATATGAGATAGATAGATAGATAGATAGATATGAGATAGATAGATAGATATGAGATAGATAGATAGATCCACATCAAATATCTCACATTTCTTCTTAAATAATCTGTATTTTCTTACTATCCTACAGTAAGTGGAATATTTTGGCCTCACTATCTTCGCGCTGACATAGCGCAGGACGTCTTTTCATTGTCAGCCACTAACTGCTCGATAGGAAATAGCACAGATAAGGGGGAATGTACCGACCCTTCACCGAGAGGTGAGTTCTCCGGGGATGACTTCACTCTTCATAGAAGAAATGTCTTTTTGGGACCTAATTCGTTGATGACACGGCGGCCGCATACATACCTCCGCAGGATAGATAACATGGGGATGAGGCCATGTAAGTAAAGAGGCCTAGAGAATGGCCATACAAGGCTCGGCTGCTCGAGAAAAACATGAATCCCCCCCCCCAGAGGTATCAGGTGATGATAGAAATTCGCTGAAATGTCTCTGTTGCGCAAAATTTGCTAAAGTGATTTTGGCTAAAATGGTTGATAAAGTACGACTCTCAAAAAAAAAGCCCTCAAAGTTACACCACAAACATACACCAGCCCAGACCTGGCTTACAATACTAGAAATAGTGGCCGGCACTTCCGTGGATGGTTGAGCCTGTGGCAATTAGGTTTGCCACCTGGCCGGTATTTTGGTCGCCTGCCGGTGTTTTTATATTAAAAATACCGGCAATGCAATGGCCGGTATTTTTCCAACCAATCCTCCAGCTCCCGGAATGTTGCACCATGACCTATACAAGTGTTTCCCAACCAGAGCGCCTCCAGCTGTTGCAAAACTACAACTCCCAGCATGCCCGGACAGCCAACGGCTGGAGGCACCCCTGCTTGGGAAACGCTGACCTATACTATATACTACTATATAGTCCAACATGCTGGGAGTTGTAGTTTTGCAACAGCTGGAGGCACCCTTGGTTGTGAAACACTGACCTATACTATATACTACTATATAGTCCAACATGCTGGGAGTTGTAGTTTGGCAACAGCTGAAGCCACTCTTGGTTGGGAAACGCTGACCTATACTATATGGTCCATACAACTTGCTGGGAGTTGTAGTTTCTGTTTGGGGCAGCTGCTGAGTCACAGGTTGTATCCGGGCATGCTGGGAGTTGTAGTTTTGGCAACAGCTGAAGCCACCCCTGGTTGGGAAACGCTGACCTATACTATATGGTCCATACAACTTGCTGGGAGTTGTAGTTTCTGTTTGGGGAAGCTGCTGAGTCACAAGTTGTATCCGGGCATGCTGGGAGTTGTAGTGTTTGCAACAGCTGGAGGCACCCCTGGTTGTGAAACACTGACCTATACTATATACTACTATATGGTCCAACATGCTGGGAGTTGTAGTTTTGCAACAGCTGGAGGCACCCCTGCTTGGGAAACACTGACCTATACAATATACTACTATATAGTCCAACATGCTGGGAGTTGTAGTTTTCGTTTGGGGGCAGCTGCTGAGCCACAGGTTGTATCAGAGCATGCCGGGAGTAGTAATTAGTAACTAACTGCAACAAAAAAAAGGGATCAAAAAGTCCCATCGAAACAAAAATGTTCCTGTTAAAAACTACAGATCGGGGAGCAAAAAATGAGCCTCATACAGGCCCCGTATAAGGAGAAATAAAAAAGTTATAGGGGTCAGAATAGGACAAAATTTCCCCCGCATATGTGTATCCTGTGATGTCACGCATCTATAATTAATTATGCAAATTAGCATGGTCGGTATTTTTTTCCAAGAAAGGTGGCGACCCTAGTGGCAATGTAAGTCGAATATGTTTAGAAAAGGCCCGGCGGCACTCACCAAGATAGCTGCAACAAGGTGATTTATTTACATCATAATAATAGCAGGAGCAATGACTTCACAGCGATCGCTTCTCGGCCTTTTGGCTAAGATCAAGTGTAGTATCTGTTCTTATCAGTTTCATACTGGTGGAGAAGTCCCACTGGTGTGGGGCTGGTGGGGATGGGTGCAACATGGAGGGGGCAGGTGTACCGGGGCGTTTTGGGGCTGGTTCTGAGGAATCAGCTCAACGGCTGCCCTGATGTGACCTGTTTCCTCCGGGTCTCTCCATGAGGTAGAGGGGTGTAGAGCCGAGGTACTTCTGTTCCTCGGGGAGTGGTGACCCTGAGGTGCCGAAACTCACTGGGTGTTATAGCTCACTGAGTGAACGCACTGCATCATTACTCTTCACCTTTGGCACTCACCCTTGGTATCCCGGCCTTCTGGCTAGGATCGGGGAAATTTTTATAGATCCGGCTGGATGACCGGGCAGTATATCTGCACTTATCCACTTATTTATTTTTTGTGTTTTGTCACTGTGCCACTTTTACGTGTTGTTTTGTACACAGGATTGTCAGGATACAGTTGCCCTTCTGGTTGTTCCTCCTGGTGGTCTAGGGGAGGTGTGTGTGGCCACCTCCCTGCAACCCTTGGGCATCTTGGCTTTGGTCAAGATACCATCAGTATACGGCTCCTCGGCTGATACCTTATTTAACGCCTAGGTTTAAGCCAGATGCATTTTCTGCCCCTTAGTAGCTTCGGCGAAAAGGGGCATCGAACCTGGATCCTTGCAGGTGCCTTCTGGCCCGGAGGTGAAGGGTAGGTTTGTTGGGGGGCCTCTCTCCTGTAGGTGAAGGACTTAGCCATAGACCGCATACTTTGTGCACGTTTTTTTTTTGTGTGACATGTTTGCACTTTTTCTTGCACTTTGGGTGATAGAGAGAACCTGCCTCGGCTCTTAAAAAAAAAAAAAAAAGATTACTTTGCAGCGATGGGACTGCTCTGCTACGCACGAAACCCTGACCCAGAGCAGCTCTGTCGCTGCGATCTCTTGAAAGTCATCACTCCTGCTATTACTATGATGTGAATAAATCACCTTGTAGCAGCCATCTTGGTGAGTGTCGGCCCTTTTCTAAACCTACTGGCTTACAATACTGTCTGTGGACGGCATTTTCAAAAAGTCGCACAGTTTTTGCGCAATGCTATATGGAATATGAGCACCACATGCAATAGAAGCTGTGCTGTGATTGGTTGCTATGGGAAACAAACATGGTTGACCACGGTTTTATCTCCGGTTTAAAAACCGTACTGCAACCGTATACATTTTTTTATTTTTCACATGGACGTCAATGGGAAACGCACAAGTATACGGTTCCATCCTAAAGTTGAAATTTGAAAAAAAAAATTATTTTAAATAAAATTTTCAAAAACGTATGTTTTTTTAAAATAAAAACCGTATGCACTTTTAAAAACAGTATACGGTTTAAAAACGCATACACTTTAGGCTGGGTTTACACCACTTTTTTGCAATACAGTTCCCATATACGTTTTCAATTTGAAAACCTTATGGAACCGTATTAAAAACCGGATGTCAAGCGATGCATCAGGTTGTGTCCGTTTTGCATCCTGTACGGTTTTGTCAGTTTTTTTCCTGTACCCAAAACTGTAGCCTACCATGGTTTTTGGTCCTGGTGCAAAAACGTATTGAAACGTATACTGTTTTTTTTAACATTGGAGTCAATGGGAACCGTAGAGAACCGTATGTGCGTATAGTTCGATTCGGTTTGCACCATACGGTTTTTGACTTTGCACATTTTTTTTCTTGGAATTTTAATCGAACAAGTGAAACTTTATTCATAATGGAATGTAAAGTTAAAAACGTATACTTTTTTTTTCTTAGAAAATGGATGCAACCGGACATGATTTTTGAAATTGTATATGGATCAAAAGTTGTGCACACGTTTTGATACAGTTTAGTCAGGTTTTGAGGAATCCGTTTTTCAAAAACCTGATACGGGAACTGTATTGCAAAAACGTGGTGTGAACCCAGCCTTACTTTTTCCCATATGTTTCCATACGGTTCCATCCTTTTTTTTGCCATACGGTTTTCTTTCGAAAAAATTATTGAAAACTGTATAGCAAAAACGTGGTGTGAACCCAGCAGGGTTGTCCAGTTAAAAACAACACAGTGTTAAAAATGAAAGAAGCGATCTGGTCAACTTTTCCTCTCCACAGGTTTTGATAAATCTCGTCCATCTTCTCCTCTATTCAGAGGATAAGGGATAAGTGTCTGATCGAGCCGGAGCCCTGTTCTGGAGATCACAGGGCGGTCCCAGTGGTCAGACATCCCCCCGCGATCTTCAGAACAGGACCCCGACTCCCTGAGAGAGCGGCATACGCTCCATTCATTTCTATGCAGCACACTCTCTCCCTGAGAGTCGGGGCCCTGTTCTGGGGATCGCAGGGGGTTCCCACAGTCAGACCCCCGGCTCCATCAGACACTTATCCTCTATCCTGTGAATAGGGGATGAGATGTTTTTCACTGGACAACCCCTTTAAAACTGTCTGAAAGAGAAAAAGAAGTCTATGTTGCCCATAGCAAGCAGTCCAATAGGTTTAGAAAAGGCCCGGCACTCACCAAGATGGCTGCAACAAGGTGATTTATTCACATCATAGTAATAGCAGGAGTTCAAAGAGATGGGGCTGCTCTGCTACACACATAACCCTGACCCAGAGCAGCTCCGTCGCTGTGATCTATTGAAAGTCATCGCTCCTGCTAGTACTATGATGTGAATAAATCACCTTGTTGCAGCCATCTTGGTGAGTGCCGCCGGGCCTTTTCTAAACCTACTGGCTTACAATACTGGCTGTGGACGGCATTTTCAAAAGGTCGCACAGTTTTTGCAAAGGAGACATTTTTGTCATTCAGACAGTTTTAGGCTGGGTTCACACCACGTTTTTTAAGTATGTTTCCCGTATGCGTTTTCATTATTGAAAACGTATGGAACCGTATTGAAAACCGTATACTTGGACAAATAATTGAAAACATTTGCACCCGGATGCATCCGGCTGCGGACGGTTTGCTTGCAAAACGTTTTTTTCCCGTACTCAAAACCGTGGTTGACCACGGTTTTGTCTCCGGTTTAAAAACCGTACTGCAACCGCATACGTTTTTTTTTTTAACATGGACATCAATGGGAAACGCACAAGTATACGGTTTCATACGGGAAAACATATACGGTTTTTACTTTGCACGTGCGCATTTACATCCTAAAGTTAAAATTTGAAAAAATGTATTTAAAATAAAAATGTTCAAAAACGGTTTAAAAACGCATACGGTTTACTTTCTCCCATACGTTTCCATAAGTTTTTTTTTTTTTTTTGCCATACGGTTTTCTTTAGAAAAACTGATTGAAAACAGTATGGCAAAAACATGGTGGGAACCCAGCCTAAAAAGGGTTGTCCAGTTAAAAACATCACAGTCTTAGAAATGAAAGTAGCGATCTGGTCAACTTTTCCTCTCCACAGGTTTTGATAAATCTCGTCCATCTTCTCCCCTGTTCACAGGATACGGGATAAGTGTCTGATCGTGCTGGAGCCCTGTTCTGAAGATCACAGGGGGGTCCCAGTGGTCAGACATCCCCCCGCGATCTTCAGAACAGGACCCCGACTCCCTGAGAGAGCGGCATACACTCCATTCATTTCTATGCAGCACACTCTCTCCCTGAGAGTCGGGGCCCTGTTCTGGGGATCACAGGGGGTTCCCACAGTCAGACCCCCGGCTCCATCAGACACTTATCCCCTATCCTGTGAATAGGGGATAAGATGTTTTTCACTGGACAACCCCTTTAAAACTGTCTGAAAATGAAAAAAATAGACTATGTTGCCCATAGCAACCAGTCCAATAGGTTTAGAAAAGGCCCGGCGGCACTCACCAAGATGGCTGCAACAAGGTGATTTATTCACATCATAGTAATAGCAGGAGCAATGACTTTCAATAGATCGAAGAGACGGGACTGCTCTGCTACGCACGAAACCCTGACCCATGGTTGTTCACTGGACAACCCCTTTAAAACTGTCTGAAAGAGAAAAAGAAGTCTATGTTGCCCATAGCAACCAATAACATTGCAGCTTCTATTGCACGTAGTGCTCTTGAAAAATGAAACCTGCGCTGTGATTGGTTATTATGAGCAACAAAGTCATATTTATTTTTATTTTATGTTTATTCGTTTTCATTCAACTTATATCTTGTTTTTTTTTTATTTTTTATTTTTTTTATTTTTTTTAACCTATAAAAAATGCAACAAAACCAAAATGCTTTGTCCTTCTTTTGTAATTTTATTTCTGGCATGGCACTTTATTTTTATTTCTCATTTAGTGAAAAAATTTTGAGTGTGTGTCAGTTTTTAACAAAAGAAAGATAAAAAAAAAAATACATGTTTTTTTTCCCTTACTTGATAAGAGTGATCAAGTAAGGGAAAAAAAACATGTATTTTTTTTAGCTTTCTTTTTTATTACCTATAGAAGCTTATGGGGGGGGGGGGGGGTGATTCAAGATTTAGAGAAAAAAAAACGCTATAGTATAAGAATGCTGCAATTTTTGAAATCTGAGCCCAAAAAAAAAGCAGAGGAAGAGAGAAAAAACAGCAAAGGAAAAAATGCCAGATGAGTTTGGCGCTTTATATTTTCCCACTGACATCCAGTTAACATTTGGCCGCAGCAATTATGATTTGTTTCATCATTAAAGGGGTACTCCACTGGAAAAAATTTTTTAAATCAACTAGTTCCAGAAAGTTAAACAGATTTGTAAATGACTTCTATTTAAAAATCTTAATCCTTCCAGTAGTTATCAGCTGCTGTATGTTCCAGAGGAAGTTATTTTGTTTTGGAATTTCTTTTCTATCTGACCACAGTGCTCTCTGCTGACACCTCTGTTCATTTTAGGAACTGTCCAAATCCCCAGAGAAAACCCTATCCTTCTCCGGACACTTCCTAAAATGGACAGAGATGTCAGCAGAGAGCACTGTGGTCAGACAGAAAGGAAATTCAAAAAGAAAAGAACTTCCTGTTGAACATACAGCAGCCGATAAGTACTGGAAGGATTAAGATTTTTTAAATAGAAGTAATTTACAAATCTGTTTAACTTTCTGGTACCAGGTGATTTAAAAAAAAATGTTTTCCAGGGGAGAACCCCTTTAAGGGCCTAGGCCAGAGTTTCCCAACCAGGGTGCCTCCAGCTGTTTCAAAACTACCACTCCCAGCATGCCCGGACAGCCGTTGGCTGTCCGGGCATGCTGGGAGTTGTAGTTTTGCAACAGCTGGAGGCAAACCTATGGTAAAACTGGCCCAAGCGCTGACATTTTTAGGGACTTAAGGGGTTAAGGGAACTGACCTAAGGCAGAATATATGGAGAGAATAACACAATCAGATCTCCTGGAGGAGCAATAAAAATGGAAACCGCCCAAAATGTTTGGACATCGCCGGGGTCTATTTTCCGATAGATAGATCCAGATTCTCCAGATATCTCATAGATTTCGCACGCAGTTCAGACATGAACCCAGGTCAGAGACACTGAATATTTTGGGAGGTCCGATCCTTCCATGATTTGGGCTAAATAGCTGGCGCGGTGGGGATCCAGAAATATTTGTACTAAATGAAACAAGTGCAGGTTTTTATTTATTTATTTATTTGTTATGGGATAAGAAGTTCTGTTGTATCTTGTGTTGCTTTAGGTTTCTATGTTTAAGAAAAAAAAAAAAAAAAAAAAAACCTCTGAATGAACAGCAATCTTTCTTGTGTAATGGGTGACATCTAGTGGTCATCTAGAGATCTGCAGGGCAATTTTAAGGCTCGTACAAACCGTTTTTACGCCATACAAGCTTCAAAGCAATGGAAAATATTTGCATCTTTTGCTGAGTTATGGGCCCCTTGTACTGTGACATCACTGTGTGTATTATCCTTGTACTGTGACATCACTGTGTGTATTATCCCTGTACTGTGACATCACTGTGTGTATTATCCCTGTACTGTGACATCACTGTGTGTATTATCCCTGTACTGTGAGATCACTGTGTATTATCTCTGTACTGTGACATCACTGTGTATTATCTCTGTACTGTGACATCACTGTGTATATTATCCTTGTACTGTGACATCACTGTGTATATTATCCTTGTGCTGTGACATCACTGTGTGTATTATCCCTGTACTGTGACATCACTGTGTGTATTATCCCTGTACTGTGACATCCCTGTGTGTATTATCCCTGTACTGTGACATCACTGTGCATATTATCCTTGTACTGTGACATCACTGTGTGTATTATCTCTGTACTGTGACATCACTGTGTATATTATCCTTGTACTGTGACATCACTGTGTGTATTATCTCTGTACTGTGACATCACTGTGTATATTATCCTTGTACTGTGACATCACTGTGTGTATTATCCCTGTACTGTGACATCACTGTGTATATTATCTCTGTACTGTGACATCACTGTGTATATTATCCTTGTACTGTGACATCACTGTGTATATTATCCCTGTACTGTGACATCACTGTGTATATTATCCTTGTACTGTGACATCACTGTGTATATTATCCCTGTACTGTGACATCACTGTGTATTATCCCTGTACTGTGACATCACTGTGTATTATCCCTGTACTGTGACATCACTGTGTGTATTATCCCTGTACTGTGACATCACTGCGTGTATTATCTCTGTACTGTGACATCACTGTGTACATTATCCTTGTACTGTGACATCACTGTGTATTATCCCTGTACTGTGACATCACTGTGTATTATCCCTGTACTGTGACATCACTGTGTGTATTATCCCTGTACTGTGACATCACTGTGTGTATTATCCCTGTACTGTGACATCACTGTGTATATTATCCCTGTACTGTGACATCACTGTGTATTATCCTATACTGTGACATCACTGTGTACATTATCCCTGTACTGTGACATCACTGTGTGTATTATCCCTGTACTGTGACATCACTGTGTGTATTATCTCTGTACTGTGACATCACTGTGTGTATTATCCCTGTACTGTGACATCACTGTGTATATTATCCCTGTACTGTGACATCACTGTGTATTATCCTATACTGTGACATCACTGTGTACATTATCCCTGTACTGTGACATCACTGTGTGTATTATCCCTGTACTGTGACATCACTGTGTGTATTATCCCTGTACTGTGACATCACTGTGTATATTATCCCTGTACTGTGACATCACTGTGTATTATCCTATACTGTGACATCACTGTGTACATTATCCCTGTACTGTGACATCACTGTGTGTATTATCTCTGTACTGTGACATCACTGTGTGTATTATCCCTGTACTGTGACATCACTGTGTGTATTATCTCTGTACTGTGACATCACTGTGTGTATTATCCCTGTACTGTGACATCACTGTGTATATTATCCCTGTACTGTGACATCACTGTGTATTATCCTATACTGTGACATCACTGTGTACATTATCCCTGTACTGTGACATCACTGTGTGTATTATCCCTGTACTGTGACATCACTGTGTGTATTATCCCTGTACAGACTAAGTGTCTGGGCATCCACTTGGCAAATGAGGTTCAATGTGGATAAATGTAAAGTTATGCATCTGGGTACTAATAACCTGCATGCATCGTATGTCTTAGGGGGGATTAAACTGGCAGAGTCACTGGTAGAGAAGGATCTGGGTGTACTTGTAGATCACAGACTACAGAATAGCACAATGTCAGGCTGCTGCTTCCAAAGCCGGCAGGATATTGTCATGTATCAAAAGAGGCATGGACTCAAGGGACAGGGACATAATACTCCCCCTTTATAAAGCATTGGTACGGCCTCATACAAAAAATATGGAGAAAAATTGTTCCAGGTTAAACCCCCCCAAAGGACGAGGGGGCACTCCCTCCGTCTGGAGAAGAAAAAGTTTAGTCTCAAGGGGCGACACGCCTTCTTTACCGTGAGGACTGTGAATTTATGGAACGGTCTACCTCAGGAACTGGTCACAGCAGGAACAATTAACAGCTTTAAAACAGGATTAGATAAATTCATGGAACAAAATAACATTAATGCTTATGCAGAAATATAAAATCCCATCCCTTCCCAATATCGCGCCACACCCCTACCCCTTAATTTCCTGGTTGAACTTGATGGACATATGTCTTTTTTCGACCGTACTAACTATGTAACTATGTAACTATGTAACTGTGACATCACTGTGTGTATTATCCCTGTACTGTGACATCACTGTGTATATTATCCCTGTACTGTGACATCACTGTGTATTATCCCTGTATTGTGACATCACTGTGTATTATCCCTGTACTGTGACATCACTGTGTATTATCCCTGTACTGTGACATCACTGTGTATTATCCCTGTACTGTGACATCACTGTGTGTATTATCCTTGTACTGTTACATCACTGTGTGTATTATCCCTTTACTGTGACATCACTGTGTATATTATCCCTGTACTGTGACATCACTGTGTATTATCCCTGTACTGTGACATCACTGTGTATTATCCCTGTACTGTGACATCACTGTGTGTATTATCACTGTACTGTAAAATCACTGTGTGTATTACCTCTGTACTGTGACATCACTGTGTATATTATCCTTGTACTGTGAGATCACTGTGTATTATCCCTGTACTGTGACATCACTGTGTATTATCCCTGTACTGTGACATCACTATGTGTATTATCCCTGTACTGTGACATCACTGTGTGTATTATCCCTGTACTGTGACAACACTGTGTATATTATCCCTGTACTGTGACATCACTGTGTATTATCCTATACTGTGACATCACTGTGTATATTATCCCTGTACTGTGACATCACTGTGTGTATTATCCCTGTACTGTGACATCACTGTGTGTATTATCCCTGTACTGTGACATCACTGTGTGTATTATCCCTGTACTGTGACATCACTGTGTATTATCCCTGTACTGTGACATCACTGTGTATATTATCCTTGTACTGTGACATCACTGTGCATTATCCCTGTACTGTGACATCACTGTGTATATTATCCCTATACTGTGACATCACTGTGTGTATTATCCCTGTACTGTGACATCACTGTGTGTATTATCCCTGTACTGTGACATCACTGTGTATATTATCCCTGTACTGTGACATCACTGTGTATTATCCTATACTGTGACATCACTGTGTGTATTATCCCTGTACAGTGACATCACTGTGTGTAGTATCCTTGTACTGTGACATCACTGTGTATTATCCCTGTACTGTGACATCACTGTGTGTATTATCCTTGTTCTGTGACATCACTGTGTATTATCCCTGTACTGTGACATCACTGTGTATATTATCTCTGTACTGTGACATCAATGTGTATTATCCCTGTACTGTGACATCACTGTGTATTATCCCTGTACTGTGACATCACTGTGTGTATTATCCTTGTACTGTGACATCACTGTGTGTATTATCCCTGTACTGTGATATCACTGTGTATTATCCCTGTACTGTGACATCACTGTGTATTATCCCTGTACTGTGACATCACTGTGTATTATCCCTGTACTGTGACAGCACTGTGTATATTATCGCTGTACTGTGACATCACTGTGTGTATTATCCCTGTTCTGTGACATCACTGTGTATTATCCCTGTACTGTCACATCACTGTGTATATTATTCCTGTACTGTAATATCACTGTGTATTATCCTTGTACTGTGACATCACTGTGTGTATTATCCCTGTACTGTGATATCACTGTGTATTATCCCTGTACTGTGACATCACTGTGTATTATCCCTGTACTGTGACATCACTGTGTATTATCCCTGTACTGTGACAGCACTGTGTATATTATCGCTGTACTGTGACATCACTGTGTGTATTATCCCTGTTCTGTGAAATCACTGTGTATATTATCCCTGTACTGTGACATCACTGTGTATTATCCCTGTACTGTGACATCACTGTGTGTATTATTCCTGTACTGGGACATCACTGTGTGTATTATCTCTGTACTGTGACATCAATGTGTATATTATTCCTGTACTGTGACATCACTGTGTGTATTATATCTGTACTGTGACATCACTGTGTATTATCCCTGTACTGTGACATCACTGTGTATATTATCCTGTACTGTGACATCACTGTGTATTATCCCTGTACTGTGACATCACTGTGTGTATTATTCCTGTACTGTGACATCACTATGTATTATCCCTGTACTGTGACATCACTCTGTATATTATTCCTGTACTGTTACATCACTGTGTATTATCCCTGTACTGTGACATCACTGTGTATATTATCCCTGTACTGTGACATCACTGTGTATATTATCCCTGTACTGTGACATCACTGTGTGTATTTTTCCTGTACTGTGACATCACTGTGTGTATTATCCCTGTACTGTGACATCACTGTGTGTATTATTCCTGTACTGTGACATCACTGTGTATATTATCCCTGTACTGTGACATCACTGTGTATATTATCCCTGTACTGTGACATCACTGTGTATATTATTCCTGTACTGTGACATCACTGTGTATATTATCCCTGTACTGTGACATCACTGTGTGTATTATCCCTGTACTGTGACATCACTGTGTATATTATCCCTGTACTGTGACATCACTGTGTATATTATCCCTGTACTGTGACATCACTGTGTATATTATCCCTGTACTGTGACATCACTGTGTGTATTATCCCTGTACTGTGACATCACTGTGTATATTATCCCTGTACTGTGACATCACTGTGTATATTATCCCTGTACTGTGACATCACTGTGTATATTATCCCTGTACTGTGACATCACTGTGTATATTATCCCTGTACTGTGACATCACTGTGTATATTATCCCTGTACTGTGACATCACTGTGTATATTATCCTGTACTGTGACATCACTGTGTATATTATCCTGTACTGTGACATCACTGTGTGTATTATTCCTGCACTGTGACATCACTGTGTGTATTATTCCTGTACTGTGACATCACTGTGTGTATTATTCCTGGACTGTGACATCTGGCTTATGAGGCCCACTCATGTTTATGGGATTAAGAAAGGCTTCCTTGAGGTGGACTTCCCCTTTAAGTATTAAGGATTTTCTTTTTATGTCTCTGTTCATGTACATGTAGCCTCTTGTTTTCTCTGAGAAGCTTTCATTTATCTTGTATTACGGCTTTGCCATTTATTATGGATTCGCTTGACCAATTGTCTTGGGTTGAAATTTTTGGACCTATTATAATATTCTCATTTTCCAACCATTATAACATTCGTTGCTGCTTCATCATCATTTCATTCTTCTTTTGCTGCCAACGGAGACAAATTGTGGTGTATGTTCAGCCGGACTGACGGCCGTATCTGGAAACCCCATCTAGGATAATAGAATGATTGGTTTATTGCTCCAGCGCGGGCCCGGGCCTTCTCCTCCGTCAGGGTTACATGTGACCCCATCACGGCCTTCACTAATGAAACTAATACCAGCTCTTAAAGGAAATCTCCGAAACCGTGATCCATTAAGGAACATCTGTAATATCTGTAAGTGACGTCATCACTCAGCACGCCCCACCGCTTCCAAACATTCGGGGGGATTTTTTGTTACTTATTAGACACAATTAAAAGGGGATCATTTGCCTTTAAAGCCGCTTCCATTACTTATAGAGTAATATCGGCAATCACGGAGGTAATTATGCGTTTCTATGTGAATTACAATATTGGCCTTGTGACCTTTAAAAGTAAAACGACCCCATGATCTGTATTTAAAGTGCGCAAAAAAAAGTGATCTTGTTTCCATGTTAAGTCATCATGGGTTGAAGTGACAGGCCACCTGTGAGAAGGGTCCTTGTACGAGGTCAGATCAGAGTTTTTTGTGACACCCCCCCCCCCCCCCCCCCCCAATGCAAAATGCTTTGACATCCGTTATTATTAGGAAAGTTCTATTTTAGCGGCAGTTCACACTGAATAATTTCTGCCTAGGTTTAGGGCAAAATCCGCCTTGAAGCCGCCTCTGTGCTGACTGCATAGCCATCAGTGTGGCGGCGCATGTCAGCGCACATCTCATTAGGAGAGTTAGGTTCAAGAGAACCCGGCTCAACGGCGCTGATCGACCGCAACAGTTGTATGGATAAAAGAGGATTTATTGACCAAGATACAACGCGTTTCGCTGTGCATGCGCAGCTTCCTCAGGCATCTGCGATGCCTGAGGAAGCTGTGCATGCGCAGCGAAACGCGCTGCATCTTGGTCAATAAATCCTCTTTTATCCATACAACTGTTGTGGTCGATCAGTGCCGTTGAGCCGGGTTCTCTTGAAGCTAACTCTCCTAATGCTATATACCTACCGGAGGGCAGCAGACGACCTACGATTACATGCTATTATCATTGTTGTGAGGTTATCAGGGTGAGCATTTAATTTATATATCCTACTCACCATGGGATTTTAAAGGTTACTACTCTATGGAGCGCTTGTCCCTTCACTTTTAGAGCACATATGTCATAGCATGGAAGCCAAGCAGCGCTAACTGCAACAGGATGCCAAATGAAGGAATTAATGTGTTGAAGAGAGGCCCTTGTTCAGCCTTCTTTCTGACACTGAAGATAAACTACTTCTTAGAGAAAAAAAAAACCTGAGCACGGTATCCTCACAGCATGGACTGGAACAGGAATAGTTACATGATAGTAGTGTGGGGGAGTAGGGTATGGGGAGTGTAGCTATGCAGTGACTAAAGGGTGCTTGTTAACCCTTGCTATTCGTGACGCCAGGGTGTGGGCTCCTCAGTAATGCTTGTCCTACCGCCACCCTTCCCAAGAGCGATAGGGAGGTAGATAATAATGGAATTTCCACAACCGGAGAGTTTGCTGAAACAGTTGTAACTTTTACTGACGATTTTATGCAAGCTTCATAACCGGAACAGTTGCTATACATGCAAGCTTTCTTAACAAAGGTTTGGACTTTAGCAATTTAGAGTCTTTAGGATAATATGCGCTGTTCCACTGGATTTAGGGGAATTAGTTGCGGTCCAGTAGTCATGCTAGCATTAGCGGGGAGTAGTTTATAACTCATGGTTTAGGTCCTCTGAGGCCGGTAGGTTTTCAGGCCTAGCTTGTCTTTGTAAGTTGCGCAGATCCGTCCTGCTAGTCCGGCATCCACGAGAGCAGCAAGCCAAGAGAGTGATAATTGGCTACAGCTCCCTTATATGGGCAAGGGCTGGACTAGTGCTAATGGGTCCAATACTTGTGTCAATCACCATTACAAAGGATTATGGGTAACATGTGACCCAAGGACCTCCAAAGGTCCTCCGACATACCATAGAGGCTATTAACATAGTCACATAATGGAAGGTCCTGCTACGCTAAACAAGGTAAGTACTATAAATGATATTAAATATAAATTATTACTAAATATGTACATGTATCAACATTGTAGAATTAATATAGAGGTGAGGCGACTAGGGTCTGTCCCACCTGGGGGACCCTACCTGAGCGTAGTTACTCTGACTTTGGGGACCACCACACTAGGTACGGTATGCAATATGGTACCGGGACACCACAGTAGACAGGAGTTCACCCAGGTGTAGGTACACCTAGCAAAGCAGGGCTAGGAGAGGTTGAGATGATTCTTTGGCAAGAGCCAGGCCTAGACTTTGGCTTGACTAGTCTACCCAGCAGGAGTAGAGCTGAGAGACATGTGGTACTGGCAGTATCCATGCCAGACTAATTCTAACACGTTTAGGGCCACCCCCTTTTCCTGGGAGAGGAAGGTCGACTAGGGACTTCTCCTGCAACCATTGGTTGGTAGGTTCATGTGACTAAAGTGCCTGGTTTCCTCGAGACATGACGCTTAGAATTGAGGCCTAAAAGTTCAATTTTGTTTTTATCGAAACAGAGAATCCTCAAAGTCTGAGAGATTTTTAGATGTTTTTTTGTACTCTCTTGGCGTCTTTCATGTGTAATTACTGAGGAGGCTTCTTTCTGCCATAAAGCCCAGATTGTGGAGGTGACAGCAATGGCTTTGGACCTTCTGGAAGTTTCTCCCACCTGCACACAGGATCTTTGGAGCTCAACCAGTGCATCCATTGGGTTCTTGGTCAACTCTCTTACCAAGGTCCTTCTCCTAAGTTATTTTGGTGGGGCAACAGCTCTAGGAAGTGTCCAGGTTGTTCCAAACTTCCATGCAAAAATGATGGAGGCCACTAAACTCTTAGAAATTTTAAGATCAGCTAAAATGTTTTTTTTTTTTCCCCTTTTTCAGATCTGTGCCCCCACACGATCCTGTCTATGAGCTCTACAGGCAGTTCTTTCCCCCTCATGGCTTGGTTTTTGTTCTGATACCCATTGTCAGCTGTGAGACCTTAGGTCTATACCTTCCCAAATCCTGTCCAATCAGCTGAATTTACCACAGGTGACTCCGATGAAGATGGAGAAACATCTCCAAGATGATGATGATGAGAAATGGAAGGAGCCAGAAATAAGTTAAGAACTAAATTTAAAGTGTCACAGCAAGGGTGTCTAAATACGTATATCCATGACAAATTAACATTTTTCCTTATTTTTTTAATTTTTAATTTTGAAAATTATTTAAAAGTTTCTAACATTCTGCTTTCACTTTGTCATTATGGAATATTGAGTGCAGAATGATGGGGGGGTGGGGATAGATAACAATTTTTTGTAACTTTTTTTTATTTTAGTGAAACGTGAAAAAAGTGAGTGGGTCCGAAGACTTTCCGAATGTATGTTATAAAGTGTCTTCTCCCGTGTGGTCTATTTTAGCCTTAACCTCGTAATGACAAAATTTTCATCCCACCTCAGGTCACATTACGTCTAATGAACCTTGTCCAATGACTTATCCCCAGCCTAATGAGTGACCGCCGGAGAGTGTAACCCGGGTTCACGCAACATAAAACCCGCTCTTAAGACAAGTGCTTCGCGATGACTTTGTTTTAATATCCCATTACTATCTACTCAGCTATATCCATCTTAACCCCAGAGCCAAGATGGGAGTATCGAATACTGCAATATGGAAATTCCTTACTAATATACTCCTCAGTATTATTACAGGAGCGGCTTACATCCATCCAGCCAAACAAATAGGATTTCCCTGCCAATTGCCTTATAGACTCTGCCGTTCCCTAGGCAACCGGGCCTACACAACTGCTCCAGGCCTGGTGTCAATTTTCTTTGGACTGAACTATTATAACTCCGGTGAAAGGGGGGGCTTAGGGCAGTGGTCTCAAACTGTGGCCCTCCAGATGTTGTAAAACTTCAACTCCCAGCATGCCCTGTCCGGGCATGCTGGGAGTTGAAGTTTTACAACATCTGGAGGGCCACAGTTTGAGACCACTGTTTTAGGGGGTTCGTGAAGTAAATCTAAGACTTGTTGTCATTGATATTGAGGCATTCATCTCACATCATTCGGGTTGCGGTAATATTTTAATCATTGACTGTTTTTCCTACCTGTCGTGGGCCGAGACCATGTCCGGGGACGTAACTGGGAGCCAGGAACCGAAAGAAAGAAAAAAAAAGATAGGGAAATAATTGGGACAGGGTGGCTTACATCCATCCAGCCAAACATATTGGATTTCCCTGCCAACCACCCCATAAACACTGCCGCTCCCTAGGCAACCGGGCCTACACAACCGCTTTAGGCCTGGTGTCAATTTTCTGTAGACTGAACTATTATAACTCTGGTGGTGGTGGTGATGATGGGCGGGGGGGGGGGGGGGGGGGGGGGTTAGTTTAGTGGTCTCAAACTGTGGCCCTCCAGATGTTGCAAAACTTCAACTCCCGGCATGCTCAGACAGCCAACGGGGATTCGAGAAGTAAATCCAAAGTTGGACCTCGGTCGTTGATATTGAGGCGTACATCTCGCATCACTCGGGTTACGGTAATATTTCAATCATTGTCGATTTTTTTTCCTACCTGTCGTCGTGACTGATGGGCCGAGACCACGGCCCGGGACGCGACTGGGAGCCAGCAACTGAACAAAACCCTCATAGGGAAATAACAGAGTCTTGAAAAAGTATTTGCTGGAGACGTTTTATTTTGGTCAGATGGTAAAAGCATTAGGCTGCGGTATATAATGAGGAGCGTTTAGTGGTTTCACAATGAGGTGTAAAATACCCATTCAGAATCTAATACCCCCTGATAGCTAAATCAGCGATCGCTCCCTCCAGGGCTTCATCCAGAGTTTTTGAAATTGTTTTTGTTTTGTCTTTTATTTATTTTTTTATTCGATATTTTCCTAAATTGCAGATTGTTCCGAACAAATATAGTAAGAACTATAGAGTGTGACTGAGAGACCCTAATCCACTGGAAGGTGTCGGGGGCTCGCTGCTGGTTTCCCACAAACACCACTGTTTTATTTTTTTTAACAAAAACAGGGATAATAAGGCCATAGGATATTTTCTTTTTCGAAAACTTTTATCTTGTTACAGACTTCTTAAAGGGGAATTCCTGAGATTTTTTCTTTTATTTGACTATTCTACAGGGGGTGTAAAGTTAGTGCAGTTCATTATATAGTGTTTGTACCTGTGTTTCATGATGGTATCACCATTCATCTTTATTTTTAACAGCATAAAGAATAAGTGTCGTCACAGGTTTTCCCAGGTTGCAGTGCGGCACGAGACATTACATCACTAGTCAGGTGTTCAGAGGGAGCCTATCTGCTTCAGCGACTGCTGGGTGAGAGATCATTCTGAAAGAATTTTCAACAGCTGGAGGCACCCTGGTTAGAAAACAGTGGTCTGTTGCATTGAAGGCAGCACAGGTGTGTTTCAATAGGAGGGGTAGAAGAAAAGTGACTTCACACTTACAAACAAGGAACTATGGGATTTGTAGTTTGAGAGGACAAACTCTTACAGGAAATAGCCAGTTCACAAAAAGATAGCCACAGCTTTATGGTAATCACACAACAAAGCCATTCAACCCCAAGACAAGCGCAGATCCTTCCTAAGCATGTCCATTACTGTCTGCCAGGTACGTACTAAAATCACTTTATGGTGAATAACCCGTTTAAAGTGAATTTGTATTGGCTGCTTAGAGCTGTAGATGTTGGATAGTGGTTAGGGCAGTGTTACACCAACCAGGGGGCCTCCAACTCCTAGAACATATGGCTCAATTATATGACACTAACTAAAAATAAACAAAAAACTTTTTTAGAGTATGTTCACACTTACAGGATTTGCTGCATATTTTCTGCAGCTGATTTTGCTACCTATGAACTTCAATGGGTAGGAAAATAAACAGCAGCAAAATACGGCACGTGTTGTATTCACGTACATCGTATATCTCATCCTTACAGAAACCCACTTGCTATTGGTGCAGAAGAGGCAATGTCCAAATAAGTTGTTTTTTTTTTAACTGCATTATAGATATGTAGGGAAAGGATAGATAGATAGATAGATAGATAGATATGAGATAAATAAATAGATAGATAGATATGAGATAGATAGATAGATAGATGTTAGATGGATAGATAGATAGATCTGAGATATGAGATAGATAGATATGAGATAGATAGATATGAGATAGATAGATATGAGATAGATAGATATGGGATATGAGATAGATAGATATGAGATAGATAGATATGAGATAGATAGATATGAGATATGAGATAGATAGATAGATATGAGATAGATAGATATGAGATAGATAGATATGAGATAGATAGATAGATATGAGAGAGATAGATATGAGAGAGATAGATATGAGAGAGATAGATAGATAGATAGATATGAGATAGATAGATAGATAGATAGATAGATATGAGATAGATAGATAGATAGATATGAGATAGATAGATATATAGATAGATATGAGATAGATAGATATGAGATAGATAGATATGAGATAGATATGAGAGAGATAGATAGATATGAGATAGATAGATAGATAGATATGAGATAGATAGATAGATAGATATGAGAGATTGATAGATAGATATGAGATAGATAGATAGATATGAGAGAGATAGATATGAGAGAGATAGATATGAGAGAGGTAGATAGATAGATATGAGATAGATAGATAGATAGATAGATAGATATGAGATAGATAGATATGAGAGATAGATAGATAGATAGATATGAGATAGATAGATAGATAGATATGAGATAGATAGATAGATATGAGATAGATAGATATATAGATAGATATGAGATAGATAGATATGAGAGAGATAGATATGAGAGAGATAGATATGAGAGAGATAGATAGATAGATATGAGATAGATAGATAGATAGATAGATAGATATGAGATAGATAGATATGAGAGATAGATAGATAGATAGATATGAGATAGATAGATAGATATGAGATAGATAGATAGATAGATAGATAGATAGATAGATAGACATGAGATAGATAGATATGAGATAGATAGATAGATAGATATGAGATAGATAGACATGAGATAGATATGAGATAGATAGATAGATAGATAGATAGATAGTAGATAGAAAAACAACACATCCCTTTTCCAAATGGCAAACATCTTTACAGCTGGTGCAGACAGATTCTGTAGCCTGGGTCAGGGGCCCTCACACTATTTGAAAGCAAACAAGGATCTCTCCGCAGCATGCAGTAGATAAAAAAATGCATTTTATTTTCTCATTCTGCCTCTCATAGTTGAGGTTATAACCTATGATGATAATTACAGCCTCTCATCTTTATAAGTGGGTGAAGTTTATTCCATATTAAAAAGTGTCTTTACAAAAGCGACATTTAAACCAGCTCAACCAAGTTGAGCTGGTTGAAACATTACTTTTGTAAAGACACTTTTTACTATGGAATAAACTTCACCCACTTGTAAAGATGAGAGGCTGTAATTATCATCATAGGTTATAACCTCAACTATGAGAGGCAGAATGACAAAAAAAATCCATAAAATCACATTGTCTGATTATTAAAGAATTTATTTGCAAATTAAGGTGGAAAATAAGTATTTGGTCACCTACAAACAAGAAAGATTCCTGGCTCTCACAGACCTGTAACTTCTTCTTTAAGGCTGGAACTCCACTTGTTTTTTTTTTGTTTTTGTTTTTTTTCCTGCATTTTTTTTTTACACAAACAAACACCAGAAAAAACGCCAGTGCAATCTCCTGCATCTGACGTTTTTTCTGGCATTTTTGCATTTGAGTGGAAATCGCATTTTTAGCCCCTTTGGCGTTTTTTTTTTGTTTTTTTTTTTCAAAACTTGTTGGGTACCAATAAAAAAAATATTTAAAAAAGGATGCAGTATGGATGAGAAAAATGTATTTAACTAAAGTTTTATTTTTTATAAAGGAATTTTAATTCATTTTTAATAAAGTGTGTGTGTTTCACTTTTTTTTCTCTATTTTTAATTTTTTTTAAGTAGTACTATTACTCCCAGCATGGAACAGACTGTTCCATGATGGGAGTAGTAGTATCTGTACTAATAGACATATCGCTCCGGGTGTAGGTTGTGACACCTGATGCGATCGTCCATAATATAGCAGAGATGCAGAGCGGATCTATACAGCGCTCTCATCTCTGCACTATACTCCGGCCAGTGATGAGAATAGAACATCACTCGCTCATGTTTTCCGCCCAGAGTGGAGATTGGCCGGACGGCTGCAGCCAATCACAGCTCTCTGAGGGAAATATGAACGAGCGATGTTCTATTCATATCACTGGCCAGAGTACAGAGCAGAGATGCGAGCACTGTATAGATCCGCTCCATCTCTGCTATAGACAGGAAGATCACATCGGGTATCAGGAGTGACACCTGCTGTGATGTGTCCTTAACTGCAGTTACTACTACTCCCAATATGGAGCACACTCTGCTTCATGTTGGGAGCTGTAGTACCTACATTAATAGACAGATCGCAGCGAGTGTAACTTCTGACACATGCTGCGATCTGTCTATTAAAGCAGGCACTACAGCTCCCAGCATGAAGCAGAGTGTGCTCCATATTGGGAGTAGTAGTAACTGCAGTTAAGGAAAGATCACAGCAGATGTCACTCCTGACACTCGCTGTGATCCTCCGGTATAATGTATAGATGCGACCGGCGCTCTTCTATTGTCCCCTGCACTGACGTATATATACACATATTCATATTTCCTACAGAGAGCTGTGATTGGCTGGAACCATCTGGCCAATCACAGCTCTCTGCGGGAAATATGAATAGGTGTATATATACAGCAGTACAGGGACCATAGAAGAGCGGCCGCCACATATATATATATTATACAGGAGGATCGCAACAGACCAAGGACGATATGTCAATTAGTAGAGGTACTACTCCCATCATAGAACAGTGTGTTCCTTGCTGGGAGTAGTAGTACTACCTAAAAAAAAAAATTTTAAGATAAAAAAATAAAAATGTATTAAAATGTTGTTATAAAACAGATACATTTAATTAAATACAATTTTTTCCATCACTACTGTATCTTTTTTTATAATTTTTTTTTTTTTTAATGGTATCCTACAAAATTTTATTAAAAAAGGTATATCCATCACTGGAGAATAAAAACCACCTGCAAAAAACGCCAAAGTTTGAACCCACATGGCCTTTTTCTTGGCGTTTTCAGCGAAAAAAAACGCCATAGGCTCAACATGCTGGGACTTTGCAAAACTGCCAAGGAGCTGAAAAAGAGTGAAAAAACGCCAAAAAGATTTTTTTTAAATGCCAAACTGAAAAACACAAAGTGGAAAAAGAATTTAGCAATTTCTCATTGATTTACAGCTAACATCTGGCCTCAGCGTTTTTTGGGAGAAAAAAAAAAAAACATGTGACAGAATTGGCGTTTTTCTTGGCCCGGGCCCCCCCCCCCAAAAAAAAAAAAACAAGTGGAATTCCAGCCTAAGGTTAGGTTCAGACTACGGAATTTCCGCCTGCAATTCCGCTTTGAAATTGCAGGCGGAAATTCCGCTTGCTAAAATGTATAGTGTAGTGAATGGGTTTCCGTTCACATATTCACACTTCGGAATTTGTGAAGCGGAATTTGTGAACGGAAAATCCGCTTGGAAATTTCCGCCTGAAGAATGGCGTTGCTCTTTCTTCAGGAGGAAATCCGTGCGGAACACATTGCAGTCTATTGGAGACTGCAGTGTCCGCGCGGTCCTGAGCCGACTGATTCAGTCAGCGCTGGCCGCACTCGGAATCTCCAGGCGGAAATTTTCTGTCCGGAGATTCCGTAGTCTGAACCTAGCCTAAGAGTCTCCTTTGTCCTCCACTCGTTACCTGTATTAATGGCTCCTGTTTGAACTTAGAAGAACTTTTGGTAAAAACTCAACTCATCGTGCTTGGAGGAGAAAGAATGCTGAGTTACATCTAAAGAACATCGGCCCACATTTATCATTGTCTTTAGACTGTTTTTTGTGTCTAAAAAGGGGCAAAAAAAGGAGCAAGCAGGGTTTTTTGTGCTTTTTGGTTTACACATTTCTGCTGATTTGCAATCCACTGAGTTGCAATCCACTGATTTTGGCAATAGACATGATATGGAAGGGTTTTATCAACTGCACCTTTTTGTGAAAAGGAGCAAAAAAAGGGGCAAAGCCACTGAAAAGTCTCTAAACTACACCAGCCCAGACATTGTTTTGTCGGGTTGTGCGCCAGATTCTATCGCATTGTGCAAGAAATTCGGTTTGCGCCAGAATTCTGTGCGGGTTTAACTCTCCATTTAGCTAAGAAAACCCGAAAAAGGGGCGTGCCTGCTGGGAAAAGGGGGTGTGGTCTCTGAAAAGGAGCGTGTTCCCGATATTTTCACAAAAACCCAACATATTTACTAAGGTTTCCACGTAAAATGTGGTGGATTTGAGCTGAGGAAAACCCGACAGATCAGAGCATGTGTAAAAAAATAAGGAAAATGTAGGGAAAGTGGAAAATGGAGGGAAACCTTAGTAAATACCGTGGAAAATAAATTGTAGGGAATTAAAACCCACAAAGAAACCTACACAACACTCTTAGTAAATGAGGGCCATGTTTTAGCTTTTTGGTGTATGTGAAGAGAGAAATTTCAGAAAATGTGACCTGCACAAAATTTATCAAATGCTCTGCGACCATTCAATAAATTTGGTGCAACTACACATCACCAGCACACAAAAAAATAGTGGGGGTGGAAGCATCATGCTTTGGGGCTGTTTTTCTGCTAAGGGACCAGGACGACTGATCCGTGTAAAGGAAAGAATGAATAGGGCCATGTATCGGGAGATTTTGAGTGAAAACCTCCTTCCTTCTGCAAGGGTATTGAAGATGAAACGTTTTCAGCATGGCAATGATCCCAAAAACACACCGCCCGGGCAATGAAGGAGTGGCTTTGTAAGAAGCATTTCAAGGTTCTGGAGTGGCCTAGCCAGTCTCCAGATCTCAACACTATAGAAAACCTTTGGAGGGAGTTGAAAGTCCATGTTGCCCAGCAACAGCCACAAAACATCACTGCTCTAGAGGAGATCTGCATGGAGGAATGGGCCAAAATACCAGCAACAGTGTGTGAAAACCTTTTGAACAAATAGTTATTTTCCACCATAATTTGCAAATAAATTCTTTAAAAATCAGACAATGTGATTTTATGGATTTTTTTCTCATTCTGTCTATCATAGTTGAGGTTATAACCTATGATGAATATTACAGCCTCTCATCTTTTTAAGTGGGAGAACTTGCACAGTTGGTGGCTGACTAAATACTTTTTTGCCCCACTGTACACATTTCTATTATAAATAACTGCTCACACCTCCTCTGTATTACACCGGACCCACCTTACTATCAGCGCTGGACATTTTTGAGGCTGTAATAAATGCCGATTCATCTGAATTCTCTGCTGCGGTTTTCTGGTTAGTTTCCAGGTTCCTCTGACATGTAATCTCTCACTCCCATGACAGGTTCCCAGTTGTTCCACATGATAACAGAACGGACATTCTCATGTGGGCTATTACTTTCATGTGTCATCCCTCTTCTCTATTACAGAAGTAACGCAGCGCCTGTGCTGAACTCCAAAACCAAGTGTCTCATTCTATACTAAGCGGGATGCTGACCTGGAAGATGGGCGAGCCCCCCGCTCACAGGGACCATAGAGATGAGAGATGCCTGACCCAGCGGTAACACAAGGACACGGCAGCTCAGGCCACGCTCATGGATAATTGTCCTCTGGAAAATTAGGAGTCGGATTTTAAGGGGGTTTCCAATCATTTGCACTTTAATTTATGATTTTCTGGATAGACATTGAGCTAGAAGCACATGTAACTTAACCCATTAAAGGTCAGGGCAATTGTCTGCTTTGGACTTGTTAAAGGGGTACTCCGCTGCTAGACATCTTATCCCCTATCCCTGGGACTCCCGAGATCTCCGCACAGCACCCAGCGTTCTGAACAAACGCCAGGTTCCGGCAGTGGTGGTTGTGATGTCAAGCCCTCTCGTGATGTCATGCCACGCCCCCTCCATTCATGTCCATGGGAGGGGGCTTGACAACCGTCACGCCCCCTCCCATAGACATGAATGGAGGGGGCATGATGTGATGTCAATGAAGCATGCCATGACTTCACGACCACTGCCTCCGGAGTTTGTTCAGAATGCCGGGTGTGGCACGGGGATCGTAAAGGTCCCAGGGGAGGGACCCCCGAGATGAGACATCTTATCCCTTATCCTTTGGATAGGAAATAAGATGACTAGGAGCGGAGTTCCCCTTTAATAATAAACTGATCACAAGGTTTGTCCCCCATCAAGACCTCCAGCAATCAACTGGAATCTGGTCAAACCTGACAGTAGGTGTTTAAGTTTCTTGCAGCGCCCCCACAGGAGAAATGAATTATTACACACTTACTATAAAAAAGAATTACACAGTTTTTATTTTAGTTAATGAGCCGTCCGTCTTATACAGATGTCCTCAGTCCTCCAGAGTGAGGGATGCCCTTAGTGGCTGAAACCAGCTCTATGTATTATAGTAGTTATATTCTTGTATATAGGGGCAGTATTATAGAAGTTATATTCTTGTATATAGGAGCAGTATTATAGTAGTTATATTCTTGTATATAGGAGCAGTATTATAGTAGTTATATTCTTGTATATGGGAGCAGTATTATAGTAGATATATTCTTGTATATAGGAGCCAGTATTATAGTAGTTATATTCTTGTATATAGGAGCAGTATTATAGTAGTTATATTCTTGTATATAGGAGCAGTATTATAGTAGTTATATTCTTGTATATAGGAGCAGTATTATAGTAGTTATATTCTTGTATATAGGAGCAGTATTATAGTAGTTATATTCTTGTATATAGGAGCAGTATTATAGTAGTTATATTTTTGTATATAGGAGCAGTATTATAGTAGTTATATTCTTGTATATAGGAGGCAGTATTATAGTAGTTATATTCTTGTATATAGGAGGCAGTATTATAGTAGTTATATTCTTGTATATAGGAGGCAGTATTATAGTAGTTATATTCTTGTATATAGGAGCAGTATTATAGTAGATATATTCTTGTATATAGGAGCAGTATTATAGTAGTTGTCACGATGCCGGCTGGCAGGAGGTGGATCCTCTGTGCCAGAGAGGGATTGGCGTAGACCGTGCTAGTGGACCGGTTCTAAGTCACTACTGGTTTTCACCAGAGCCCGCCGCAAAGCGGGATGGTCTTGCTGCGGCGGTAGTGACCAGGTCGTATCCACTAGCAACGGCTCAACCTCTCTGGCTGCTGAAGATAGGCGCGGTACAAGGGAGTAGACAGAAGCAAGGTCGGACGTAGCAGAAGGTCGGGGCAGGCAGCAAGGTTCGTAGTCAGGGTGGATAGCAGAAGTTCTGGTACACAGGCTTTGGACACACAAAACGCTTTCACTAGGCACAAGGGCAACAAGATCCGGCAAGGGAGTGCATGGGAAGAGGTCAGATATAGTCAGGGACCAGGTGGAAGCCAATTAAGCTAATTGGGCCAGGCACCAATCATTGGTGCACTGGCCCTTTAAGTCTCAGGGAGCTGGCGCGCGCGCGCCCTAGAGAGCGGAGCCGCGCGCGCCAGCACATGACAGCAGGGGACGGGAACGGGTAAGTGACCTGGGATGCGATTCGGGAGCGGGCGCGTCCCGCTGTGCGAATCGCATCCCCGACGGCCATGACAGTGCAGCGCTCCCGGTCAGCGGGACCGACCGGGGCGCTGCGGAGAGAGAGACGCCGTACGCGCTCCGGGGAGGAGCGGGGACCCGGAGCGCTAGGCGTAACAGTACCCCCCCCCTTAGGTCTCCCCTTCTCTTTGTCCGGTAACTGCCCCCCCTGGGATGAGGACACCGGGAAAGGATGGAGGGATTCCTCAACGGCAGGCAGTACAGCAGGAGTGGGAATGGGGAGGGAGGGCAGAGGGCGAGGCCTGGCACGGGGCAGTGTGACACCAGGACGAGGGCCACGAGGAGGCACCGAGGCTTGACTGACTGGACTGGGAGGGGGGGAGAGGCACTTCTTAAGGCGGGCAGAGTCCATAACGACCTTAGGGAGACCGGATACAGGAGGAACCACAGGGTCACGGCAGGGAGTACTGGGAACCGGTTTAAGGCAGTCCTTGAAGCAAGAGGTACCCCAGCTCTTGATCTCCCCTGAGGACCAATCCAGGGTTGGGGAATGGTGTTGAAGCCAGGGTAGTCCAAGGAGAATTTCAGAAGTGCAATTGGAGAGGACCAAAAACTCAATTTTCTCATGATGAGGTCCGATGCACATTAGGAGGGGCTCCGTGCGGAAACGCACGGTGCAATCCAACCTGGCTCCGTTGACCGCGGAAATGTGGAGTGGCTTGACAAGACGGGTCACCGGGATGCGGAATTTATTCACCAAGGACTCCCGAATAAAATTCCCAGAGGCACCAGAGTCCAGGCAGGCCACGGCTGAGAGGGAAGAGCTGGCTGAAGAAGAAATCCGTACAGGCACCGTGAGACGTGGAGAAGCCGACTTAGCATCAAGAGACGCCACACCCACGAGAGCTGGGTGCGAGCGTGCGTTTCCCAGACGTGGAGGACGGATAGGGCAATCCACCAAAAAATGTTCGGTACTGGCACAGTACAGACAAAGATTCTCTTCCTTACGGCGATTCCTCTCTTCCAGGGTCAGGCGAGACCGATCCACTTGCATGGCCTCCTCGGCGGGAGGCCTAGGCGCAGATTGCAATGGAGACTGTGGGAGAGGTGTCCAGAGATCTAAGTCTTTTTCCTGGCGGAGCTCTTGATGCCTCTCAGAAAAACGCATGTCAATGCGAGTGGCTAGATGAATGAGTTCATGCAGATTAGCAGGAGTATCTCGTGCGGCCAGAACATCTTTAATGTTGCTGGATAGGCCTTTTTTAAAGGTCGCGCAGAGGGCCTCATTATTCCAGGAAAGTTCAGAAGCAAGAGTACGGAATTGTATGGCATACTCGCCAACGGAAGAATTACCCTGGACCAGGTTCAGCAGGGCAGTCTCAGCAGAAGAGGCTCGGGCAGGTTCCTCAAAGACACTTCGAATTTCCGAGAAGAAGGAGTGTACAGAGGCAGTGACGGGGTCATTGCGGTCCCAGAGCGGTGTGGCCCATGACAGGGCTTTTCCAGACAGAAGGCTGACTACGAAAGCCACCTTAGACCTTTCAGTAGGAAACTGGTCCGACATCATCTCCAAGTGCAGGGAACATTGCGAAAGAAAGCCACGGCAAAACTTAGAGTCCCCATTAAATTTGTCCGGCAAGGACAGGCGGAGGCTAGGAGTGGCCACTCGCTGCGGAAGGGGTGCAGGAGCTGGCGGAGGAGATGATTGCTGCAGAAGTTGCGACTGAAGTTGCTGCACAATGGTGGACACTTCCGACAGCTGGTGGGTTAGATGGGCGATCTGTCGGGATTGCTGGGCGACCACCGTGGTGATATCAGAGATATAAGGCAGAGGAACTTCAGCGGGATCCATGGCCGGATCTACTGTCACGATGCCGGCTGGCAGGAGGTGGATCCTCTGTGCCAGAGAGGGATTGGCGTGGACCGTGCTAGTGGACCGGTTCTAAGTCACTACTGGTTTTCACCAGAGCCCGCCGCAAAGCGGGATGGTCTTGCTGCGGCGGTAGTGACCAGGTCGTATCCACTAGCAACGGCTCAACCTCTCTGGCTGCTGAAGATAGGCGCGGTACAAGGGAGTAGACAGAAGCAAGGTCGGACGTAGCAGAAGGTCGGGGCAGGCAGCAAGGTTCGTAGTCAGGGTGGATAGCAGAAGTTCTGGTACACAGGCTTTGGACACACAAAACGCTTTCACTAGGCACAAGGGCAACAAGATCCGGCAAGGGAGTGCATGGGAAGAGGTCAGATATAGTCAGGGACCAGGTGGAAGCCAATTAAGCTAATTGGGCCAGGCACCAATCATTGGTGCACTGGCCCTTTAAGTCTCAGGGAGTTGGCGCGCGCGCGCCCTAGAGAGCGGAGCCGCGCGCGCCAGCACATGACAGCAGGGGACGGGAACGGGTAAGTGACCTGGGATGCGATTCGCGAGCGGGCGCGTCCCGCTGTGCGAATCGCATCCCCGACGGCCATGACAGTGCAGCGCTCCCGGTCAGCGGGACCGACCGGGGCGCTGCGGAGAGAGAGACGCCGTACGCGCTCCGGGGAGGAGCGGGGACCCGGAGCGCTAGGCGTAACAGTAGTTATATTCTTGTATATAGGAGCAGTATTATAGTAGTTATATTCTTGTATATAGGAGCAGTATTATAGTAGTTATATTCTTGTATATAGGAGGCAGTATTATAGTAGTTATATTCTTGTATATAGGAGCAGTATTATAGTAGTTATATTCTTGTATAAAGGAGGCAGTATTATAGTAGTTATATTCTTGTATGTAGGGGCAGTATTATAGTAGTTATATTCTTGTATATAGGAGCAGTATTATAGTAGTTATATTCTTGTATATAGGAAGCAGTATTATAGTAGTTATATTCTTGTATATAGGAGCAGTATTATAGTAGTTATATTCTTGTATGTAGGAGCAGTATTATAGTAGTTATATTCTTGCATATAGGAGGCAGTATTATAGTAGTTATATTCTTGTATATAGGAGCAGTATTATAGTAGTTATATTCTTGTATATAGGAGCAGTATTATAGTAGTTATATTCTTGTATATAGGAGGCAGTATTATAGTAGTTATATTCTTGTATATAGGGGCAGTATTATAGTAGTTATATTCTTGTATATAGGAGCAGTATTATAGTAGTTATATTCTTGTATATAGGAGCAGTATTATAGTAGTTATATTCTTGTATATAGAAGCAGTATTATAGTAGTTATATTCTTGTATATAGGAGCAGTATTATAGTAGTTATATTCTTGTATATAGGAGCAGTATTATAGTAGTTATATTCTTGTATATAGGAGCAGTATTATAGTAGTTATATTCTTGTATATAGGAGCAGTATTATAGTAGTTATATTCTTGTATATAGGAGCAGTATTATAGTAGTTATATTCTTGTATATAGGAGCAGTATTATAGTAGTTATATTCTTGTATATAGGAGCAGTATTATAGTAGTTATATTCTTGTATATAGGAGCAGTATTATAGTAGTTATATTCTTGTATATAGGGGCAGTATTATGGTAGTTATATTATGGTAGTTACATAGGAAACAGTACTGCAGTAGTTATATTCTTGTATACAGCGGGCAGCATTATAGGGATAGTGATGAATAGGAAACCTGTCCTCCATCCTGAAATAGAAACCGCAAAATGTCTCCTTTATATTAAATGATATAATAATTATTTTTATTATATTTATTAAACTCTTCTTGAATAATTATAAAAATATAGGATAAAATAAATATTTAATGGGATAATAACCCCTTTTATAAAGTTTTATTCTGGGTGATTATTTCCACGTGCTGGGTCCGGTGAAGTATTATACGTTAATAGATTTTCCACTTGTGAACAATACAGTCATTCCTAACTTTGAATGAGAAAAGAGAAAAAAAAAATCCTTCTAACTTTTCCTGTTACATATCTCATGTTTATTTAGGGCCAGTAATATTCTTGGCATGAGAGACAGAATACCGCGCCATAAAACCTCTAGCCGCAGCTTAAAATGTAATATTGTTAACGTGTTAGTGTTGCAGAGAAACTGATTCGATATATTAAACAGAAAATGGTAAATCCGAGATTATTATCCTTAAAATCAGTCGTTCTCTCGATTAACTTCTTCATCGCCACTTTGCAGGTCATAAGGTTATGTGGATCTTTTAATATACATACTACACAAAAGTTGTAATCTATGTAGTAGTGTTTGAACTTTTTTATTTTAAATTTGAAAATAAATTATAATAAATGTATATATATATATATATATATATATATATATATATATATATATACCGTATTTTTCGCCCAATAGGACGCACCGGAGTATAAGACGCACCCTATTTTTAGGTGCAAAATCTAAAAAATTAAGGATTTTGAACCCAATAGTGGTCTTCAACCTGCAGAACTCCAGATGTTGCAAAACTACAACTCCCATACTGGGAGTTGTAGTTTTGCAACACCTGGAGGTCCGCAGATTGAAGACCACTGCATAGGAGGTAATACTCACGTGTCCCCGCCGCTCTGGACCCGTCACCACTGCCCTGGATGTCGCTCCATCGCTGTCGCCGTGTCCCCTTCGCTCTGGAACGTCTCTGCTGCCGGCCGGGTATCCTCGCTCTCCGTCGCCGCCATCACGTCGTTACGCACGCCGACGCACGTACGCGACGACGTGATGACGAGGAAGGAGAGCGCCGGCCATACAGGGGATCCCTGAACGGAGAAGACACCGAGGAGGCAAGTAAGGTCCCTCCCGGTGTCCTGTAAGCACTAACCCGGCTATTCAGTCGGGCTGTTCGGGACCACCGTGGTGAAATCGCAGCGGTCCCGAACAGCCCGACTGAACAGCCGGGTTAGTGTCACTTTTCCTTCAGACGCGGCGGTCAGCTTTGATCGCCGCATCTGAAGGGTTAATACAGGGCATCACCGCGATCGGTGATGTCCTGTATTAGCCGCGGGTCCCGGCCGTTGATGGCCGCAGGGACCGCCGCGATAGGGGTGTTTTCGCCGTATAAGACGCACCGACTTTTTCCCCCCAGTTTTGGGGAAGAAAAAGTGCGTCTTATACGGTGAAAAATACAGTATATATTATTATTATTTTTGCATTAACACAACTGTATATATTTTATTTAAATTTTGTATGTAAAGTATGTATATATTAGAATTTAAACTTTTAATATATAGATATATATCTATATAAACAAAAGTCCCACTAGACCTTTAGTGCAGTTAATGCTATATATTCGCCTCATAGCGGGTCTAGGCATAATGAATATATATATATATATATATATATATATATATATATAGATATACACACCATGTTGCTATAGTTATAGGGATAACGATATGTAAGATTTCCTTTGGTTTTCATCTAATAAATATAATACTTTTCATCTTAAAAATTAAATCATTTTTGGGTGATTAAATATATATATGGGTAAACGACAAAATAATGACTATATAAAGGGAACCTAAAACGTAACTTTTACTGTGCACATTGGATGAAAAATGTACAAAAAGGTATCAAAAATGTGTAAAAAATGAAAAAGATATTTATGAAAAATTAGTAGTCAATGGCGGCCATCAGTGTAGCCGTCATTGCTCGTATAGCAGTGACCATTCTCCGCACAGATGTATTCCTTTAAAGTAGGATAAACACAGTCCATACGTCCATTGGGTTTACAAATAGTAGTTGTCCAATAGGTAAATGTTCAGTGTTTTTGCACTGTACATACATATAAGTTCCTGCGTTATTGCACATGTGCCCCTGAGGAAGTCACCAAGAGTGACGGAAAGCGTGGGGACTTAGGGACTTTGTGAGACACCCGCTCTCTACATGATAGTGTGATGTATATGTGTTTGTTTCCCTGACTGTATCTTGTGACTTGTTTATTTGAACTATTCATTGTTGCAGCAGCAGCGTATGGATTGTAAAAATTGGTTGATTTAGAGACTGCACTTTTTGCAGATAGACTGTATACATTGTTTACCCATAAGAGCTGCTATCTGTGCACCTTAGTATATACTGTGTTGGGGCCAGAAGTCACAGGTGGATCATTGCACCTCATTTTTTAGACATACAGATATTAGACGGGTGTCTTTGTGTGTGGGGGGGAGCACCAGAGTTAGTCTGGGATCCCTCCCCTTGGCTCTAGGTTGGTCCGAGATGTTTTGTGGACCTCCTTTTTAAATGTTTTTAACATTTATGGCTATTTTTTGTATAATAAAGAAATACTTTCATATATATATTTATGGTGTGCTATCACTTTCTGCTTTTTCTTTTCTGATTTCTGATTGTACATTTTGATTTGAGGCAAAGATAAGCACCCATCATTCATAATAGTTGTGTGGTTGAGCCCACTTATTTATTAATATTAAATACAGTCACCTGACACTTGTCACTTTTTTTCTACCTTTTGTCATCATGACATATTCCATGTTTTATTATTAGTGGTAATAGTATTCGGGATATTTTTATATCTATTGATATACTATTATCATTCATTCAAGATCTCTATTATTACAGGGCACAACAAATATAGTATACATTCTGTACATCATAATTTAAAGGGGATCTCCAGCAAAAAATAACTTATCTTTATCCACAGGGGAGCTGGATGAGCCGGCTCCCCGCCTCCAATGTGCACTGGATCGCATTATGATTACAACTATAACTACATATAACTCTGCACAGAAGGCAGCAAAAACAGTAGGTGACCCCTCATTTTACAGCTATTCACCACTGGGTTTAGTGCAGGTGAACCAGCTGACAGATTTTCTTTAAAGGGGTACTCCGCCCCTAGACATCTTATCCCCTATCCAAAGGATAGGGGATAAGATGTCAGATCGCCGCGGTGCCACTGCTGGGGAGCCCCGGGAGCCCCGCTACGGCACCCCGCTATCATTACAGCACAGAGCGATTTCGGTCTGCACGTAATGACGCACAATACAGGGGCCGGAGCATCGTTACGTCACGGCATCATGACATCACGGCCCGCCCCTTTCAATACAAGTCTATGGGAGGGGGCGTGGTGGTCGTCACGCCCCCTGCCATAGACTTGCATTAAGGGGACGGGCCGTGATGTCATGAGGGGCGGAGCCATGACGTCACGTGGTTCCGTCCCCTGTATCGCCCATCATTACGCACAGAGAGAACTCGCTCTGTGCTGTAATGATAGCGCAGTGCCGCAGCGGGGATCCCAGGGCTCCCCAGCAGCGGGACCACGGCGTACTGACATCTTATCCCCTATCCTTTGGATAGGGGATAAGATGTCTAGGGGCGGAGTACCCCTTTAAAGGAGAAATGTGGCAAAAAAAAACACAAAAAAAAATACCTATCCCCTATCCATTCATTTCTATGGGAGTGTCGAAAAGACCCACAGCACTCGGGCATCATCGTTTAATAAGATTGTACGCCATGTTTAGAAGGAAAAGATTAGCATATGTACTGCAATATGTCTCCCCTCAATAATATTAATTTGCTCTACTTTGTTGTTATTATTATTATTATTATTAGTAGTAGTAGTAGTAGTATTGTTGTTTTTAACATTATTGTTATTATTATTATTATTTTTATTATTATCATCATCATAATTTTATTATTATTATTATTATCATCATTATTGTTGTTATTATATCATATTATAATGATAAAAATATAATGTTACTATATTATTATCGTTATTATTATTTATTATTATCATTATTGTTATTATTATCATTATTTTGATATGATTATTATTGTTGGTATTATTATTATTATCACTATTGTTGTTATGATTATAATTATTATTTTTGCTATTATCATTATCGTTGTTATTATTAATATTATGGTAACGATCATTATTATTGTTATTATTATTCTTTATTAGGATCATTTTTTTATTGTTATTATTATTATTTTCATTATTGTTGTTTATATAATTAATATTATTGTTATGATCATTATTGTTATAATAATAACAATTGATCATTATTATTATCCCATAGGAATTTACTTACCTCGTGACATTTTTTATGTTTTATTTTATTTGTTTTAAATTGTAATTTTTTTCAATTTTATCAACAGCTCATGCTCAATTTTATTGACAATGCATGTGAACACAATTCTAACTTGGAAAATTTCCTTTTTATGCTACAACATTGCGAGATCCAGGAGATACATCAAATGTAATAAGATGCGCAATATCTTCCAAAACAAAAGCTTATTCCGCCACCTTGTGGCCATATACACACAATACAATGAACATATCTTGCTACAGAAGATTATAGCCGTAATAAATGTATTACAGTGTTTCCCAACCAATGTGACTCCAGCAGTTGCCAAACCACAACTCCCATTATACCCAGTATACTTTGGCTGTCTGGGCATGCAGGGAGTTGTAGTTTTGCCACAGCTCCAGGGACCCTGGTTGGGGAAAAACTGATGTATTTTCTTGTTATCAAGCATTACATCTAAATTGTTGTCACTATACTGTTATGTTAAAGGGTACCTCTCATCAAAAAAACTTTTGATATATTATAGATTAATGTATGCAGAATAACTTTACAATTGCATGTTATTAAAAAATATGCTTCTTTCTATTTAATTTTCCACTTTGAAGAAATGACCACTAGGGGTCTCCCTACCAGTCCTGGCAGCAAGCATTTCAGACTCATGCTGGAGTCCTAAACACTACGAGCTGCCAGTCTGCTTTGTTCACAAAGGAGAACACTCAGAGCTGCCAGCCTGCTTTGTTCACAGCCTATTTGGCTGTGAACAAAGCAGGCTGGCAGCTCTGAGTGTTTAGGACTCCAGCATGAGTCAGAAATGCTTGCTGACAGGACTGATCGGGAAAAATACAATAGAAAGAAGCATATTTTTCATTAACATGCTATTGGAAAGTTATTCAACATTCATTAATCTAAAATATATAAAAAGTTTATTTGATGAGAGGTACCCTTTAATATTGCATTATTTCATATCAGTACCTGTTTTTGACTGTGAATGATTAGAAAGAATAGAGATGAGCGAACTTTTCTAAAATTTGATTCGGCCAATTCGCCGAATTTTCCGAAAAAGTTTGTTTCGATCTGAATTTTTCGCAGGCGAATCTATATTAAAAAGGCTATTTCTAGCCTACATACAGCCTCTATAGGGGTATAGAACACTTTGCTGTGTTCTAAAACGCATATGGAGTGTGCTGGGTTAGTGAAATAATACTGCTATTCAGAATAACATGCAGATTAGATTAGATCGCTCTTGGAATTACTGCCGCACAGCAGCACAATGACAGAGCCTGGTGTCAGGAGACCATATAGTGGCTGAATGACAGCGTGGAGGTGTTGGCAGCATGAGGAGACCATATAGTGGCTGAATGACACAGCTTGGATGAGGCTGAAGCATGAGGAGACCATATAGGGGCTGAATGACACAGCTTGGATGAGGCTGAAGCATGAGGAGACCATATAGTGGCTGAATCACACAGCGTGGAGGTGTTGGCAGCATGAGGAGACCATATAGTGGCTGAATGACACAGCATGGAGGTGTTGGCAGCATGAGGACACCATATATTGGCTGAATGACAGTGTGGAGGTGTTGGCAGCATGAGGACACCATATAGTGGCTGAATGACACAGTGTGGAGGTGTTGGCAGCATGAGAACACCATATAGTGGCTGAATGACACAGCATGGAGGTGTTGGCAGCATGAGGACACCATGTAGTGGATGAATGACACAGTGTGGAGGTGTTGGCAGCATGAGGAGACCATATAGTGGCTGAATGACACAGTGTGGAGGTGTTGGCGGCATGATTAGACCATATAGTGGATGAATGACACAGCGTGGAGGTGTTGGCAGCAGGAAGAGACCATATAGTGGATTAATGGCACAGCCCGAAGTTGCCAGCAGCATGAGTAGACACTAGGCCTTCACAATCCCTAAGATTAAAAGATGAATTAAGAAATTTGAACCGAAGATTTTGGATAGCGGGTGCTACCTATGATAAAATTTGAATTTCCCAGACCCAGGCAGAGCAGCGGCATCAGTAACCCATGTATTGCCTGAATGACACAGCCTGGAATTGGCTGATGCACGAGTACACACCAGGGCTTCACAATTCCCCCCAAAAAACAACACAATTTTAGAAATTTTTGAAAAAGATTTTGGATAGCGGGTGCTACCTATGAGAAAATTTTAAATTCCCAGACCCAGGCCCCACAGCTGCAGCAGTAACCCATATATTGCTTGAATGACACAGCCCCCCCAATTTTAGAAATCTATGAAGAAGATTTTGGATAGCAGTTGCTATCTAAGAGAAAATTTGAAATTCCCAGGCACAGCAGCAGCATCAGTAAACCATTTATTGCCTAAATGACACAGCCTGTAGTTGGCTGATGCACGAGTACACAGCAGGGCTTCACAATCCCCCCCAAAAAACACAACAATGGTAGAAATTTATGAAGAAGACTTTTGGATAGCGGGTGCTACCTATGAGAAAATTTTAATTCCCAGACCCAGTCCCAGCAGAGCCATCAGTAAACCATATATTGCCTGAATGACACAGGCTGGAGTTGGCTGATGCATGAGTACGCACCAAAGCTTCATAATCCCTAATAAAAAAAAGACAAACATTTTTTACAAAAAATGTTGACGAAAATTTAGGACAGCGGGTGCTACCTATATATTACCTGAATTACGCAGCCTGGAGTTGGCTGCAGCATGAGGAGACCATTGAAATGTCTGATTTTTTTATTTGAAATTTAAATCAAAATTTGTGTCCCGGACCCCGCCGTGTGGGTACAAAGGATCTAATCTCACAAGCACCCACAGGGCTCATGTGGCCGTGAGATGTAGGCGCAACGTCTCCATAGCCCTGACCGTCCATTTTTGGTTTTTGTACCTTTGTTTAAGAACAAGCGCATATCCAAGAGTCCAGAAGACTCTATAATGCAGGACGGTGGACCACCAAAAGACATTCTTCTCTAAAATAATTTTTTCTGAAATAAAGAATCAGAGTTCATCCCTCTCCGTATTATTTTTGAAAATTTTTATTAAAAAAATCACACACAACAAGCGTTCAATGGTGTAATGGTTATTATTCTGGAAAATTCAAGTTTATTACTGTGAAAATTATCCGAAAATTTGAAAAAAACACTACCTAAGAGTGTTTAAGAACCCCATACATTGCACCATAAATGTTGAAATTTTAATTAAGCATGTATGTATGTATTTAAAAAATCCTAAAATTAAAGGCCCAAGCCCAGAAGCATCATGAAGTCAAGTAGTTCCTGAAAGACACAGGAGCAGTCAGGAGTAGGCATCAGCATTACCCAAGAGGCTTTCATAACCCCTTACATTGCATCAATCGCGAGATCGAGCAATAACAGGTGTGTTATGCCCTCAGATGTTCGGGGCTGCACGCGCGCTACACTGAACGGACCAGCGTGTGTCTATCCTTCACCGTCAGGTACGGGTAACCTGCTGAACCCCGTTCCTGATAGGGATCAGGGATTGCAATTATTTGCCAGGAAAGAAGAATCCCAACTAAGTACGGGTCATAAGCTTGGGTTCATTAAGTCCCTGCCCTTTGTACACACTGCATGTCTCTACTACCAATTCGATGGTTTAGTGAGGTCCTCGGATCGGCCCCGGCGGGGTAGGATAAGGCCCTGGCAGAGCGCCGAGAATTTTAAGATAATTGTTGAAATTTGCATTAAGTATGTATTAGCTACTGCTAAACTTCCAAAAATTAAAGGCCAGAAGCATCAGTGACGCAAGAAGTTCCTGAAAGACACAGGATGAGTCAGGAGCAAGCATTCGCTGTACCCAAGAGGTTTTCATAACCCCTAACATTTAAAGATCAATGTTGAAATTTGCATTAAGCATGTATTTACCTTCTGATAAACTTCCAAAAATTAAAGGCCCAAGGCCAGAAGCATCAGTGAGGCAAGTAGTTCCTGAAAGACACAGGATGAGCCAGGAGCAGGCAATCGCAGTACCAAAGAGGGTTTCATAACCCTAACTGATAACCCAAGAGGGTTTCATAACCAACCATAATTGGGAAGTGTTGGTGTAGCAGCTTGGTCAATCTACTCTGAGGCATCTGGCATTGGTGGCTGGAAATCCTGGCTGATCCATCCCTGATTCATCTTGACAAACGTCAGTCTCTTCCCATTTTTAGTGGACAGACGAGTTTGCCTTGGGGTGACAATGGCCCCGGCTGCACTAAACACCCGCTCTGATGGCACACTACTGGCCGGGCAGGACAGATTTTCCAGGGCAAACTCTGCTAGTTGCCGCCATAAATCAAGTTTGGCAGCCCAGAAGTCCAGCAGAAGCAGGCTGCCGCGCAGCAGGTGCTCTCCCGCGGGCACGTTTGGCTCCTGAATTTCCACTCCTGCCACCACGCTGACTGCCAACCGTGCTACCGCCTTGCTGCCTCAAAGGTAACCTGCAACTCTCTTCTCCTGATGATGATGAAGCCCCTTCTGCACCCGGCTCCCAATTGCGATCGGCTTCATCATCATCAACAGGTGTGTAAACGTCACTGATGTCCTCCTCAGGTTCCCCAACAGTGTCTGCTTCAGGACCTTGAACCCTTGCTACATCGCCTCCCACGTCACTTTCCGCATCACTACTTGGCCGCCTAGCGGAGCAAGCGGCGCATGTCTCCTCCCCTTCTTGGCTGTCCAGTAGCTGCTGACTGTCCTCTATTACATCGTCCTCAGTAAATAGTAGAGCTGAACCCACAGCATAAGATACATCTCTAGGAGAGGGAACAGCATAGGACAAAGGCAATGGGAGGACACGGACTGCTCCCGGGCCATACCAACTGAGGGTTGTGTCTGAGGAACCCACCGACTGTTGACTGGGGGTGTCAGATGTCACTTGTGATAATGTGGATGAGCGTGTTAACCAATTGACGACGGCAGATGGGTTGCTGGTGGAGACACGACCGCTGGCTGATAACGGGAGCTCAGGCCTCTCGCTGCGACTCCTGCTGCCACTCGCCCCTAGTCTGCTGCCAACTCTGCCTGAAGTATTTAGGCCTCTGCCACTCCTCTGTGCACATCCTGGCACTTCTCTGCCTGACATACTTAGTGCGTATATGAGGGTATTACAATACGCTACACTACTATTTAAACAGTATTTGTCTAGAATAGCAGCAGGTGATTACTTACGGCTGTCCTTTCACAGTATGTAGGCCCTTGACAGATTAACAGGTACAAGATGGTACACTACTTGGATGTACATATGCGGTATGCACTGATGAGGGCAATAATATGCGCAACAATACGCAGAAAAAATAAGTATTTTTTAAAAATACCAGCAGGTGATTACTTTTGCCAGGAGTCAGGACTTTCCCTGTATCTAGACTTGTTACAGATACAGAATAGTAGACTGATTTGATGTAGGCATGTGTTATGCACATATGAGGCCAGACAAATGCACTACAGTCCGCTGAAAAATAACGTATTTGTGAACAGCAGCAGGACCCAACAGTGCAGCACCACAATAAAAAAAATACAGGGATTAAACCCTAAATTACACTCTGTCACCCAATTCTGAGCAGCAGAAGATTTGTGGAGCAAAAAAAATACTGAATTGGGCTAAAAAAATTAGATGATAAGATGGTTGATAAAGTTCAGGCAGCTTGGAGATCTGTATGAGGCAGCTGACAGCTATCTGCCCCTCTCTGCTGCAATGCTCAATAACGTGAATAGGAGGTTTAGCTATCAATGATCCTTCTCAGTGTAACAGCACAGCACTCTGCACTCCTGCCTTTCCCTAATGCTGATGTGACTAGCAGTTGCAGTGTAACGCTGTGGTATGAGCTATTCACACACACACAGTCCCGTCCTCTCCATCTGAGTGCATAGATGAAATGAAGAGAGGCAAGATGGCCGCCGATTATATAGGGGCTGTGACATCACAGGGGTCAGTGAACACTGATAGGCTGCATCTCACATGTGGTTCAGGGTCAGCCCGCCTACCTTCATTCCCGCCCTCCCATAATCCCCTGCCCCATGTACTCACATGTGGATCCGCCATCTTAGCTCTACAATAGCCTGGAACGCTGTAAAATGGAGTTTAATGAAGTGATTCGCGCGATCGAATCGCGGGCGATATTCGCATTCCTTACGAATCGAATATTTCATGAAATTCGTAACGAATTTGGGTTCGGCAGCTTCGATTCGCTCATCTCTAGTCACCATCTCTGTCAAGTCAAGTCCATCTGTAGTCACCATGGCTGCACTAAAGTTAGTCTAACTACTGCAAGTCCCAGCAAGCCTGTGAGGTCCCCCTGTGTCACTGGTCACCTCCCTGGGATATTTGGCTGTACTGCAAAGACTGTGTCATCTGTCTACCCTCAGTAAAGCTGCAGTAATCCTTAATTGAATATTTCCTCATTGCCCCTGCCTAACCAAGGATCAGCGGTATTACCTTCGGGTGGTTAAAGCTAAACCACGCCTTGGCGTCATGACAAGAAGGGGTTAATACCATCTGCCCCGCAAGGCTATAATATCTGCCCTGCATCTACCCTGCACCTCACACCCCGACACCACTAATATTTTTAGTAACAGTATTGAAGTATTATTCCATCACGGCGCCTAAAAGAACGATTGTATTTACAATACCAATACTTGTACCAATACTTGCCGACAGCCCGGGATCCATTGAAAGATCCCCAGGCGTCCACAGTGGTTGGTTATTGGTGAACTGAAGTCTCTTTCTTTCTGCTGTTCTCTCTCTCTCTCACACTCTCTATTCCTATCTCTCTCTCTCTCTCTCTCTCTCTTCCTATCTCTCTCTCTCTTCCTATCTCTCTCTCTCTCTTCCTATCTCTCTCTCTCTCTCCCTATCTCTCTCTCTCTCTCTTCCTATCTCTCTCTCTCTCTTCCTCTCTCTCTCTCTTCCTCTCTCTCTCTCTCTCTCTCTCTCTCTCTCTGCTGTTCTCTCTCTTCCTATCTCTCTCTCTTCCTATCTCTCTCTCTCTTCCTATCTCTCTCTCTCTCTCTCTTCCTATCTCTCTCTCTCTTCCTATCTCTCTCTCTCTCTCTCTCTCTCTTCCTATCTCTCTCTCTCTCTTCCTATCTCTCTCTCTCCCTATCTCTCTCTCTCTCTCTTCCTATCTCTCTCTCTCTCTTCCTCTCTCTCTCTCTTCCTCTCTCTCTCTCTCTCTCTCTCTCTCTCTCTCTCTCTCTCTGCTGTTCTCTCTCTTCCTATCTCTCTCTCTTCCTATCTCTCTCTCTCTCTTCCTATCTCTCTCTCTCTCTCTCTTCCTATCTCTCTCTCTCTTCCTATCTCTCTCTCTCTCTCTCTCTCTCTCTCTCTCTCTCTCTTCCTATCTCTCTCTCTCTCTTCCTATCTCTCTCTCTTCCTATCTCTCTCTCTCTTCCTATCTCTCTCTCTCACTCTCTCTCTCTCTCTCTCTCTCTCTCGCTCTGTCTGTCTCTTTGCTGTTCTCTCTCCTGCTGAACCCTCGCTGATCTGATGTGGTGCATTATGCATGGGGCCAACAAACAGGACGTGTCATCAAAAGTAGTGTTGTTCGCGAATATTCGCAATGCAAATATAGCGCTATATATTCGGAATTACGAATATTCTTTTTTATTTTTTTTCACAGTACACATCACAGTGATCATCCCTCTCTGCTTCCAGCTTGTGTGGTGTAAAAAAGGCTCTAATACTACTGTGTGAGACTGGCGTGCGAATGTTCGCATATGCTATCTTTTGTATATGCTAATTTTTGCGAAAATAAAACGCGAATATTACGAATATGCGAATTTAGCGAATATATGACGAATATTCATCCATATATTCGCAAAATATTGCGAATTCGAATATGGCCTATGCCGCTCAACACTAATCGAAAGCCGATGTGCACCGGCACCGACCTCACATGTGGTCCTGCATAAATGTACGTCACTGCCCATCCTCCAACCTGGTATCATGTCCGCCCTTTCATACAGTGTCCTGTGCACGTGACCCACCAATCAAACTGCAGATAACTGTTAAGAAACCGCTGTCCGTATTGACTGAGGAATTTAAACAGCTGAAATAGCCTCATGCCAGTTATTAGCAGTGGTCCTCATGCTGGTTATTAGCAGTGGTCCTCATGCTGGTTATTAGCAGCGGTCCTCATGCTGGTTATTAGCAGTGGTCCTCATGCTGGTTATTAGCAGCGGTCCTCATGCTGGTTATTAGCAGCGGTCCTCATGCTGGTTATTAGCAGTGGTCCTCATGCTGGTTATTAGCAGTGGTCCTCATGCTGGTTATTAGCAGTGGTCCTCATGCTGGTTATTAGCAGCGGTCCTCATGCTGGTTATTAGCAGTGGTCCTCTTGCCAGATATTAGCAGCGGTCCTCGTGCCGGTTATTAGCAGTGGTCCTCATGCTGGTTATTAGCAGTGGTCCTCATGCTGGTTATTAGCAGTGGTCCTCATGCTGGTTATTAGCAGTTATCCTCATGCTGGTTATTAGCAGTGGTCCTCATGCCAGATATTAGCAGCGGTCCTCATGCTGGTTATTAGCAGTGGTCCTCATGCTGGTTATTAGCAGTGGTCCTCATGCTGGTTATTAGCAGTGGTCCTCATGCCGGTTATTAGCAGTGATCCTCATGCTGGTTATTAGCAGTGGTCCTCATGCCAGATATTAGCAGCAGTCCTCATGCTGGTTATTAGCAGTGGTCCTCATGCTGGTTATTAGCAGTGGTCCTCATGCTGGTTATTAGCAGTGGTCCTCATGCCAGATATTAGCAGCGGTCCTCATGCTGGTTATTAGCAGTGGTCCTCATGCTGGTTATTAGCAGTGGTCCTCATGCTGGTTATTAGCAGCGGTCCTCATGCCGGTTATTAACAGTGGTCCTCATGCCGGTTATTAGCAGTGATCCTCATGCAGGTTATTAGCAGAGGTCCTCATGCTGGTTATTAGCAGCGGTCCTCATGCCGGTTATTAGCAGTGGTCCTCATGCTGGTTATTAGCAGTGGTCCTCATGCTGGTTATTAGCAGTGATCCTCATGCTGGTTATTAGCAGTGGTCCTCATGCTGGTTATTAGCAGTGGTCCTCATGCTGGTTATTAGCAGCGGTCCTCATGCCGGTTATTAGCAGTGGTCCTCATGCCGGTTATTAGCAGTGATCCTCATGCAGGTTATTAGCAGTGGTCCTCATGCTGGTTATTAGCAGCGGTCCTCATGCCGGTTATTAGCAGTGGTCCTCATGCTGGTTATTAGCAGTGGTCCTCATGCCGGTTATTAGCAGTGGTCCTCATGCTGGTTATTAGCAGCGGTCCTCATGCAGGTTATTAGCAGTGGTCCTCATGCTGGTTATTAGCAGTGGTCCTCATGCAGGTTATTAACAGCAATCCTCATACCGGTTATTAGCAGCGGTCCTCATGCTGGTTATTAGCAGCGGTCCTCATGCAGGTTATTAGCAGTGGTCCTCATGCCGGTTATTAGCAGTGGTCCTCATGCAGGTTATTAGCAGCGGTCCTCATGCTGGTTATTAGCAGTGGTCCTCATGCAGGTTATTAGCAGTGGTCCTCATGCTGGTTATTAGCAATGGTCCTCATACCGGTTATTAGCAGTGGTCCTCATGCCGGTTATTAGCAGTGATCCTCATGCTGGTTATTAGCAGTGGTCCTCATGCCAGATATTAGCAGCGGTCCTCATGCTGGTTATTAGCAGTGGTCCTCATGCTGGTTATTAGCAGTGGTCCTCATGCTGGTTATTAGCAGTGGTCCTCATGCCAGATATTAGCAGCGGTCCTCATGCTGGTTATTAGCAGTGGTCCTCATGCTGGTTATTAGCAGTGGTCCTCATGCTGGTTATTAGCAGCGGTCCTCATGCCGGTTATTAACAGTGGTCCTCATGCCGGTTATTAGCAGTGATCCTCATGCAGGTTATTAGCAGAGGTCCTCATGCTGGTTATTAGCAGCGGTCCTCATGCCGGTTATTAGCAGTGGTCCTCATGCTGGTTATTAGCAGTGGTCCTCATGCTGGTTATTAGCAGTGATCCTTATGCTGGTTATTAGCAGTGGTCCTCATGCTGGTTATTAGCAGTGGTCCTCATGCTGGTTATTAGCAGCGGTCCTCATGCCGGTTATTAGCAGTGGTCCTCATGCCGGTTATTAGCAGTGATCCTCATGCAGGTTATTAGCAGTGGTCCTCATGCTGGTTATTAGCAGCGGTCCTCATGCCGGTTATTAGCAGTGGTCCTCATGCTGGTTATTAGCAGTGGTCCTCATGCCGGTTATTAGCAGTGGTCCTCATGCTGGTTATTAGCAGCGGTCCTCATGCCGGTTATTAGCAGTGGTCCTCATGCTGGTTATTAGCAGTGGTCCTCATGCAGGTTATTAACAGCAATCCTCATACCGGTTATTAGCAGCGGTCCTCATGCTGGTTATTAGCAGCGGTCCTCATGCAGGTTATTAGCAGTGGTCCTCATGCCGGTTATTAGCAGTGGTCCTCATGCAGGTTATTAGCAGCGGTCCTCATGCTGGTTATTAGCAGTGGTCCTCATGCAGGTTATTAGCAGTGGTCCTCATGCTGGTTATTAGCAATGGTCCTCATACCGGTTATTAGCAGCGGTCCTCATGCCGGTTATTAGCAGCGGTCCTCATGCAGGTTATTAGCAGCGGTCCTCATGCCGGTTATTAGCAGTGGTCCTCATGCAGGTTATTAGCAGCGGTCCTCATGCTGGTTATTAGCAATGGTCCTCATACCGGTTATTAGCTCCGGTCCTCATGCTGGTTATTAGCAGCGGTCCTGATGCAGGTTATTAGCAGCAGTCCTCATGCAGGTTATTAGCTGGCATATGCATGAGGAGAACATATGGTGGCAGAATGAGACATCCTGGAGGTGGCAGCAGCACCATCAGGAGTACTGAAAGTGACCCGGTGACAGAGTGGCGCGACGGCAATACCAGTACCTGGTGACAAAGGTGTGGGAAAAAATTAGAACTTGGCATCAGGCGGGTGGCAGGATCAGAATAGTATCTGAGGTAGGTAGGCAGAAGAAAACGGTCTGTTTTGTAAAAGTGTTAGTGTGCACAAGTAAGTATTGAGGATATGCAATACGTAAAACTTAACTTTTAATAATATGCTTAGGGTAAAATATATGACCCAAATTTTTTTTAAATCAAACAAAAGGAAAGGTGTTCAAAAAACACCATGTGCTATCTACACCACCAAGTATTGATGTGATGCAAAGACATCTAAAATGTGGAAGAGAACAACATATGATCCACTGTAACCGGTGGGGGTAAAAACTTCCCCTGTAAGGCTAGGTTTCCACTTGTAATTTTTTTGGCAGTTTTTGAGCCAAAGTCAGAAGTGGATCCATAATGGAGGAGAAGTGTAAGTCCTTCCTTTATATGTCCTATTCCCTTTGAATACATTTCTGGCTTTGGCTCAAAAACTGCAGTGGCAGTTTTCCAAAAACTGCCAGAAAAAAAAACAAGTGGAAACCTAGCCTAAGGCCATACTCTTGCATTATTAAATCCCTTCTTGGCAAGTGTTACTCACCCTAAAAAGGGTGGCCCCACACAGGAACCTCTCTCTATTTCCACCTAAAAACCCTGGGAAATGGCAGTGTTTGTAGGGGGAAATAGGTATTGGTTCCTGTGTGGGGCCGCCCTTTTTAAGACAAGTAACAATTTCCTCGAAAAGGTGGAAGGGAACAACGTATGGTCCATTGTAGCAAGTGGGGGTAAAAACATCCCCTGCAAGGCCCTAATCTCACCGTATCAATTCCCTTCTTGGCAAGTGTTACTCACCCTAAAAATGGCGGCCCCACACAGGAAACTATTTCCACCTAAAAACCCTGGGAAATGGCAGTGTTTGTAGAAGGAAATAGGGAGAGGTTCCTGTGTGGGGCCGCCCTTTTTAGGACGAGTTATACTTGCCAAGAAGGGGAAATTATACTTATACTTGCCAAGAAGGGGAAATACGAGAGTAGGGCCTTACAGGGGAAGTTTTTACACATGTTGTTTTTTGCACACCTTTCCTTTTGTTTGAATTCATAAAAATTTTGAGTACATATATTTTATTATTTATTTTAAGAAAAGTTAAGTTTTATCTAATGCATATCCTCAATGCTTAGATAGATCTTCTGCCTGGTACCACTCCTCCTCGTGGGAGGATATACCCTCTATCGCTTCCTGAGACCAAAGCTATGGCTGAGTATATCCAGGAGAATTTCCAAAAGGGATTTATCTGTAAGTCCTCTTCTCCTGCTGGAGCTGGTTTCTTCTTTGTAGGGAAGAAGGATGGCTCCATGCATTGACTACAGGGGACAACATCACGGTCAAGAACCATTACCCACTACATCTTATCTCAGAACTTTTTGATCATCTACGTGGTGCCAAGGTCTTCTCCAAGTTGGACTTACATGGAGCGCATAAGATTCGCTAACCATTATCGTCAATTTATCCCACATTTTTCGTCCTTGGCTCCTATTGTGTCTCTCACTAGGAAGACTTCTAATCCTGAGTTTTGGCCTCAAGAGACTGAAGAGGCCTTCTCAAGTTCAAAGTCTGCATTTGCCTCTGCTCCTGTGCTTACAAGACCAGATCCGGAGAGGCCCTTTGCTTTGGAGGTTGATGCCTCATCTATTGGAGCGGGTGCCATTCGTACTCAGAAAAAGACCAAAGTCAAGACTGTAACTTGTGGGTTCTTCTCTAAGACCTTCTCTCCTGCTGAGAGAATTACTCCATTGGAGATCATGAACTCCTCGCTATCAAGCTAGCTTTGGAGGAATGGCAACATTTTTTTGAAGGTTCTTCTCGTCAGCATCTACTCCAACCATAAGAATCTTCTATACCTTCGGTTTTCCAAGATGGCTCATTTAATTCCTCTACCAGGTCTTCCTTCTGCCCCGCAGCTGGCGAAGTACTTCTTGTTGCATGTCTTTAATTTACATGGTCTTCCTCAGCATATGGTTTTGGTTCGTGGTGTGCAGTTTGTCTCTAAGTTCTGGCGAGCCCTTTGTAACCGTTTGGACATCAATCTGGACTTCTCCTCGGCCTACCACCCTCAGTCCAACGGTCAGGTGGAGAGGGTTAATCAGATTCTTGAGCCCTATCTTCGGCATTTTGTTTCAGCTCGCCAAGACGATTGGGTCGACCTTCTTCACTGGGCTGAATTCTCATATAATCATAAGGATTCCGAGTCCACGAGGTCATCTCCCTTTTTTGTTGTCTACGGACTCCATCTCCATTTTCCTCTTCCTCTCCCAGTCTCCTCCGGTGTGCCTGCTGTTGATGAGCTGGTCCGTGACTTCTCCACCATGTGGCAACAGACCCAACAGTCATTATCCCAGGCTTCTTCACACATGAAGGCGCAAGCGGATAAAAGTAGGAGACCTCCTCCATCCTCCATCCTCTCCTGGTGACATGTTGTGGCTTTCATCCAAGTACATCCGCTTCAAGATCCCCTGTAACAAGCTCGGTCCCCGCTACCTTGGTCCCTTGCAGATTCTACAAAAAATTAATCCTGTCTCCTACAAACTCTGTTTACCTGCTACGTTACATATTCCCAATTCCTTCCACGTCTCTCTTCTCAAGACTCTTGTCATAAACCGGTTTTCTCAAAAGAATCTTGTCCTCACACCTGTCTCCGGCTCTTCTGATGTCCACAAAGTTAAAGAGATACTTGTCGTGAGAGGTAAAAAATAAAAAATTCTCGTCGACAGGGAGGGTTACGTTCCTGAGGAGAGATCTTGGGAGCCTGAGGAGAATATCCTGGACCGTGACCTTCTCAGGAGTTTTCTGAATCGTAAAAGGAGGGGGAGACCAAAGAGGGAGGTACTGTTATGTTATGCGCTCCTGCTGCACATGCTGGCCATGAGCACATGGTCCCGTTACCTGCTGCTGCTGGCGGGGCTGGGATTTGCATTGCGGGACGCGCCTGCATGTGAATCCCAGCCCGTCACTCACCTGGTGCTCCTCCTGCCCTCGCCTCTGCCTCTCTGCTCCGGCGGGAGCTTTATGATTTAAAGGGCCAGTGCGCCCATTAGTGAAGTAACACCTGTGGCTCATTGATAAATTCCTTCACCTCCCACACTTCCCTGCCAGATCTTTATTGCCCTAGAGCCTTAGAGAAAGCATTCCTGTGTACTGCCTTGCCGTGTATCATTCCCTTGCTCCATGACCTGACCTTGCTCATTTGCCGCCTGCCTACTGACCATTTGCTACGTTCCTGACTACGCTACTGTGCCGCCTGCCCTGACCTCCTGCTATCCAGACCACCAATTGCCTTATCCCACCTGTGCCTCGAATCTCCTCAGCCGCCTGTGTGGTCGAGCAGTGCCAGGGGTAGCGACCTGGGTGCCGCCTGCCGCAGCAAGTCCATCTTGCTTTGCAGCGGGCTCTGGTGAAAACCAGCGGCACCTTAGACTCCGCTCCCTGTTACGGTCCAAGTTATCTACCACACAGGCCCAGCAGATCCACACAGGCTTTTTATGAGTGGGCGGGGGAAGCAGGACTCATGTTACTAAGCTCAGCATCTCACCCTCTAACATATGCCGCCCTATCAAAGACCTGAAAAATCCACTTTGTCCGCTGCTATGCCTGCATGGTGGTTTGGTCTTCGCCCAAGTCCTGGACCACTATGAGGCCAGTATAGGGGCTACCTCTGTAATCAACTCCAACCTGCCATCCAGTAGACACCCATGGGACTTGCCCATTGGCATTATTAAAAAAAATGTGTCCCCATTTTTGATGTGCAAAAATTGGGCCTATTTTGATCTAAGTAAAACTGCACAAGCCCCAGATAGTTTGCTGTTCTCTCATCCTACAGGGACCCACCAAAAATGTGGTATGGAAAGAGGTTAATGTGTTTGCTGCAAAAGGATTAGGGTATCACCCCCACCAGACCCCCTCCCAAGTTCCCTTCAAAAATAAACGTGACATCTAAATTTGGGGCAGTGATGTGTCCAAGGGGTCTTGCAAATAGGGCCCAAACCTTTTAGTTTTTCTAAATTTTTATATTTATTTTTTGCTCTTCTAATTTGGTAACTGACCACTAGATGGCGATATTAGCTAATGTGTTTTCTGACTAAATCAGTGTTTCCCAACTAGGGTGCCTCCAGCAGTTGCAAAACTACAACTCCCAGCATGCCAGGACAGCCAAAGGCTGTCCAGGCATGCTGGGAGTTGTAGTTTTGCAACAGCTGGAGGCACCCTGGTTGGGAAACACCGGACTAAATGTTTGATTAAACAGAAATAAAACCTTTAAGCGGGGAAACCTATTATACAAGTGATGACCTGACTATACCGATGAGTTTACTATCATGTGAATGGGGGTAGTTCAACCAACAGATCACAGGGCATGCTGGGAATAGTTGTGCCGCCACAGCTGGAAAGTAACAGGTTCACATCATTGGCTTAAACAGTATAAGAAATAATTGTTTTATGGTTTATTTTTCGTTTATTTTTCAATTAAATTCAATTATCTTAAAATGAAATAGAGAAGAGCTGTTCCCATACTTTGACTACACAAATAAATTATAAATCAGATTTTCACATGGAAGCGGCAGATTGTAAGCTGCTCTGTCAGGATGATGTATTGAGCGCCGAAAATCAAAGCTTAATGAATAGAATTGTCAATAGTTTTCAGGGGAATTTTTGTTTTATCAGAGAAGAAATTAGATTATCCTCCATGGCAGCAATATGCAGAATAAGATTATCTGCCCGCTGCTGCTATTATATTATGGCATAAAAGCACATTACATACGTATCTACTGCCCAAACTACATTTACTGACATCAAACGCATCGTGAGGGAGGCTAAAAAGTATTAAAGGGGTACCTCGGTGAATAACACATTTTTTTAAATCAACTTGTGCCAGAAAGTTAAACAGATTTGTAAATGACTTCTATTTAAAAATCTTAATCCTTCTAGCACTTATCAGCTGCTGTATGCTTCACAGGAAGTTCTTTCTTTTTTTTTTTCTGTAATTTCTTTTCTGTCTGACCACAGTGCTCTCTGCTGACACCTCTGTGTCACGATTCGGCTGGCTGGAGGTGGATCCTCTGTGCCAGAGAGGGATTGGCGTGGACCGTGCTGGTGGACCGGTTCTAAGTTGCTACTGGTATTCACCAGAGCCCGCCGCAAAGCGGGATGGTCTTGCAGCGGCGGTAGCAACCAGGTCGTATCCACCAGCAACGGCTCAACCTCTCTGACTGCTGAAGATAAGCGCGGTACAAGGGAGTAGACAAGAGCAAGGTCGGACGTAGCAGAAGGTCAGGGCAGGCAGCAAGGATCGTAGTCAGGGGCAACGGCAGGAGGTCTGGAACACAGGCTAGGAACACACAAAGGAACGCTTTCACTGGCACAATGGCAACAAGATCCGGCGAGGGAGTGCAGGGGAAGTGAGGTATAAGTAGGGAGTGCACAGGTGATGACACTGATTAGGCCTGCTGCGCCAATCAGTGGCGCAGTGGCCCTTTAAATTGCAGAGACCCGGCGCGCGCGCGCCCTAAAGAGCGGGGCCGCGCACGCCGGGACAACACAGACGGGGAACGGGTCAGGTACGGGAGCCGGGATGCGCAATGCGAGCGGGCGCCTCCCGCGTCGCGAATCGCATCCTGGCTGGGAGTGATATTGCAGCGCACCCGGTCAGCAGGTCTGACCGGGGCGTTGCGAATGAGAGGACGCTGCGAGCGCTCCGGGGAGGAGCGGGGACCCGGAGCGCTCGGCGTAACAGTACCCCCCCCCCCCCCTTGGGTCTCCCCCTCTTCTTGGAGCCTGGGAACCTGAGGATAAGACTTTTGTCTAGGATGTTGTCCTCAGGTTCCCAAGATCTCTCCTCTGGCCCACAGCCTTCCCAATCCATCAAGAAGAATCTTTTACCTCTGACTGTCTTGGACGCTAGAATCTCCTTCACCGAGAAGACGTCAGACGAACCGGAAACAGGAGTGGGAGAAACAACTTTGGGAGAGAAGCGGTTAAGGATGAGTGGTTTAAGGAGAGAGACATGGAAGGCATTGGGAATACGGAGAGAAGGAGGAAGAAGGAGTTTGTAAGAGACAGGGTTAATCTGGCACAAGATTTTGAAAGGACCAAGATAGCGTGGTCCCAGTTTATAACTGGGGACACGAAAGCGGACATACTTAGCGGAGAGCCATACCTTGTCTCCGGGAGCAAAAATGGGGGGAGTTCTTCTTTTTTTATCAGCAAATTTTTTCATCCGGGATGAAGCCTGTAAAAGAGAATTTTGGGTCTCTTTCCATATGGTGGAAAGATCACGAGTCACTTCATCCACAGCGGGCAAACCAGAGGGCAAGGGAGTGGGGAGGGGAGGAAGAGGGTGACGGCCGTACACCACGAAAAATGGGGATTTAGCAGAAGATTCGGAGACTCTGAAGTTGTATGAGAATTCGGCCCATGGTAGAAGATCTGCCCAGTCATCCTGGCGGGAGGAAACAAAATGCCATAAATAGTCACCCAGGACCTGATTAATTCTTTCTACTTTCCCATTGGATTGGGGATGATAAGAAGAAGAGAAGTTTAATTTGATCTTGAGCTGTTTACAGAGGGCCCTCCAGAATTTAGACACGAATTGGACGCCTCTATCCGAGACGATATGCGTGGGCAAACCGTGAAGGCGAAAAATGTGTGTAAAAAATTGCTTTGCCAACTGAGGCGCCGAAGGAAGGCCAGGAAGAGGAATAAAATGTGCCATCTTGGAAAATCGATCAACGACCACCCAAACAACTGTGTTGCCACGGGATAAGGGCAAGTACGTAATAAAGTCCATACCAATCTGTGACCAAGGTTGTTCAGGAACAGGCAGAGGATGAAGGAGACCAGCAGGCTTCTGGCCAGGAGTCTTATCCCGGGCACAGACAGTACAGGCCCGCACGAAATCAACAACATCAGTCTCCAGAGTCGGCCACCAATAAAATCGAGAGATGAGTTGAAAGGATTTTTTGATGCCCACATGGCCTGCGAAGTGGGAGGAGTGTCCCCACTTGAGAATCCCGAGACGCTGGCGTGGAGAAACGAAGGTCTTCCCTGGAGGAGTTTGCCTGATGGAAGCTGGAGAAGTGGAGATCAGACAGTCCGGAGGAATGATGTGTTGCGGAGAGACCTCTACTTCAGAGGCATCTGAAGAACGAGAGAGGGCATCGACCCTAATGTTCTTGTCAGCAGGGCGAAAATGGATTTCAAAGTTAAAACGGGCAAAGAACAACGACCACCTGGCCTGGCGAGGGTTCAGTCGTTGGGCAGACTGGAGATAGGAGAGATTCTTGTGATCAGTGTATATAATAACTGGATATTTGGATCCCTCCAGCAGGTGCCTCCATTCCTCAAGCGCCAATTTTATGGCCTGTAATTCTCGATCACCAATGGAGTAGTTTTTCTCCGCCGGAGAGAAGGTCCTAGAAAAAAAACCACAAGTAACAGCATGCCCGGAAGAATTGTTTTGTAGAAGAACTGCTCCAGCTCCCACTGAGGAGGCATCTACTTCCAATAAGAAGGGTTTAGATGGATCAGGTCTGGAGAGCACGGGAGCAGAAGAAAAGGCAGACTTGAGATGTTTAAATGCGTCTTCCGCTTGAGGAGACCAGGACTTAGGATTGGCATTTTTCTGGGTTAGAGCCACGATAGGGGGCCACAATAGTGGAGAAGTGTGGAATGAATTGTCTGTAATAATTGGCAAACCCCAAAAAACGTTGGATAGCACGGAGTCCGGAGGGGCGTGGCCAATCTAATACGGCAGATAGTTTATCTGGGTCCATTTGTAGTCCCTGGCCAGAGACTAAGTATCCTAGGAAAGGAAGAGACTGACATTCAAAGAGACATTTTTCCATTTTGGCATAAAGTTGATTGTCCCGAAGTCTCTGAAGAACCATGCGGACATGCTGGCGGTGTTCTTCTAAGTTGGCAGAAAAAATCAGAATATCGTCCAGGTAAACCACAACACAGGTATATAGGAGATCACGAAAAATTTCATTAACAAAGTCTTGGAAGACGGCAGGGGCGTTGCACAGGCCAAAGGGCATGACCAGATACTCAAAGTGTCCATCTCTGGTGTTAAATGCAGTCTTCCATTCTTCCCCCTCCCTGATGCGGATGAGATTATAAGCACCTCTTAAGTCCAGCTTGGTAAAGATGTGGGCGCCTTGTAGGCGATCAAAGAGTTCCGAGATAAGAGGTAAGGGGTAGCGTTTTTTTACCGTGATTTTATTAAGTCCGCGGTAATCAATGCAAGGGCGTAGGGAGCCATCTTTTTTGGAGACAAAAAAAAATCCAGCTCCGGCAGGAGAGGAGGACTTGCGGATAAACCCCTTTTTTAAATTCTCCTGGATGTACTTCGACATGGCTTGGGTTTCTGGAGCAGACAGAGGATAGATTCTGCCCCGGGGTGGAGTAGTACCCGGGAGGAGGTCAATAGGACAGTCATAAGGCCTGTGAGGAGGCAAAGTCTCTGCTTGTTTGCAAAAAACATCAGCATAGTCCAGATAGGCCTTAGGAAGACCAGATACCGGGGGAACCACAGGGTCACGACTGTGAGTACTGGGAACCGGTTTAAGACAGTCCTTGTGGCAAGAAGTACCCCAGTTCTTGATTTCCCCTGTGGTCCAATTAAGGGTTGGGGAATGGCGTTGAAGCCACGGTAATCCAAGAAGAATTTCTGAAGTGCAGTTAGAGAGGACCAAAAATTCAATTTTTTCGTGATGGGGTCCGATGCACATTAGGAGAGGTTCCGTGCGGTAACGCACGGTACAGTCCAATCTTTCATTGTTAACAGAATTGATGTAGAGGGGTCTGGCGAGACTGGTCACCGGGATGTTGAACCTGTTGATGAGAGAGGCCAAAATAAAATTTCCTGCAGATCGTATCCACCAGCAATGGCTCAACCTCTCTGACTGCTGAAGATAAGCGCGGTACAAGGGAATAGACAAGAGCAAGGTCGGACGTAGCAGAATGTCAGGGCAGGCAGCAAGGATCGTAGTCAGGGGCAACGGCAGGAGGTCTGGAACACAGGCTAGGAACACACAAAGGAACGCTTTCACTGGCACAATGGCAACAAGATCCGGCGAGGGAGTGCAGGGGAAGTGAGGTATAAGTAGGGAGTGCACAGGTGATGACACTGATTAGGCCTGCTGCGCCAATCAGTGGCGCAGTGGCCCTTTAAATTGCAGAGACCCGGCGCGCGCGCGCCCTAAGGAGCGGGGCCGCGCGCGCCGGGACAACACAGACGGGGAACGGGTCAGGTACGCGAATCGCATCCCGGCTGGGAGTGATATTGCAGCGCACCCGGTCAGCAGGTCTGACCGGGGCGCTGCGAATGAGAGGACGCTGCGAGCGCTCCGGGGAGGAGCGGGGACCCGGAGCGCTCGGCGTAACACTCTGTCCATGTCAGGAACTGTCAAGAGCAGGAGAGGTTTACTATGGGGAGTTGCTCCTGCTCTGAACAGTTCCTAAAAAGGCGTCAGCAGAGAGAATTGTGGTCAGACAAAAAAGAAAAGAACTTCCTGTGGAGCATACTGATAAGTACTGGGAGGATTAAGATTTTTAAATAGAAATAGTTTACAAATCTGTTTAAATTTCTGGCACCAGTTGATTTAAAATAAAATAAAAAACACCAAAAGAAAAACACCCTACTTACACATGCAGGTGATTGTGCAATTATGACATGCAACACCAAAAATCGGAAAAAATGTGCCCCAACAACAGAATATAGAAAAACAAAATCCAAAAATTTACAATATATAAAAAAATCGGCACCAGAATATGACCTGGACAGAAGATATGGAGTAAGGTAATAACAAAATGGCTGCTGTATTAAAATCAAACAAATTATGCTGAAAGTAGGGTTGCCACCTTTCCCTCAGAAAAATACCGGTCATGGGTGTGGCTATGTGGGGGTGGAGCTACAAAAGGGGAGGGGCCAGATTGCACAGGGGCTGAGGGATCTGGGGTTTAAGAAATGGCATGGGGATGGGAGGGGGGTTTAAGAAATGGCATAGGGGTTTGGAGGGATACAATATATATGCGGGGGGAGTTTTCCTATATCGCACAAAAAAATTTACATTTAGAGAATACCTACCAAAACCCTATTTATGCCAGCAGCGGCGGAAGTGGTGGTGCGCGACAGCAACGCTGGCTCTCTCTGATGATGAGTGACGTCCCCCTGCGCAATGTCAGATACACAGGCTCAGCAGACAGTATCACACATGACAGGATTAGATACACAGGCTCAGCAGACAGTATCACACGACAGGATTAGATACACAGGCTCAGCAGACAGTATCACACATGACAGATTTAGATGCACAGGCTCAGCTCACAGTATCACACATGACAGGATTAGATACACAGGCTCAGCAGATAGTATCCCACATGACAGATTTGGATATACAGGCTCAGCTCACAGTATCACACATGACAGGATTAGATACACAGGCTCAGCAGACAGTATCGCACATGACAGGATTAGATACACAGGCTCAGCAGACAGTATCACACATGACAGGATTAGATACAGAGCGCAGCAGATAGTTTCACACATTAAATCAGTGTTTCCCAACCAGGGTGCCTCCAGCTATTGCAAAACTACAACTCCCAGCATGCCCAGACAGCCAAATGCTGTCTGGGCATGCTGGGAGTAATAGTTTTGCAACAGCTGGAGGCACCCTGGTTGGGAAACACTGCATTAAATACACAATTTTGCAGAGAGGTCTCACCAGTCTCTTGTCTTCACTTTCTCCTTTCCCCGGGCGGCTCCAGGTTAAGGAATGTCCAGGGTTGAGGAGGAATGGGGTGGGCAATTATTTATCCCATGGGGCCACATGACAAACTAAAAATATTGTGGAGGGCCGGGTAGTTGTCCCCCAGATCAGGCAGCATAGTTGTCCCCCAGATTAGGAGCATAGTTGTCCCCCAGATTAGGAGCATAGTTGTCCCCCAGATTAGGAGCATAGTTGTCCCCCAGATTAGGAGCATAGTTGTCCCCCAGTTGTCCCCCAGATTAGGAGCATAGTTGTCCCCCAGATTAGGAGCATAGTTGTCCCCCAGTTGTCCCCCAGATTAGGAGCATAGTTGTCCCCCAGATTAGGAGCATAGTTGTCCCCCAGTTGTCCCCCAGATTAGGAGCATAGTTGTCCCCCAGTTGTCCCCCAGATTAGGAGCATAGTTGTCCCCCAGTTGTCCCCCAGATTAGGAGCATAGTTGTCCCCCAGTTGTCCCCCAGATTAGGAGCATAGTTGTCCCCCAGTTGTCCCCCAGATTAGGAGCATAGTTGTCCCCCAGTTGTCCCCCAGATTAGGAGCATAGTTGTCCCCCAGATTAGGAGCATAGTTGTCCCCCAGTTGTCCCCCAGATTAGGAGCATAGTTGTCCCCCAGTTGTCCCCCAGATTAGGAGCATAGTTGTCCCCCAGATTAGGAGCATAGTTGTCCCCCAGTTGTCCCCCAGATTAGGAGCATAGTTGTCCCCCAGTTGTCCCCCAGATTAGGAGCATAGTTGTCCCTCAGTTGTCCCCCAGATTAGGAGCATAGTTGTACCCCAGTTGTCCCCCAGATTAGGAGCATAGTTGTACCCCAGTTGTCCCCCAGATTAGGAGCATAGTTGTACCCCAGTTGTCCCCCAGATTAGGAGCATAGTTGTCCCCCAGTTGTCCCCCAGATTAGGAGCATAGTTGTACCCCAGTTGTCCCCCAGATTAGGAGCATAGTTGTCCCCCAGTTGTCCCCCAGATTAGGAGCATAGTTGTCCCCCAGTTGTCCCCCAGATTAGGAGCATAGTTGTCCCCCAGATTAGGAGCATAGTTGTCCCCCAGTTGTCCCCCAGATTAGGAGCATAGTTGTCCCCCAGTTGTCCCCCAGATTAGGAGCATAGTTGTCCCCCAGTTGTCCCCCAGATTAGGAGCATAGTTGTCCCCCAGTTGTCCCCCAGATTAGGAGCATAGTTGTCCCCCAGTTGTCCCCCAGATTAGGAGCATAGTTGTCCCCCAGTTGTCCCCCAGATTAGGAGCATAGTTGTCCCCCAGTTGTCCCCCAGATTAGGAGCATAGTTGTCCCCCAGTTGTCCCCCAGATTAGGAGCATAGTTGTCCCCCAGTTGTCCCCCAGATTAGGAGCATAGTTGTCCCCCAGATTAGGAGCATAGTTGTCCCCCAGTTGTCCCCCAGATTAGGAGCATAGTTGTCCCCCAGTTGTCCCCCAGATTAGGAGCATAGTTGTCCCCCAGTTGTCCCCCAGATTAGGAGCATAGTTGTCCCCCAGTTGTCCCCCAGATTAGGAGCATAGTTGTCCCCCAGATTAGGAGCATAGTTGTCCCCCAGTTGTCCCCCAGATTAGGAGCATAGTTGTCCCCCAGTTGTCCCCCAGATTAGGAGCATAGTTGTCCCTCAGTTGTCCCCCAGATTAGGAGCATAGTTGTCCCTCAGTTGTCCCCCAGATTAGGAGCATAGTTGTACCCCAGTTGTCCCCCAGATTAGGAGCATAGTTGTACCCCAGTTGTCCCCCAGATTAGGAGCATAGTTGTACCCCAGTTGTCCCCCAGATTAGGCAGCATAGTTGTCCCCCAGATTAGGCAGCATAGTTGTCCCCCAGATTAGGCAGCATAGTTGTCCCCCAGATTAGGCAGCATAGTTGTCCCCCAGATTAGGCAGCATAGTTGTCCCCCAGATTAGGCAGCATAGTTGTCCCCCAGATTAGGCAGTTTACCCCCCCTACACACACACACACACATATATACAGACACATAGAGACACAGACACATATATACAGACACATATATACACATATATATATATATATATATATATATATATATATACACACACAGACACATATATACACAGACACATTTATACACACACACATATATATACACAGACACTCACCCGCCCTGTGCAGCAGAGGGAGACAGGATACATGGCCTCTCCTTCTCTCCCTTCCCTGCTCTGCCTATGGAGGGTTGTAAGACTGCACGGCAGAGGGAAGGAGGGGGAGGGGAGGGGGAGGGGGAGGGGAAGGGGAGGGGGAGGGGGAGGGGGGAGGGGGAGAGAGGAGACAGGAGGTGCACGCCCCCTCCCCAGCACTGTACAATCTCTTCCTGTCATCGCACGGAGCTCTCCCTGTCACAGGCTGCTGGTGTCAGACCTGGGCATTGTACGGCCGGTCATGAAAGCAGTGTTCTTCTGGGGATGCTGCTCCGTCCGCCCCTGTCAGTGAATGAAAAATACCGGCCATTGCATGGCCGGTATTTTTCATCCAAACTTACCGGTACAGCCCGGAATGTAGATGAAAATACCGGCTGTGCCGGTAAAATACCGGCAGGGTGGCAACCCTAGCTGAAAGTAAAAGCAAAAACATACAACATACCCAAAATTTTAATGCTCGCTAGAAAGATGAAAATTCCGGCGTATATAGTAGTATAATTAGTAGATCGAAAGCAAAAAATCTTGAACATACAAGAAAAATCAACAAGCCTTATGTGCTACCAGCTCAATATCCACCTATTCCCGACACACGTTTTGACACTGTGGGGCTTTGTCAGGGGGAAAATGGGAGCTGTAGAATTGGTCATATTAAAGGGGTACTCTGCCCCTAGACATCCTATCTCCTATCCAAAGGATAGGGGATAAGATGTCTGATCGCGGGGGTCCCTGCTGCACCCGGCATTCGTTTAGAGCATCGGGTGCAGTGCCAGAAGCTTGTGATGTCATGGCCGCGCCCCCCTCGTGACATCACGACCACACCGCCTCAATGCAAGTATTGATCAAATAAAAAGAAAAATATTTCAGCATAATTTGGTGTGTCGGGATTTTTTCACCTTGATTGGATTCACGTCTCTTGCAGACGGCACCAGATTTTCCTCTAGAATTGTTCCGTATTCGACTCCTTCTTTCCATCAGTTCTGACCAGTTACCATGTACCAGCTGAGAAGAAGCCTCCCCATAACATGATGCCACCACCATGTGTCACTGTGGGGATGGTGTGCTCGGGGTGACGGCACATGGTGGGTTTTCACCACACATACGGGGAGATTTATCAAAACCTGTGCAGAGGAGAAGTTGAGCAGTTGACCATAGAAACCAAATAGATAGCTTCTTTCATTTTTTTTTTTAGAGGTCTTTTAAAAATAAAAGAAGTGATCTGATCTTGATAAATATCCCCCATAGCGTTTTGCACTGGGACCAAAATGTTCAATTTTGGTCTCCTCTGACCAGAGCACCTTCTCCTTCATGTTTGCTGTGTCTCCCATATGGCTTATGGTAAACTCCAATTGGGATTTCTTGTGGCTTTCTTCCAGACCAGATTTGTTGAGTACTCAACATATAGGTGTCCTGTACACAGATTCTCAGCTTTTGTTTTTTTCAGCTCCTCTAGAGTTACCCTGGGCAGTTTCTCTTGCCCGCCTTATCAATTTGGGTGTACGGCCTTGTCCTAGTAGGTTTGTGGTTGTGCCTTATTCTTTCTATTTTCTGTTGGATTTTATGGTGTTCCATAAGATGCTCAAAGCTTGGGATATTTTTTTTGTAACCTAACCCTGCTTTCATAGAAAAATGGTGTAGCACGCCAGCTCACCTCGGCTTCCGGCCAATGGACGGAATGGTGTGAACCATGACAATTCAACCAGAAAGCAAGTATTCAGCACGGCACAACTCTTCTGAACGAAATGCTTTATTGTATATATCCACGATACACAGGACAGTTGGATGGTAACGCGTTTCGGCCCGGTGATCGGGGCGAAATGCAACATCTTCCAACTGTCCTGTGATCGTGGATATATACAATGAAGTATTTCGTTCAGAAGAGTTGTGCCTTGCTGGATACTTGCTTTCTGCTAACCCTGCTTTATACTTGTCCACAACTTTATCCCTGACCTGTTTGGTGAACTCCTTGATCTTCATGCTGCCATTTGTTCAGTAATGCTCTCTAACAAACTCTGAGGCCTTCACTGAACCGGTGAATTTGTACTGAGATTACATTACAGACAGGTAGACCCTATTAAGAGATTATGTAATTTGTGAAGTCAATTGGTGGCACCAGATCTTAGCGGTTTCACAGTAAGGGGGGTTATGCTGAGCGCTCCGGGCCCCCTGCTGGCCTTGGAGCGCTCACAGTGTGTGTCCCCAGGCAGCGCTCCGGCGTCTCGGCGTGTGCATCCCCGCTCTCTAGGGCATGCGTGCCCTGGGACTCATAGACCTAAAGGACCAGTGCACAGGTGATTAGTGCCTGGTCCAATGTGGTGTATTAAGGGTTAAGCCTTGTGAGAGGGAGTGCTGTTTGGACTTAATTAGGCCTCACCTGTGCACTGCCTATAAGTACCGTCTCCTCCCACAGCCTCCTGCCGGATCTTTGTTGCCTTTGTGCCTTAGAGAAAGCATTCCTTGTTCCTGTGTTACCCTGCTTGTTGCCGTTCCCGTTGCTACTGACTTCCGCCTGTGAACCTGTGCCGCCTGCCCTGACCATTTGCTACGTCTGACTACGCCTTTGCCTGATCCTCTTGTACCGTGTCTTATCTCAGCAGCCAGAGAGGTTGAGTCGCTACTGGGTGGAACGACCTGGGGGTTACTTGCCACAGCAAGTCCATCCCGCTTTGCAGCGGGCTCTGGTGAAAACCAGTAACTCCTTAGACACCGTTCCCTGGTACGGCCCACGTCATCATCTCTCTGGCACAGCGGATCCACCACCAGCCTCCGCTACCAGCCCGAATCCTGACAGTAAGATCCGGCCATGGATCCCGCTGAGGTACCGGATCCTGGGGACCGATCAAGCACGTCAGCTACACCAGCTTCGAGCCCTGCTCCTGCAACTCCAGTCAGCTCAGCAGCAATCGCCACCACAGCCTGCTGTCGCTTCCCGCTCCTGTTTCCGCCTGTCCCTGCCGGACAAGTATGATGGAGACTCCAAGCTGTGCCGTGGGTTCCTGAAACAATGCTCCTTGCATCTCAAGTTGATGGCAGACCTGTTCCCCTCAGAAGTGGCGTTCATAGTCAGCCTACTCTCCGGGTGGGCTCTGGTCTGGGCTACGCCGCTATGGCACCGCCACAATCCTGCCACTGCCAATGTCCACTACTTCCTACAGGAATTCCGGACTGTTTTTGAGGAACCTGCCCGGGTTGCCTCTGCAGAGACTGCTTTATTAAACTTGTCCCAAGGAGGTTCTTCTGTGGGTGATTACGCCATATGTTTCTGTACTCTGGCCTCGGAACTTTCTTGGAATAATGAGGTGGTCTAAACAAAATCACAATTAAGAACCGATATCCCCTTCCACTCATTTCAGAGCTCTTCGTTCGACTTCGAGGGGGAGACGAGTGGAAGACTGCCTTTAACACACGGGATGATCACTTTGAGTATTTAGTCATGCCTTTTGGCTTATGTAATGCCCCGGCCATCTTTCAAGAATTTGTTAATGACATTTTCAGAGACCTTCTCTACACTTGTGTGGTGGTGTATCTGGACGATATCCTCATTTATTATCCAAACCTAGAGCAACACCGTACTCAGATTCATCTGGTTCTGTCTCGTCTGAGAAGAAATCACCTTTATGCCAAGTTTGAGAAATGTCTCTTTGAACGATCTAGCCTGCCTTTTCTTGGTTACATCATCTCCGCACAAGGCCTACAGATGGACCCTTCTAAACTCTCAGCAGTTCTGGATTGGCCTCGTCCCACAGGTCTACGGGCCATACAGAGGTTCCTGGGTTTTGCCAATTATTACCGGCAATTTATTCCACATTACTCCACCCTGGTGGCTCCAATCGTGGCCCTGACTAAGAAAGGGGCTAATCCTAAGTCATGGACTCCACAGGCCGAAGAGGCTTTCCGCACCCTGAAGTCTGCATTTGCTTCTGCCTCTGTCCTCACCAGACCGAATTCCTCGAAGACCTTCTTAGAGGTGGATGCCTCCTCTGTTAGAGCCGGAGCCGTACTAACCCAGAAGTCCTTAAAGGGGAAATCCGTCACCTGTGGGTTTTTCTCCAAAACCTTCTCGCCTGCTGAGAGAAACTACTCAATCGGAGACAGAGAACTTCTTGCCATCAAGTTGGCGCTGGAAGAATGGAGACATCTCCTAGAGGGATCTGTTCACCTTGTGAACATATTTACGGACCACAAGAATCTGTCCTATCTTCAGTCTGCTCAAAGACTTAATCCCCGCCAAGCCCGCTGGTCTCTGTTTTTCGCCCGGTTTAATTTTCTTATTCATTTCAGACCGGCTGCCAAAAACATCCGGGCTGACGCTCTCTCTCGCACCTCAGATGTCACCGGAGAAGAACTGTCACCTCAGCATATCATTCCTCCCGAGCAATTTGGTTGTTTCTGCTCCTGCGGATTTACGTCTTCTCCCTCCGGGCACGACCTTCGTGCCACCTCGTCTTCGTCTTAGGGTACTCAAGTGGGGACATTCTTCACTGGTGGCTGGCCATCCAGGTCTTCGGAAAACCCTATAACTGTTCTCCAGAAGGTACTGGTGGCCATCTTTGGAGAGGGATGTTAAGGATTTTGTCCAGGCCTGTGCTGTGTGCGCCCGGGACAAGACACCCCGCCAGAGACCGGTAGGTCTGCTTCAGCCGCTGCCAGTTCCAGAGACTCCATGGTCCCACATCGCCATGGACTTTGTCACCAATCTCCCACCTTCTCATGGCAAAACAGTTATTTGGGTGGTTGTGGACCGGTTTTTCAAGATGGCACACTTTGGTCTGCTCTTCCTTCTGCGCCATTGCTGGCGAAACTATTTCTTTCTCACATTTTTCGTCTCCATGGTCTGCCTACACACATTGTATCCGACAGAGGGGTACAGTTTGTGTTGAAGTTTTGGAGAGCCCTCTGTGGTCAACTGAAGATTAAATTGGACTTCTCTTCTTCCTACCACCCCCAGTCCAACGGTCAAGTAGAACGCATTAATCAAATTATCTCCGGCACTTTGTCTCCTCTCGTCAGGATGATTGGGTAGACTTGGTCCTGTGGGCTGAGTTCTCCTACAACCACAAAGAGTCCTCCGCTTCTAACAAGCCTCCTTTTTTCGTGGTGTATGGACGTCACCCTTTGCCGCCTCTTCCATTGCCCACCTCCTCGGAAGTACCCGCTGTAGATAATCTTGACCGGGATTTTGTATCCATCTGGCGCGAGACGCGCCAATCTCTTCTTGCAGCCACCTCTCGCATGAAGACACAGGCCAATAAGAAATGTGGGGTTCTTCCAGTTTTTGCCCCAGGGGATAAAGTGTGGCTGTCTTCCAAGTACATCCGATTTAGGGTCCCAAGTTACAAATTAGGTCCCCGATACTTGGGTCCCTACAGAATCAAGAAGAAAATTTATCCCATGGTCTATCAGCTCCATCTCCCTCCCTCAGAATACCTAATTATTTTCACGTCTCCCTTCTGAAACCAGCTATCTTCAACCGTTTTCCCCCCAAGGACATTTCTCCCACTCCTGTCTCTGGAACTTCAGATGTGTTCTCCGTCAAGGAGATTTTGGTATCCAAAGTGGTTAGAGGGAGAAAATTCTTTCTGGTCGACTTGGAGGGCTGCGGTCCTGAAGAGAGATCTTGGGAGCCGGAGGAGAACATCCTAGACTGCAGCCTCATCCTCAAGTTCTTGGGTACCAAAAAGAGGGGGAGACCAAAGGGGGGGGTACTGTTACGCTGAGCGCTCCGGGCCCCCTGCTGGCCTATCTCAGCAGCCAGAGAGGTTGAGTTGCTATTGGGTGGAACGACCTGAGGGTTACTTGCCACAGCAAGTCCATCCCGCTTTGCGGCGGGCTCTGGTGAAAACCAGTAACTCCTTAGACTCCGTTCCCCTGCTACGGCCCACGTCATCACCTCTCTGGCACAGCGGATCCACCACCAGCCTCCGCTACCAGCTACCAGCCCAGATCCTGACAAGGGGGTGAATACATACGCCCACAACACTTTCACATTTTTATTTGTAAATACAGTAATTCTGTAATCCATGTAAAATTTCCTCCCATTTCCAAATGATGAACTATATTGTGTTTCGAGTTACATCAAAAATCACATTGAAATAAATTTTAATCTGTGGTTATACCATGACAAAATATGGAAAAGTCCAAGGGGGTTGGATACTTATGCAAGGCACTTTATGATTGACCGGTATAATACATTACAATACAAAGATACACAGAAGTGTCTCACACATCTCTATGTCTCCGGTATTCTCCTTTTAATTTTTCTTTTAATAGAATAAAAAATGTTAAGATCATTTGTTTACACGTATAAAGCATATACCTAATATACAGTATTGAGGTTAGTTTTTACACAAAAGAATATAAAAAATTACACACAAAGCTGTCATTAAAAAATCCAGTCACAGAAAAAAATGCTAATTTGTTTCTGAAAATACCGGGGACAACAAACATACTGGTGAAGCCCCCTGTGGATTGTATGCATAAAAAAGGATGGATCCAAGTCCCGCGTGACCCGAACTCATCAAAAATTGAAATTTTGTTCAGTATGGTGAATGGCATTTTCCAAGCCAAACCCGCACACAGCAGGCTTGTCATTACACTGCAGAGTCCCTGCCGGGAAAAATAATATATAATTTTATATGTCAACAGGAAGGCTCGGCAGCTTGTGATTTGCACATTGTAACGTTACACTATACGCTGATATCTTACTCCAGAATAGAGAATTAGAGCGAAGAGACATCATTTAATCCTGTATCCACGCGGACCCCCCAGCATGGCAGAGATTAGTCACTTACAAAATATAATTATCGACCAAGGCAATATATCTCTACAGATGATGTGTCTGTCTGTAACCAGGTTTATAAGAAGCCAAGTCAGCAGGAAGCCTAGTGATCACCACATAGGCCAATACTGAGGCTGGGGCAGACTATAAACCAAATAACCCTAATATATTGAAACAACATGACTACTATAATAAAAATCCCTCCAGTGTACATGAATCAAACTACTATAATACTGCTCCTATGTACAAGAATATAACTACTATAATACTGCTCCCAATATACAAGAATATAACTACTATAATACTGCTACTATATACAAGAATATAACTACTATAATACTGTCTCCTATATAAAAGAATATAACTACTATAATACTGCTCCTATATACAATAATATAACTACTATAATACTGCTCCTATATACAAGAATATAACTACTATAATACTGCTCCTATATACAAGAATATAACTACTATAATACTGCCTCCTATATACAAGAATATAACTACTATAATACTGCATCCTATATACAAGAATATAACTACTATAATACTGCTCCTATATACAAGAATATAACTACTATAATACTGCCTCCTATATACAAGAATATAACTACTATAATACTGCTCCTATATACAAGAATATAACTACTATAATACTGCTCCTATATACAAAAATATAACTACTATAATACTGCTCCTATATACAAGAATATAACTACTATAATACTGCTCCTATATACAAGAATATAACTACTATAATACTGCTCCTATATACAAGAATATAACTACTATAATACTGCTCCTATATACAAGAATATAACTACTATAATACTGCTCCTATATACAAGAATATAACTACTATAATACTGCTCCTATATACAAGAATATAACTACTATAATACTGCTCCTATATAAAAGAATATAACTACTATAATACTGCCTCCTATATACAAGAATATAACTACTATAATACTGCTCCTATATACAAGAATATAACTACTATAATACTGCTCCTATATACAAGAATATAACTACTATAATACTGCTCCTATATACAAGAATATAACTACTATAATACTGCTCCTATATACAAGAATATAACTTCTATAATACTGCCTCCTATATACAAGAATATTACTACTATAATACTGCTCCTATATACAAGAATATAACTACTATAATACTGTCCTATATGCAAGAATATAACTACTATAATACTGCTTCCTATATACAAGAATATAACTACTATAATACTGCTCCTATATACAAGAATATAACTACTATAATACTGCTCCTATATACAAGAATATAACTACTATAATACTGCTCCTATATACAAGAATATAACTACTATAATACTGCTCCTATATACAAGAATATAACTAATACTGGTGCAAAAAGAAAAGGTGGCACAGTCTATAGCAGACCTGGGCATTGTATGGCCCGTGGGCCGCATACGGCCCTTTGATTGGCTCTGACCGGCCCGCACTGACTGTCTGCACCAGCCTGTGCACTGAGCTCCCATGCGATGACAGGAAGTGCTGACAGGAAGAGGGAGGGGCGTGCACTCTCTCCCCTCCCCCGCCTTCTCTCTGCCGTGCAGTCTTAGAACCTCTGAAGGCAGAGAAGATGCCGTGTATCCTGTCTCCCTCCACCCCTCCCCTCAGCTCTAAACTCTGGCCGGGTGAGTGTCTGTGTGTTGTCTGTGTATATATGTGTCTGTGTGTTGTCTGTGTATATATATGTGTCTGTGTGCTGTCTGTGTATATATATGTGTCTGTGTGTTGTCTGTGTATATATGTGTCTGTGTATATATGTGTCTGTGTGTTGTCTGTGTATATATGTGTCTGTGTGTTGTCTGTGTATATATATGTGTCTGTGTGTTGTCTGTGTATATATGTGTCTGTGTATGTCTGTGTGTTGTCTGTGTATATATGTGTCTGTGTGTTGGCTGTGTATATATATGTGTCTGTGTGTTGTCTGTGTATATATATGTGTCTGTGTGTTGTCTGTGTATATATATGTGTCTGTGTGTTGGCTGTGTATATATATGTGTCTGTGTGTTGTCTGTGTATATATGTGTCTGTGTATGTCTGTGTGTTGTCTGTGTATATATGTGTTTGTGTGTCTGTGTGTTGTCTGTGTATATATGTGTCTGTGTATATATGTGTCTGTGTGTTGTCTGTGTATATATGTGTCTGTGTGTTGTCTGTGTATATATATGTGTCTGTGTGTTGTCTGTGTATATATATATGTGTCTGTGTGTTGGCTGTGTATATATATGTGTCTGTGTGTTGTCTGTGTATATATGTGTGTCTGTGTGTTGTCTGTGTATATATGTGTGTCTGTGTGTTGTCTGTGTATATATATGTGTCTGTGTGTTGTCTGTGTATATATATATGTGTCTGTGTGTTGTCTGTGTATATATATGTGTCTGTGTGTTGTCTGTGTATATATGTGTCTGTGTGTTGTCTGTGTATATATATGTGTCTGTGTGTTGTCTGTGTATATATATGTGTCTGTGTGTTGGCTGTGTATATATATATATGTGTCTGTGTGTTGTCTGTGTATATATGTGTCTGTGTATGTCTGTGTGTTGTCTGTGTATATATGTGTTTGTGTGTCTGTGTGTTGTCTGTGTATATATGTGTCTGTGTATATATGTGTCTGTGTGTTGTCTGTGTATATATGTGTCTGTGTGTTGTCTGTGTATATATATGTGTCTGTGTGTTGTCTGTGTATATATATGTGTCTGTGTGTTGGCTGTGTATATATATGTGTCTGTGTGTTGTCTGTGTATATATGTGTTTGTGTGTCTGTGTGTATATGTGTCTGTGTGTTGTCTGTGTGTGTTTATATGTGTATTTATAAGTGTCTGTCAGTGTGTGTGTGTGTGGGGGGGGGGGGGGGGAGGTTGAGCTGCCTAATCTGGGGGACAACTATGCTGCCTAATCTGGGGGACAACTATGCTGCCTAATCTGGGGGACAACTATGCTGCCTAATCTGGTGGACATCTATGCTGCCTAATCTGGGGGACAACTATGCTCCTAATCTGGGGGATAACTATGCTGCCTAATCTGGGGGACAACTGTGCTGCCTAATCTGGGGGACAACTGTGCTGCCTAATCTGGGGACAACTATGCTGCCTAATCTGGGGGACAACTATGCTGCCTAATCTGGAGGACAACTATGCTCCTAATCTGGGCGGCAACTATGCTCCTAATCTGGGGGATAACTATGCTCCTAATCTGGGGGACAACTATGCTGCCTAATCTAGGGGATAACTATGCTGCCTAATCTAGGGGATAACTATGCTGCCTAATCTGGGGGATAACTATGCTCCTAATCTGGGGGACAACTATGCTCCTAATCTGGGGGACAACTATGCTCCTAATCTGGGGGGCAACTATGCTCCTAATCTGGGGGGCAACTATGCTCCTAATCTGGGGGGCAACTATGCTCCTAATTTGAGGGGCAACTATGCTCCTAATCTGGGGGACAACTATGCTGCCTAATCTGGGGGACAACTATGCTGCCTAATCTGGGGGACAACTATGCTGCCTAATCTGGGGGACAACTATGCTGCCTAATCTGGGGGAAACTATGCTGCCTAATCTGGGGGACAACTATGCTGCCTAATCTGGGGGACAACTATGCTGCCTAATCTGGGAGAAAACTACCCGGCCCTTCACAATTTTTTTGTTTCTAATGTGGCCCCATGGAAAAAATAATTGCCCACCCCTGGTCTATAGGATTCTCTGGTGTAATGGTCAGACAATGTTAAAGACTTCCAAGGCAGCATTGATGAATGAAGCACCTGGGAGATGCTGGCAACAAGTAGACTTAAAGGGGTACTCCGTGGAAAACATTATTTTTTCTTAAATCAACTGGTGCCAGAAAGTTATACAGAATTGTAAATGACTTCTACTAAAAAATCTTTACCCTTCCAGTACTTTTTAGCAGCTGTATGCTACAGAGGAAATTCTTTTCTTTTTGAATTTCATTTTTGTCTTGTCCACAGTGCTCTCTGCTGACACATCTGTCCATGTCTGGAACTGTGCAGAGCAGGAGAGGTTTTCTATGGGGATTTGCTCCTACTCTGGACTGTTCCTAAAAGGGACAGAGGTGTCAGCAGAGAGCACTGTGTCAGACAGAAAGGAAATTCAAAAAGAAAATAATTTCCTCTGTAGCATACAGCTGCTAAAAAATACTGGAAGGGTGAAGATTTTTTAATAGAAGTGATTTACAAATCTATTTAACTTTCTTGCACCAGTTGATTTAAAAAAAAAAATGTTTTCCACCCGAGTACCCCTTTAAATATCATAAGGCATGAAGATGTGAAATGAACAAAAGCCACACTTGCCCACTGTGCTATATGATGGAAGCAGTAGATTTTAATTCATGGAGAATCCATAAATACAGGTGAAGATGTGGATGGAGGCAGAAAGGAGGCTACATGTTTCACGCAATTATGCGCTTTCTCAAGCCCGTACGGAATAGAATCTCAACCAGGAATATCTCATGGCAGAAATTTCGTAGAGTGAATGGGCTCTTACTGCAATTTTGTCATGTTGGGAAGAGAAAAGTGTAGCCCTGAACTAACTCACACCCTCAGTTATTGCCTTTTGGGGTGCCACGTCCTTAATAGGATGGCCTTGGTGCTAGTCCCTATGCTACTAAGGTGCAGTGTGTAGAAAAGTCAAAGAAACAAACAGCACAGTAAGGAAGTCAGGGAAAAAGGTCAGGGCACAAAAACGTTAACAAAAGCACAACAGCAAACATTGCAATATCAGGCAGGCCAGGTCACAACCAAGATAGTGGCAAGGTACAGAATCAAATAGCAAGAGAGTAGTCAGGTCACAAGCCAAGGTATAAAAAAATAAAAAAAAATAAAAGTACTACAAAGTACAGAACGGCAGGGAAAAGAATAGATAAGAGCTAGCAGAAGTCAGATACATACAATAAAAGGGCAGGAACAAATGCTGGAGAATGAGGAGAAACTGCGAACACGAGTCGGGCTGGGACACACTGCAGGGATTAAAATATCCCACACGCAACTGCTGATTGTCCCGGATAGAAACATTTCTCATAGCCTTAGTGGCCATGTCAGAGCATGATGACCCTATGACTCTAGGGCTGTTGCCATGGCTACCTAGGTCACCGCCCAGACAGTTTTTTTGTATATATCACAGCTATATGAAAGCTAACCAGAGTGCCTCCAGCTGTTGAAAAACAACTTCTAGCATGGCTTGGGCATGCTGGGAGTTGTAGTTTTGCAACAGCTGGGGGCATATATATATATATATATATATATATATTTTTTTTTTTTTTTTTTAAGGAAGAATAAACGTACACAAGTCCAGAAGTGATAGCTGCCATCTGGCCTGGTGCTGCCTGGTACAGTGCCTCCTCTGTGTGCCACGCTAGCCCTAGGTACAGTTGTGCCAGCTGCTTTACACTGTCACCAATGGGAATCCTTCCACCTGCTGTTCCCTTCTAATCTCCACCAGCTGCATATAGTGATATCACAGTAAACCTTTTATTAACATAAAATCTTAATAATTTCAATTACAGAGCAGGCGTGCTAAATACGTACCCCAAATCCCGAATCTTATCCAGCTGCCAATTAACTATATCCGAGAACAACCACGCCATGTAGAGATTACACCGTCATACACGTGATACATATAGTCATGTATACCTAGGTTATACCAGTATGGTCCAAGTCACTATATACAGTATATATAACTTATACCAGCTGTACATATATAATTATATAAAGTATATACCAGGTTATACCAGCATGGTCCATATCACTATATACAGGTGTGGTAGCCCTTGGGGGGTATAGTGTAGTCGGGGTGTTGCTGTGTTGGAATATGAGGGGTTAATTTAACCCTTGTCACTCGTGACGCCAGGGTGAGGGTTAATGCGCTGAGGTAGTTGCTAGGCCTATCGACACCCTTCCCAGAAACGATAGGTGCGTGCAGAAATAAATGATTGTCCACAGCAGTGCTGAACTAGAACTTGCAGGAACTTTACTGATGAGTTGCGGTACATTCAGTAACGGTAACAGTCTTAGTAACAGAGTCTATTATCAGCTCGGCAGTGACTGACAGTTGCTTAGGGCCGATAAGTTATCCTGAGATTAGTAGAATTAGGTTTTGCAGAGATCCGCTGGATTTAGGGGTCTGTTTAGGTCCAGTGAGTAATAGGGAATTGAAGTAACTCAGTTTTGGAATGATGGCCGTTGCCGCAAAGCTTTGGCCTAGTGGTTGCCGATGACAGCTGCGCAGATTCGTCCTCATCAGCAACCCACGAGGAAAGAGAGAGATTAATGGCCACCGCTCCCTTATATGGGCAGGGTCAGGGCCGTTTTGGATTGGTCCATGTCAGCTGTCACTCACTGTTACAAAGCATGGTGGATGATCACCTGACTACCTCCAAAGGTCCTTGAGTAAAAACCATAGAGTTCTGGAACGCATCACGTGACCCGCAGGTCCTGCGACACTAACAACAAGGTAAGTACACTTTATATACATATAGACAATTAGGATTTGAATAATTTTTATTATTAAAGGGGTGACTAGGAGTGAACTATAGATGAGGATCCCACTGGTACCTGGGGACTCTGACTTTGGGGACCTCACCACAAGGTAACGGATGCAATCCGGTACCAGGACACCACACAGGAGATATGTACCTTATACAAGCTGTACATATATAATTATATACAGTATATACCCAGGTTATACCAGCATGGTCCATATCACTATATACAGTATATATATATATATATATATATATAACTAATACCAGCTGTACATATATAATTATATACAGTATGTACCAAGGTTATACCAGCATGGTCCATATCACTATATACAGTATATATAACTTATACCAGCTGTACATATATATTATATACAGTATATACCAGGTTATACCAGCATGGTCCATATCACTATATACAGTATATATAACTTATACCAGCTGTACATATATAATTATATACAGTATATACCCAGGTTATACCAGCATGGTCCATATCACTATATACAGGAGATATATTACTTATACCAGCTGTACATATATAATTATATACAGTATATACCCAGGTTATACCAGCATGGTCCATATCACTATATACAGGAGATATATTACTTATACCAGCTGGACATATTTAATTATATACAGTATATACCCAGGTTATACCAGCATGGTCCATATCACTATATACAGTATATATAACTTATACCAGCTGTGCATATATAATAATATACAGTATATACCAGGTTATACCAGCATGGTCCATATCACTATATACAGGAGATATATAACTTATACCAGCTGTAGATATATAATTATATACAGTATATACCAGATTATACCAGCATGGTCCATATCACTATATACAGGAGATATATAACTTATACCAGCTGTACATATATATAATTATATATAGTATATACCAAGGTTATACCAGCATGGTCCATATCACTATATACAGAAGATATATACCGTAACTCATACCAGCTGTATGTACAGTGGGGCAAAAAAAATATTTAGTCAGCCACCAATTGTGCAAGTTCTCCCACTTAAAAAGATGAGAGGCTGTAATTGTCATCATAGGTTATAACCTCAACTATGAAAGACATAATGACAAAAAAAAAATCCATAAAATCACATTGTCTGATTTTTAAAGAATTTATTTGTAAATTATGGTGGAAAATAAGTATTCAGTCACCTACAAACAAGAAAGATTTCTGGCTCTCACAGACCTGTAACTTCTCCTTTAAGAGTCTCCTCTGTCCTCCACTCGTTACCTGTATTAATGGCTCCTGTTTGAACTTGTTATCAGTATAAAAGACACCTGTCCACAACCTCAAACAGTCACACTTCAAACTCCACTATGGTCAAGACCAAAGAGCTGTCGAAGGACACCAGAAACAGAATTGTAGACCTGCATTAGGCTGGGAAGACTGAATCTGCAATAGGCAAGCAGCTTGGTGTGAAGAAATCAACTGTGGGAGCAATTATTAGAAAATGGAAGACATACAAGACCACTGATAATCTCCCTCGATCTGGGGCTCCATGCAAGATCTCACCCCGTGGTATCAAAATGATCACAAGAACGGTGAGCAAAAATCCCAGAACCACACGGGCGGGACCTAGTGAATGACCTGCAGAGAGCTGGGACCAAAGTAACAAATGCTACCATCAGTAACACACTATGTCGCCAGGGGCTTGATTCATATAGTGCCAGACGTGTCCCCCTGCTTAAGCCAGTACATGTCCGGGCCCGTCTGAAGTTTGCTAGAGAGTATTTGGATGATCCAGAAGAGTATTCAGAAAATGTCATATGGTCAGATAAAACCAAAGTACAACTTTTTGGTGAAAACTCAACTCGTCGTGTTTGGAGAAGAAAGAATGCTGAGTTGCATCCAAAGAACACCATACCTACTGTGAAGCATGGGGGAGGGAAACATCATGTTTTGGGGCTGTTTTTCTGCTAAGGGACCAGGATGACTGATCCATGTAAAGTAAAGAATGAATGGGGCCATGTATCCTGAGAATTTGAGTGAAAACCTCTTTCCATCAGCAAAGGCATTGAAGATGAAACGTGGCTGGGTCTTTCAACATGACAATGATCCCAAACACACCACCAGGGGCAACGGAGGAGTGGCTTCGTAAGAAGTATTTCAAGGTCCTGGAATGGCCTATCCAGTCTCCAGATTTCAACCCTTTGGTGGGAGTTGAAAGTCCGTGTTGCCCAGCGACAGCCCCAAAACATCACTGCTCTAGAGGAGATCTGCATGGAGGAATGGGCCAAAATACCAGCAACAGTGTGTGAAAACCTTGTGAAGCCACGGAAGACATGCCCCCTCCATGTATCTCTATGGGATACATGGAAGGCACGTGTCAGCCGCCACGCCATGAGGTGATGGAGCTCCTCCTTCTTGTGGACTGCCGGGGCCCCGTCCTGGAGATTGCGGGGGGGGGGGCAGCGTTCGGACCTCCCGCAATCTATAACTTATCCCTTATTCTTCAGATAGGGGAGAAGTGATATTCCACTACTGTATTCCTTTAGGTTATCCTAGCATAGCCCACATCCTCTTGTTGTACATTACGCCATATTATATTATGTAGGTTTCTATGATCCGCCATCATCCATCAGAATGTAGACGGTGAGCGCCGCTTCTTTACGCTTGGATGAGTTATACCCTTTAATCAAACGCCGTTGGTATTTGTCAGAGACTTTGGCCTTTTACAGATGTCTTAAGTCTGACAACGCAGGTTAGGTATTGATAATTCATGATACAGGACTCCGTAAAGATGCGGCAGACGCAGCCCCAACCCCCCTTTCCCGAACCATCAGCGCACGCCCCAACCTTTCCCCTCTGTCTGAAGTTATTCGTCTACTGACAGATATAACTGGTCGGATCGATACAACAATTTTCACACAATACGATATTGATTGTTTCGTTTGCAAAAATGCACAAAAAAAAATTGACTGAATATTTCATACAGCTCGGCTGTAAAAGCAGTGTTTCCTAGTCAGGGTGCCTCCAGCTGTTGCAAAACTACAACTCCCAGCATGCCCGGACAGCCGAAGGCTGTCCTGGCATGCTGGGAGTTGTAGTTTTGCAACAGCTGAAGGCATTCTGGTTGGGAAACCCTGGTCTTAATATTGGGATGATAAGCCATTGTGCTGCAGGCTAGCTGGGAGTAGTAGTCCTTCGGCTGGTATGTCACATGGCAGGGTAGTGTCTTCTTCAGACCTCAGGTATTTTGGCCCACTCCTCATAAGATACTGCTCCAGCTGTCTCAGGTGTGAAGGTGTTGTGGTGAGGGTGTTGGAAGGGCAGATGTTATTAACCCTTAGGACAGATGGCCTTAACCCTTTGTGTTTGTGACGCCAGGGTGTGGTTTACCTAATTCACCACTCGAGGAATAACCGAAGATTCCTGGGCCAGGTGCCGGGCAAATAATTACTCCGATGCAAGGCTATGGATCAACAGCTTTTTACTGAGGTAGACAAGGTGAAAAACAGCAGTGGTACTCCACAAAAAATTTTTTTTAGTCTCTTCATGACTGAATAGCAAACAAAAACAACAAAATTAATATGGGACTTTTATCCAGGATATTTTCCATCCCAGTCCCGCCGATCACCACTCTTTCTAGGTTGGGACATATAGCGGGGACCACGGGACTGTACCCCTTCCATGGAGTTATAGCGGGGATCACGGGACTGTACCCCTTCCATGGAGTTATAGCGGGGATCACGGGACTGTACCACTTCCATGGAGTTATAGCGGGGATCACGGGACTGTACCCCTTTCATGGAGTTATAGCGGGGATCAGGGGACTGTACCACTTCCATGGGGTTAACTCTGGTGTTCCATGACACCTGTAACAACTTTGAATCAGTGATGGTGGGGCTCACAGTTACCACCATCTGGACCGCAGCAGCTTGCGCCACTGGGGGAAAATTTGTCGGTGCCTGTTGGGCCGGCCAAGCCTTCTTCTCAGCAGCAGTAGGCCGAGGCACTTTGGTCGGTGCCCGTTGGGTAGGCCAAACCTCCTTAGCACTAGGAGTAGGCCTGGGCACATCTGCAGACATCTTTCTGGTTCCTGGCATGAACTGAGGCGCCATCGCAGGAACTTCCGGCAGGAACTCTTCTTTTTGCTTGTCCTCGCCCTTCATCTTGCTGCGGGACCTCTGCAGCACGTCGGAAGGTGTTCAGGAAGCGGGACCTTCAGACATGCCTTCCCTCCTTCCAGCGACAACTTCTGCAGCCGGTCCGCAAGCTCCTGGAAGATTTGAGCTGCGTCCGCTGCTACTTTTTGGGGCGCTGGGCACCATCTTGGGTCTCACGGCCCTCGTGGTCTCTAATGCCTCCGCCATCTTGCTCTGCTCACCAACTTCCTGCAGACTGCAGAGGTCCGGCTGCGCTGTTCCACTTATACTGGTCTTCAGCAAGATGACCAGCAACAGGGGGCGGAACTTTCTGGTTCCACTTTGGATTCGAGATTGCAACTTGACTTCCATGCCCAGGGGTGGGACGCTGACCTGCGTGGGACTTCTTGGCGCACTTTTCTTCCACTCCTTTAACCCCTTCAGGTACGACAAACACTTTACAATGCAGCATAGCTTCTGTACGGATTTTACACATGGCAGGCACAACTTCAATACTTTTCACAGCAGCAGACAAATAACTTTTCTTCACCTCCCCCTCTATTTCACAAGCGTTTTCTAGCATAAGAGCCTTTACTGACAAAGTCCTGTAAAAAACTGGCACAATTTCTGTCGCACAGACGTGCGCTTTTTGCAATACTGGACACAGTTCAGACTGGGGGGGGGGATTTTCATGTAAGGCACACACCCGTATCCTATTCGTGACATCAAAAGTTGTGGTCAGTGTGTTGGAAGGGCAGATGTTATTAACCCTTAGGGCAGATGGCGTTAACCCTTTGTCTTCATGACGCCAGGGCGTGGTTTACCTAATTCACCACCCGAGGTCCAGACGATGATTCCTGGGCCAGGTGAGGGGCAAATAATCACTCCAATGCAAGGTTACAGTTCAACGGCTTTTTACTGAGGCAGACAAGGTGTTAAAGTCTTTACAGCTCAGTTTAGACCCAAGGAGATGCACGGTGAACTTCAGGAAGCTTATCGGCTTGCTGGGACATGTAGTGGACTTGGACTGACTTATGCAACCCACACTGACTTTAGTAAATGACACTTGACTATCTTGACTAGACTTCTCCCCTGTATTTGTGCTTACCGCCAGGCTTTGACTTTCACCTGCAGGGGTTAAAGGGGAATTCCAGGGGAAAAAAACGTTATATATATATATATATATATATATATATATATATATATATAAAATCTCAACTGGCTCCAGAAAGTTAAACAGATTTGTAAATTACTTCTATTAAAAAATCTTAATCCTTCCAATAATTATCAGCTGCTGAAGTTGAGTTGTGATTTCTGTCTGGCAACAGTGCTCTCTGCTGACATCTCTGCCTGTCTCGGGAATTGCACAGTAGAAGAGGTTTGTAGAAGTAGTAGAAGAGGTTTGCTATGGGGATTTGCTTCCACTCTGGACAGTTCCCGAGACAGGTGTCATCAGAGAGCACTTAGACAGAAAAGAACAACTCAACATCAGCAGCTCATAAGTACTGAAAGGATTAAGATTTTTTTAATAGGAGTCATTTACAAATCTGTTTAACTTTCTGGAGCCTAAAAAAAAAAAAGTTTTTTCCTGGATAACCCCTTTAACTTGCAGTAGTAGCCTGGTTGCAAGACTAGGCCTCAGGCCTCCTTCTGGATCACACAGACAAACTCCTCAGGTCTTCACTCCACTGCACCTCAGCTACTCTCAAGGCTGCCTTAGGCTAGCTTGTCCCTGGTATATATGGGAGCAATTTAGAGATGTCCCATTGGTCACCAACAAGCCACCTGTTCACCTTACACCTTCCTTGGTAACATAACTCTTAGCAACAGTATTTAACGACATAAAAACATATTATTATAACTTACAGTATTATATTAACTCAATTATAACTGAACACTGTAAAAGAGTCCTTTTAAACATGGACTGAATCTGCCAGATGGGACTGACAAGGGTACAGAATGGCACATTCTGTACTGGGCCAGCACAGTGTCTTCTCCAGACTGCAGGTATCTTGGCCCACTCCTCATAAGATCCTGCTCCAGCTGTCTCAGGGGTGAAGGTGTCTTCTCCAGACTGCAGGTATGTTGGCCCACTCCTCATAAGATCCTGCTCCAGATGTCTCAGGGGTGAAGGTGTCTTCTCCAGACTGCAGGTATGTTGGCCCACTCCTCATAAGATCCTGCTCCAGATGTCTCAGGGGTGAAGGTGTCTTCTCCAGACTGCAGGTATGTTGGCCCACTCCTCATAAGATCCTGCTCCAGATGTCTCAGGGGTGAAGGTGTCTTCTCCAGACTGCAGGTATGTTGGCCCACTCCTCATAAGATCCTGCTCCAGATGTCTCAGGTGTGAAGGTGTCTTCTCCAGACTGCAGGTATGTTGGCCCACTCCTCATAAGATCCTGCTCCAGATGTCTCAGGGGTGAAGGTGTCTTCTCCAGACTGCAGGTATGTTGGCCCACTCCTCATAAGATCCTGCTCCAGATGTCTCAGGGGTGAAGGTGTCTTCTCCAGACTGCAGGTATGTTGGCCCACTCCTCATAAGATCCTGCTCCAGATGTCTCAGGGGTGAAGGTGTCTTCTCCAGACTGCAGGTTTCAGCTCCTTCCACAGATGTTCAATAGGATTCAGATCAAGGCTCCTATCAGCCACTTCACAATAGTCCAATTTTTTGGTCTTAGTCATTTTTGGATGTTTTTAGCTGTGTATTGAGTCATTCTACTATTGGAGGACCCATGACCTACAATGGAGACAAAGCTTCCTGACACTGGGCATCACGTTTCACTCCAGAATGCCTTCATAGTCTTGAGATTTCATTGTACCCTGTACACAGGGCCGTTTGAAGGAATTTGGGGGCCCCAAGCAAAATGGACATGGAGGCCCCCCCCCCCTTTGATGTTCACACACGTCACGCTCTAGGGCTGGCGTCAGGACGTAGTATCGCCAGCCCTTGAATGCTGGGACCGCGTCGTTGGCGAACGTCGATACGAGGCCCCCACATTGGGTGCAGCACAGTACCCCCCCACGTTAGGTGCGGCACAGTTCCCCCCACGTTAGGTGCGGCACAGTTCCCCCCCACATTAGGTGCAGCAGAGTTCCCCCCACATTAGGTGCAGCAGAGTTCCCCCCACATTAGGTGCAGCAGAGTTCTCCCCACATTAGGCTAGCAGTGTTCCCCCACATTAACCCCTTAAGGACCGGGGTTTTTTCCGTTTTTGCATTTTCATTTTTTGCTCCTTGCCTTTAAAAAATCATAACTCTTTCAATTTTGCACCTAAAAATCCATATGATGGCTTATTTTTTGCACCACCAATTCTACTTTGTAATGACGTCAGTCATTGTGCCCAAAAATCTACGGTGAAACGGGAAAAAAAATCATTGTGAAACAAAATTGAAAAAAAAAACGCCATTTTGTAACTTTTGGGGGCTTCCGTTTCTACGTAGTACATTTTTCGGTAAAAATGACACCTTACCTTTATTCTGTAGGTCCATATGATTAAAATGATACCCTACTTATACAGGTTTGAATTTGTCGCACTTCTGGAAAAAATCATAACTTCATGCAGAAAAATTTATACGTTTAAAATTGTCATCTTCTGACCCCTATAACTTTTTTATTTTTCCGTGTATGGGGCGGTATGAGGGCTCATTTTTTGCGCCGTGATCTGAAGTTTTTAACTGTACCATTTTTGCATTGATAGGACTTATTGATCGCTTTTTATTCATTTTTTCATGATATAAAAAGTGACCAAAAATGCACTATTTTGGACTTTGGAATTTTTTTGCGCGCACGCCATTGACCGTGCGGTTTAATAATTCGGACATTTCCGCACGCGGCGATACCATTTATGTTTATTTTTATTTTTATTTACACTGTGTTTTTTCTTTTATGGGAAAAGGGGTTAAATGATGTTTATTCACTTTTTTTTTGCACTTTTTTTTTGCAGTGTTATAGGTCCCATAGGGACCTATAACACTGCACACACTGATCTTTTACATTGATCACTGGTTTCTCATAAGAAACCAGTGATCGATGATTCTGCCGCATGACTGCTCATGCCTGGATCTCAGGCACTGAGCTGTCATTCGGCGATCGGACAGCGAGGAAGCAGGTAGGGGCCCTCCCGCTGTCCTGTCAGCTGTTCGGGATGCCGCAATTTCACCGCGGCTATCCCGAACAGCCCACTGAGCTAGCCGGCATCCTTTCGGTTTCACTTTAGACGCGGCGTTCAACTTTGAACGCCGCGTCTAAAGGGTTAATAGCGCGCGGCACAGCGATCAATGCCGCGCGCTATTAGCCACGGGTCCCGGCCGTTGTTAGAGGCCGGGCCCGAACCGCTATGACGCGGGGCCACGCCGTGGCCCCGCGTTATAGATCGGGAGTGGACACATGACGTTCCAGTACATCATGTGTCCTTAAGGGGTTAAAGGGGTACTCCGGTGAAAACCTTTTTTCTTTTAAATCAACTGGTGGCAGAAAGTTAAATATATTTGTAAATTACTTCTATTAAAAAATCTTAATCCTTCCAGTACTTATTGGCTGCTGAATGCTACAGAGGAAATTCCTTTCTTTTTTGGAACACTGATGACATCACGAACACAGTGCTCTCTGCTGACATCTCTGTCCATTTTAGCAACCATGCATAGCAGATGTATGCTAAGGGCAGCATGGTGGCTCAGTGGATAGCAATGCTGCCTTGCAGTGCTGGGGTTCAAATCCCACTAATGACAACAATAAATCAAGCATTATTATTATTACAGTGACCCCCCGACCTACGATGGCCCCGACATATGATGAAATCGACATACGATGCTTTTTTATGTCGGGGCCATCGCATTAAGTGCTATCCGACAGTGCCAAATGCTTAAGCTGCTGCCGGATTGCAGCTTAATGTTCCTCGTGTGGTGTGGTAAGTATTACTTACCCCTCCACGATGCTCCGGGGTGCCCTCCGGGTCCAGCGCTGGTCTTCCGGTGTCTTCTCGGCCTCTCCGATGACGTCAATACGCTGCTGCGCACGCCATCCAATAGGAATGGCGTACGCAGCGGCGTAATGACGTCGCTATGCAGACCCAGTAAGGCCTTGCGGAAGACAGAAGAGGACCGGAGAAGACAGAAGAGGACCGGAGAAGACAGCGGAGGACCGGAGAAGACAGCGAAGAGCCCAGCGGAGGCCCGGGATCACCATCGGGAGCGGCGGGGACACCATGTCGAGCGGCGGGGACAGGTGAGTACAGCTTCCTATACTTTACATTGCACGGATCCCTCAACATACGATGGATTCGACAAACGATGGCTCGTTTGGAACGAATTACCATCGTATGTTGAGGGACCACTGTATTATTATAATAACGTCAGCAGAGAGAACTGTGCTCGTGATGTCATCAGAGAACATTCCAAAAAGAAAAGAATTTCCTCTGTAGTATTCAGCAGCTAATAAGTACAGGAAGGATTAAGATTTTTTAATAGAAGTAATTTACAAATATGTTTAACTTTCTGCCACCAGTTGATTTAAAAGAAAACAGGTTTTCACCGGAGTACCCCTTTAAGTGCAGTATAGTTCTCACACATTAGGTGCAGTATAGTTCCCCCACATTAGGTGCAGTATAGTCCCCCACATTATGTGCAGTGTAGCTCCCCACATTAGGTGCAGTATAGCTCCCCAAATTAGGTGCAGTATAGTCCCCCACATTAGGTGCAGTATAGTTCCCCCACATTAGGCAGTATAGTTCCCCACATTAGGTGCTGTACAATTCCCCTACATTAGGCTGTAGTTCCCACACATTAGGTGCAGTATAGTCCCCCAACATTAGGTGCAGTATAGTTCCCCATATTAGGTGCAGTATAGTTCTCCACATTAGGTGCAGTATAGTCCCCCAACATTAGGTGCACTATAGTTCCCCATATTAGGTGCAGTATAGTTCTCAACATTAGGTGCAGTATAGTTCTCCCCACATTAGGTGCAGTATAGTTCCCCACATTAGGTGCAGTATAGTTCTCCACATTAGGTGCAGTATAGTTCTCCACATTAGGTTGGCAGTATAGTTTACCCCACATAAGGTGCAGTATAGTTCCCCACATTAGGTGCAGTATAGTTCTCCCCACATTAGGCTATAGTTCCCCCACATTAGGTGCAGTATAGTCCCCCCACATTAGGTTGACAGTATAGTTTACCCCACATTAGGTGCAGTATAGTTCCCCACATTAGGTGCAGTATAGTTCTCCCTACATTAGGCTATAGTTCCCCCACATTAGGTGCAGTATAGTCCCCCCACATTAGGTTCAGTATAGTTCCCCCACATTAGGTGCAGTATAGTTCCCCCACATTAGGTGTAGTATGTTCCCCCACAGACATACAGCCTCCAGCCATACAGTGTATGGCTGGAGGCTGTATGCCTGCTTACTGCCCTACTTCAGTGCTCCGACCCCTGCTCCTCTGGTCCGGCCACCATAGCAGTAGGTCCCAGGACTGGAGGAGCGGTGGTCAGAGCACTGAAGCTGATGTGCCGCTGGTCACTTACCCCGTTTCCCCCCCCCCCCCCCTGGATCCACCACTGCATGCATTATATGCACACACAATACACATTACATACTGTACATGCATGCTTCATACACACACAGATACTGTACACATTACATACTGTACATGCATCATACACACAACATACTGTACACATTACATACTGTACATGCATGCTTCATACACACACACACTGTACACATTACATGCTGTACATGCATGCTTCATACACACACATACTGTACACATTACGTACTGTACATGCATGCTTCATACACACACACTGTACACATTACATACTGTACATGCATCATACACACACACACACTGTACACATTACATACTGTACATGAATCATACACAAACACACACACTGTACACATTACATACTATACATGCTTCATACACACACAACATAATGTACACATTACATACTGTACATGCATGCTTCATACACACACACACACTGTACACATTACATACTGTACATGCATCATATACACACAGATAGAATAGATCAGTGTTTCCCAAGCAGGGTGCCTACAGAGGTTGCAAAACTACAACTCCCAGCATGCCCAGACAGCCTTTGGCTGTCCGGGCATGCTGCGAGTTGTAGTTTTTCAACAACTGTAGGCACCCTGGTTGGGAAACACTGATATAGATACACACATGCACTTTACATATAGTCATCCACAGTAGTAACACACACACAGGCACAGTACACACACTTATATATCCACACACACACACTTATACACATATACATGCAGGGACACCTACTATAGTCAGGCCCCATGTTGTACAGCCTCTGCGGTCTCATTTCCTCACAGCTCTCTCCTCTCCCCTCCCCCTCCTCCTGCTCAGACGGCTGAGAGAAGAGTCCGGGGCTGAGGGAAGATACCAAGTGCAGCGGGGGTGGGGCGAGCGTGATTGTGGTGAGGTGAGAAGAACTGCAAAGCTGCAAATAAGTTTATTTTAAAAAAAATGTCAGAAATTCGGAGGCCCTCTTGTTTGACTTGGGTGCCTGGGGCCCGGAGCTCAAACTCCAAGAGCACGATTGTTAATCCGGCCCTGGTGACGGGGGAATTGCCCCGTCGCTACAGGATGGGCAAGCACTGGCTGTGCTCGGGGCCCCCCAGCCAGCTCGGGGCCCCAAGCAATTGCTTGGTTTGCCTGTCCTGTAGCGACGGGCCTGCCTGTACAGATCTTAGACACCCTGTGCCAGATGCAGCAGAGTAGCCCCAAAAATATAACCGAGCCTCCACCATGCTTTACAGTAGGTACAGTGTTCTTTTCTTTGTATGCTTCATTTTTGTGCCTGAGAACATAGAGCTGGTGTGACTTGTTAAAAAAAGTCGCAGGTTTGTCTTATCTGTGGACAGCACAAGCCACAAAGCTTCTGGGAGAATGTACGTTGGTACTGCAAAAATTGGTCTGTTGCTCAAGGGGTTAATAGAGATAGGCAAAACTAGTAATTAACCAAAGTTGTTACTTCTGTAAGAGAATAAAGATATGCCAAAACTTGATTATTGTGTTATTCCTAGTACAGGGCCCGAGGGGGCAGAGCATAACACAGGGATCGAAGAACATGAGAATGGGAGAATCCATGTGTCATGCTCCGCCCCCTCGGATCTTGCACTACCCACAGTTATTCTGGTTGGTCTTTCCTTCTTCTAAAGCAAAGTTCATTTTGTTGCCCTAGCATTGTATCTAAATATCCTGGTGGTATACCTTGTTGGCACCCAGCACATGCCCATTAATACCCCACAAGCTGCACTTGTTGGGAATACCATGGGGCACTGGCGTAGGTGGGAGACACGAGGACCAGGGGCGGACTGACCAGCCGGTCCATTCATGCATGATCCGAGGGCCCGGACAGGTAAAGGGCCGTCCACCACTGCTACTGAGGATCCAGGGCACTCGTCCCGGATCCCTAGACAGACAGCAGTGCCTCCTCTCTGTGTGAGCTGCATCTGCGGCCTACACAGAGAGGAGACGTAACCTTCACCCCACAAAGTGCAGGCGACGATCATCGGCGCCTGCACTATGGAGGATGAAAGACACGGGCCCCTGCTGTGCTGCGTGCTACACAATCAGGTGACCAATTTGTTTTTCCCATCCTTGGGAGGGGAAGGCGGGGGACTCTGCTGCCTACACCTAATGTGGGGAAACTCTGCAAGGGCTCTGAGTGTTGTCAGTCTGCCCCTGGCAAGGACAATGGAATATTATCAGTGGCACCAAGGGATGTTGTTGCCCCTTTTGTCCAATGCTAACAACCGCACTGATTTCTATATTTTTTAGCATATTTTTACATTAATAACAACACAAAAAATTCTATTCGAAACCCATACAAATTCTATCCAAAATACCTTCAATGCGCCTCCTCTGTACCGCGTTGCAGCCTGCACTTAACTCCATTCATATTAGTTCGGTGGCATTACCCACCTGATGTAATTTGTTACTATTTAATTATAAATCCCCATTATAAGAATGTTTTAATTCCGCCGTACATGATTCCTCCTCAATTTGTCGCTGTCAGTCGCCCCGATGACGCCCATGCTTTGTACTGTCATTTATTTGGCCGTGATTCAACGCTCCAGTGTCGGAGATTTCAGCAGCATTAATACCGTGTACCTTATCATCCGAGCAAGTGGGCTTAGCGAGTCTATCATTATTTTAGGATTAGAGACGTTCGCAAATACCTGTTGTCTATAACAACTATAATTACGCTGTATTTTCCCTGAATGTCCGCTTTGTATTATTTTTAGAAATATTTTGCCATTGCCTATAATAGAGGAACAATTTGTAGGTTGGATTAAAGTAATTGTGAACAACAAATAAATAAAAATGACATTTTTAGGGCGCTGTGGGCTGTGAAGAGTTATACTAGAGGAAAGGGAAACCCTTTGTGTTCTGGAATACAAATTTTTATTTAAATAAATTGTTACAACCCTTAAAGGGGTACTCCGCCCCTAGACATCTTATCCCCTATCCAAAGGATAGGGGATAAGATGTCAGATTGCCAGGGTCCCACTGCTGGGGACCCCGGGGATCGCTGCTGCAGCACCCCGCTATCATTACTGCGCAGAGCGAGATCGCTCTGCACGTAATGACGGGCAATACAGGGGCCGGAGCATCGTTACGTCACAGCTCCGCCCCTCGTGACGTCACGGCCCGCCCCCGTCAATACAAGTCTATGGTAGGGGGCGTGGCGGTCGCCACGCCCCCTGCCATAGACTTGCATTAAGGGGACGGGCCGTGATGTCATGAGGGGCGGAGCCATGATGTCACACTGCTCCGGCCCCTGTATCGCCCGTCATTACGCACAGAGCGAACTCGCTCTGTGCAGTAATGATAGCGGGGTGCCGCAGCAGGATCCCCGGGGTCCCCAGCAGCGATCCTTTGGATAGGGGATAAGATGCCAGGGGCGGAGTACCCCTTTAAACCCTGTCAACCATGATCCTAACTTCTCTAAAGAAACATTTACTGCTTTCATTGTTTTTGTATATGAGGCAATGACGATGGCTGAAGGAGTGTTCTCAGTTTCCCAGACAATTCAAATGCTAGTTGATTTTTAAAGGGGCACTCCATTGCTAGACATCTTATGCCATATTCAAAGGATAGGGGATAAGATGTCTGATCGCATGGGTTTGGCCGCTAGGACCCCACCCAATCTACGTGCAGAAAGCCGGAGTTCTGAACATACCACGCCCCCTCGGGTTGTCACAACACGCCCCCTCCATTCATGTCTATGGAAAGGGGCGTGACGACAGTCACGCCCCTTCCCATAGACATGAATGGAGGGGGCGTGGCGTGACATCACGACCATGGCCTCCCAAACCCAGCGCTCTGAACATAATGTTTAGAATGCTGGGTGTCTGCACAGAGATTGCGGGGGGTCCCAGCGGCCAGAATCCCCCATTAACTGTGGACCCTATTCTGTGGACCTCAGGGACCCCTCTTCGATCTCGACAACAGGGCCCCATCTCTCTCACCTCTATGAGAGTGGTGGAGATACATGAGCACTGTATTAGTGTATTTCCAGTGTTCCAATATACAGTGCATGAAGCATGTGCCGTCAAACCACTCCATGCAAGAAGAGAAACATGGCCACGTTCTGGAGATTTTGGGAGTGCCAGAGGTTGGATCCCCGCAATCGGACACTTATTCCCTATTTTGTGCATAGGGGATAAGTTTTAAAGTGGTGGAATACCCCCTTAAACTTAAGTACATCCCCCACCAACAAACATTTTTACACCTGCATATATGATTGGATCAGTATAAATTTTTTCTCCCAATCATAGGCCCATGTAGGTCACTTTTATAAATATTACCAACATCTGACTGGTGAAGGTCCAATTGCTTTGATGGAAAAAGCTGAACCTAGCTCACAGCTCTTTCCTGTGAAAGTTTATTATAGCAATCGGTGAGGGTCACAGTGACTACTGACTGTGTGCAGGGTGTATAGATCAGTTTGTGACGCCAGGGCACCATTAACCTACACAGTTCCAGCTTGCGATAGCTTCTCCTGGGCCAGGCACGGGGTAATGAATACACCGATGCAAGGTTTCGGATTACTTTGTTTACTTTGCTGGAGGTAGAAGATCTCAAACAATACAATATCTGGTGCTGAGGGATGGGCAGTGTGGAACCCGGGGAGCCTGTCACCTTGCTGGGAGTTGTAGTTGCTGTTGAACGCAGCTTTAAGATTATTAGCAGCATACGCTGATTTGAAAGACTTAAAGGGGTACTCCGCCCCTAGACATCTTATTCCCTATGCAAAGGATAGGGGATAAGATATCAGATCGCCGCAGTCCCGCTGCTGGGGAGCCCTGGGATCCCCGCTGCAGCACCCCGCTCTCATTACAGCACAGAGCGAGTTCGCTCTGTGCGTAATGACGGGCTATATGGGGGACGGAGCAGCGTGACATCACGGCTCCGCTCCTCGTGACATCACGGCCCGTCCCCTTAATGCAAGTCTATGGGACGGGGCGTGATGACCTCCCATAGACTTGTATTGAAAGGGGTGGGCCGTGACATCACGAGGGCCGGAGCCATGACGTAACGATGCTCCAGCCCCTGTACTGCCCGTCATTACGCGCAGAGCGAACTCGCTCTGTGCTGTAATGAGAGCGCGGTGCCGCAGCGGGGATCCCAGGGCTCCCCAGCAGCGGGACCGCGGCGATCTGACATCTTATCCCCTATCCTTTGGATACGGGATAAGATGTCTAGGGGCAGATTACCCCTTTAACTGGACTGACTGACTGGAAAAGAGATTTTCCCCAAGAGCTTTGCTTACCGTCAGGCTTTGATATTCACCTGCGCACCAGGGTTTTTCCTGAGACTGAACTGCAGCTCCTCACTGACTAAACAACTCCTCCCTACATAAGGGCTTGGTTTGGGGGTCCCTCATTGGGGCGCCAGGGTCACCTGGTCACTCTGCCACAATCCCTTAAAGGTACAGTGCAAAAATGTAATATATCACAATATAACAGGTCAGGTAATGGAGCAGTGGGCCCAACATATAGACAGTAGGGATGCCCGAGTCAATCTTTAGCCCACAGGACAGCCTTTGTTGCTGGGACACCACAAGTGAACGTCTAGCCAGATAAGGATAAATTAACTGAGCGCAAAGCCAACGGTTACAGCAAATGAAAAGTCAAAAAGCTGAGACAGAGAAATACAGTGCAGGAAATGGAGACGTTCAACAAACTATGGGAGATACAGAGAGGTCAGACACTAATAGAATACAAACACAAAGTCATCATCGTGGTGGACGGTGGTGGAGACAATAAGAGCCTCTCACGGCAAGAAAGATTGGAAAGTTGTTGTACGAGAGCACAGTGACATATGGGCTGCCCGGCCTGAGTCACAAAGAACATTATCTCCAGCATGAAGTTAAAAATAGTTGTCAAAGATAAAGAAAACGTTCTCCTCCAACCACAGAAATAGAAATTGTTCAGTGGGAAGATTCAATAACCTCACCGTACCAAAAAAGACAAGAGGGCGAGGAGCCCCACGTACAGATTGTGATGGGCCTGTCCAATGACATGACAAGATTTCACCTGTACCTTGTAGAGAAGCAAACAAATGTGATCATCTCTTATTCCTGCAATATAAATCATCCCCTAGGAATATATCTTTGCTTCTACAGTACCAAGTAGCTATAGGGGGTGTAAATGTAGCAGTTGCCCCTGGGCCCTGGTGCCTACGGTGGCCCATATGTCCCTCTGCCACATAAGAATCTGTATTATAAATTGCACATGGTGGGTCAGAGATTGGTAAAGACTTTGTCTAGGCATCGGGAGCCGCACCATTCTGAAGAATTCAATTCAATCTTCATAGAATAAAGAAATGCTTCAACTCACTGTCAATGTTTCCAGGGTTAATACATTAAATGTGTGGTTGCACAGGCAGGTTACACGAAATATTGAGCAACGTCTGTTTCGCACTTGGATGTGCTTCTTCTGGCTCATGAGCATACACTCTCTTCTAGGCGGTATTTTTTACTGGATGGTTACCAAACAGAGACTGACTTCATAGATCTGAGAAGACGGAATTACCCAGCATTCCAGGCAGGGGAACAGATCATAGCGGAACTGAATACTGACTACACGAAAAGTGTTCAACTTTATGAGTGGGCTGTAGATGCCCAAAGTACACCATGAAAAAAAATTCAGCTTCCCCCGCCCACTCATAGAGAAAGCCTGTGAGTCCTGCTTCCCCCATCTATTCATAGAGAAAGCCTATGAGTCCTGCTTCCCCTGTCTATTCATAGAGAAACCTGTTAGTCCTGCTTCCCCCGTCTATTCATTGAGAAAGCCTGTGAGTCCTGCTTCTCCTGCGTACTCATTAAGAAAGCCTGTGAGTCCTGCTTCTCCTGCCTACTCATTGAGAAAGCCTGTGAGTCCTGCTTCCTCTGCCCACTCATAGAGAAAGCCTGTGATTCCTGCTTCCTTCGCCCACTCATAGAGAAAGCCTGTGAGTCCTGCTTCCTCTGCCCACTCATAGAGAAAGCCTGTGAGTCCTGCTTCCTCTGCCTACTCATAGAGAAAGCCTGTGAGTCCTTCTTCCTCCGCCCACTCATAGAGAAAGCCTGTGAGTCCTGCTTCCTCCGCCCACTCATAGAGAAAGCCTGTGAGTCCTGCTTCTCCCCCCCCCCACTCATAGAGAAAGCCTTTGAGTCCTGCTTCTGCCGCCCATTCATAGAGAAAGCCTGTGAGTCCTGCTTCCTCCACCCATTCGTAGAGAAAGCCTGTGAGTCCTGCTTCCCCTCCGTTCTGCTTCCTTCGCCCACTCGTAGAGAGAGCCTGTGAGTCCTGCTTCTCCCATCCACTCATAGAGAAAGCCTGTGAGTCCTGCTTCTGCCGCCCACTCATAGAGAAAGCCTGTGAGTCCTGTGTCCCTACCCACTTATAGAGAGAGCCTGCTTCCTTGGCTTGCTTAAACAATGGGCCTGTGATTCCTTATATTCATAGAGAAAGCCTGTGAGTCCTGCTTCCCCCGTTTATTCATAGAGAAACCTGTGAGTCCTGCTTCCCCTGTCTATTCATTGAGAAAGCCTGTGAGACCTGCTTCTCCTGCCTACTCATTGAGAAAGCCTGTGAGTCCTGCTTCCCCCGCTCATTCATTGAGAAAGCCTGTGAGTCCTGCTTCCCCGAACCACTCATAGAGAAAACCTATGATTCCTGCTTCCTCTGCCCACTCATAGAGAAAGCCTGTGATTCCTGCTTCCTCCACCCATTCGTCGAGAAAGCCTGTGAGTCCTGCTTCCTCCGCCCATTCGTAGAGAAAGCCTGTGAGTCCTGCTTCCTCCGCCCACTCATAGAGAGAGCCTGTGAGTCCTGCTTCCTCTCCCCACTCATAGAGAAAGCCTGTGAATCCTGCTTCCTCCGCCCATTCGTAGAGAAAGCCTGTGAGTCCTGCTTCCTCCGCCCACTCATTGAGAAAGCCTGTGAGTCCTACTTCCTCTGGCCACTGATAGCGAAAGCCTGGGATTCCTGCTTCCTCCGTCCATTTGTAGAGAAAGCCTGTGAGTCCTGCTTCCTCCGCCAACTCTTAGAGAAAGCCTGTGAGTCCTGCTTCTCCCACCCACTCATAGAGAAAGCCTGTGAGTCCTGCTTCTCCCGCCCACTCATAGAGAAAGCCTGTGAGTCCTGTGTCCCTACCCACTTATAGAGAGAGCCTGCTTCCTTGGCTTGCTTAAACAATGGGCCTGTGAGTCCTTATATTAATAGAGAAAGCCTGTGAGTCCTGCTTCCCTCGTCTATTCATTGAGAAAGCCTGTGAGTCCTGCTTCCCCCGCTCATTCATAGAGAAAGCCTGTGATTCCTGCTTCCTTCGCCCATTCGTAGAGAAAGGCTGTGAGTCCTGCTTCCTCTGCCCACTCAAAGAGAAAACCTGTGAATCCTGCTTCTCCCATCCACTCATAGAGAAAGCCTGTGAGTCCTGTGTCCCTCCCCACTTATAGAAAGAGCCTGCTTCCTTGGCTTGCTTAAACAATGGGCCTGTGAGTCCTTATTCTATGCCCACCCACCAACAGCAATATACAATGTATACAATTACTGGTGGGTAGTATGCATAACAAAACTGGACCCCACTTGAGACTTCAATGCTCCCCCCCCCCCCTCCCATATACTTGTGCGAATGTTGTTGCAGATTTAACCCATTGTTATGCTAAGTGTGGTGCGCAACGGGGTGTGATGTGAGGTGTAAGGGGCAGATGTTATGGCCTCAGGGATACGAGGTATTAACCCCTTCTTGTTGTGACGCCAGGGCATGGTTTGGCCTTATAACCACCCGAAGCTAGTACCGCTAATCCTAGGTTAGGCAGGCGCAATGAAGAGTCCTAGGCCAGGTTAGGGGTAACGGTAGCTTTTACTGAGGTAAGACGGATGGTGCAGTTTATGCAGTTCGGCCAATAACCTAGAGAGGTGGCCAGTGAGACAGGGAGCCCTCGCAGGCTTGCTGGGACTTGCAGTGACCTGACAGACTATAATGCAGGCCACAGTGACTATAGATGACTTGACTTGACTTGAGATGGTGACAGACAATTGAGATGACTTGACTTACTCAGGACCGACTGGTGGCTGCAGTAATTTAGACTTGAGGCCTCCAATGGCCGGACACACGCACCGGAACACTTGACTGCGCCGGGCCTCAGCAGGAACTCAAGAGCATGAAAAGAGAGAGATTACTGCCCCTCCCCTTATTATATAGGGGGGCTGTGCAAGGAGCCCATAGGTCACTTAGGAGGTCACCTGGTCACTAAGGTTCTCTGGGTAACAATACAATCATGTGGTACAAAGACTTAAAGGCATATTACACTTATAATACATAACTACACATAACCTGTAAATACTATAGGGTTTGCAGCAGGAGAGCCCCAAAGACACGCAGGGACTCTGCCTGACCGGGCAAAAGTATTGTACAACATCCCGTACTGGGACATTACATATGTTTCCGCTCAAATTGCCCTGTAGGTTGTTGTGGATATTCCATACAGAATCTGCACCGAAAAACCACAACAAATCCACTCATTGTATATAGGCCCTAATGCATTGGGTGACTTATTGACATGTCACATTTTTCTTTTGCGTTTAACAAAGTAAATTACGTTTTAAAATAGTCCCCCATATTACACGCCTGCACCAACAGGTTAATGCGGGTGACACTGATGATAGTTTCCCTTTAAACTCAACAAAAACATTATAAATTGGGTAAAACTGAATTGTTTTTATCCTGTTTTATTTTTTTTAAGTAATTTAAGGGGTATATCAAGGTTCCTCAGTCCTCAGTTTTCCATCTGTCACAAGTACAGATGTATGATAGAGGTTTGGAAATAATTCAATATGGAATAAAAATTTAAACCATTATTGATTAATACAACAAATCCAACAAACGCTGGAGCCGGTGCTGGGAGCTCGTGACATCATAGCCCCGCCCCCTGCATGTCGTCACGCCCCACCCCCTCAATGCAAGTCTATGGGAGGGGGCGTGACGGCTGTCATGCCCCCTCCCATAGACTTGCATTGAGGGGGTGGGGCGTGACATCATGAGTGGGCGGGGCTAGAAACCAAGGATCCTGGCACTTGGAGGAAGGGAACTCCAACAGGAAGTAACCATTTTATAAAAAGAAAGCAGCAGTGTTATGGTGGCCTCACAATATGGCCATTTAGCGCTAAGACAAGCACAGATCCTTCCTAAGCAGGTCCACCGTCTGGCAGGTAAGTATTAGAGAGGAGCGAACTTACAGTAAATTCGATTCGTCACAAACTTCTCGGCTCGGCAGTTGATGACTTATCCTGTGTAAATTAGTTCAGCCTTCAGGTGCTCCGGTGGGCTGGAAAAGGTGGATACAGTCCTAGGAAAGAGTCTCTAGTAAGTATTATAGTCACCTTATGGTGGAGAACCCAAAAAAATAAGTCTGAAAAAATTACAGTTATTGGTGTTTTTGTTTTATGTTTAGAAGGAAATTAAAAAAAAAAATGTTTTTAGACTTTTTTGAAGAGATGTCTACTGCCATCTCCCTACCACCAAACTCTGCTGTAAAACACATTACAGAAGACTTGACCTTCATCTTGGCTGCGGCGCGGAGCTGACGATGTGTCAGAGTCGAGCATTATAAACAAGATACGTGTGAGGAATCTTCTGATGACAGATGAAAGTGCAGCCTCCCCAAAATAGAGCGGGGGGCGCAGGAGGCGACTAAAAACCGCCATCCACCGCTTCCTTCTAATGAGTTCACAGATGAGCGGTGAAATCTTACACTATTACAGGACTCGCTCCGGACTATTTTTAAAGTGCAAGATTTAAAGACCGACCAGAAAGCACGGATAAGGGGCGGCCGGGCAGGCCCCTGGGCCACGCTGATCTTTCAGCACTGAGAAGTCCTATACCGTGGAGACAAGTCATACCCCAGTGGTCCATGTTGCAAAACTTCAACTCCCAGCATGCCCGGACAGCCGTTGGCTGTCCGGGCATGCTGGGAGTTGTAGTTTTGCAACAGCTGGAGGCACCCTGGCTGGGAAACACTGATCTAACCAAAAATATCTCACAGTCAGAACTATAAGGAACGTTGGGGGACATTCCATTCCTAAAGTGTGTCAGAAATGTCTGACATAATTCACTCCATGCCGTTCTCCTGCCCTACCATCCAGCTGGACACTGCCGTAACCTAAGGGTCATCCCCCTAAACCTAAATAAAGCCCAGATGGGGCGACGGGCAATAATATTTGGGTGCAGCCAGGAATAATTTTAGCTGTAAGAAGACCGGGGCGAGGATCTGTAGCTTCTATTTCCAGGTCTGAAAAGACCTTTGCGGTTAAATATATCAACGCAACACAACCTGCAAAACACCCGACAGCTGATATTTGTGGCTATTTTTGCAACAGTGACATAAGGCGAGTGATGTATAATATGTATATGCAGCATTAAATATAGTTCTGGTTAGTCTATCCCGTCTCGTCTTTCATCATGGAGTGTAAGGTTCAGCCTGTTTTCTAGAAGGAACCTAAACCGGGATCGAAGTCCAAATTCTCCAGTGGCAAAAATAGTCTTGTGTCCTGTGAAGACCGGATCCTCTTGTCTCCCCCCTCCCCCCCCCCATCTATCACACTGTCTTAGTTCACCTCTCTAGGATAGATGTAAGGCCTGACTCTTGTATAGTCCACCTAAACAGTACTCCTCAGAGGAAGGTATGGCGAGATCATCCGTTTTTCCTGGGAGGGTCTAACTTTAGAGATGACTTCTCCCGGGACAACCTCAAGACAAGACCAAGTAGGAAAGGTTTTGGCTAGTTTTTCCAAGGGACTTGAAGAAGCAGCCACCAGCTTTCCTACTTGTTGTCTTGAAGTTGTCCTGTGAGAAGTTATTTCTAAAGTTCTACCCACACCTTGAGGAGCCAGCCACGGGGTGTGCTAGAAAATACCTTATCACTTCGTGACGCCAGGGCACCGTTAGCCTATACACGGTCCGAGGTTGGAGAGAGCTTTTCCGGGGCTAGAAAATACCTTATCACTTCAAGCTTTTCCGGGGCTAGAAAATACCTTATCACTTCAAGCTTTTCTGGTGCTAGAAAATACCTTATCACTTCGTGACGCCAGGGCACCGTTAGCCTATACACGGTCCGAGTTTGGAGAGAGATTTTCCGGGGCTAGAAAATACCTTATCACTTTGAGCTTTTCCGGTGCTAGAAAATACCTTATCACTTCAAGCTTTTTCCGGTGCTAGAAAATACCTTCTCACTTCGTGACGCCAGGGCACCGTTAGCCTATGCACGGTCCGAGGTTGGAGACAGCTTTTCCTGGGCCATACACGGGGAGTAAAGGAACAAACAGACGTCAGGTTACAGATAACTGTCTTTACTGAGTTGGATGCAGATGTTGATACACACAGACAGTCTGGTGCAGAGTGGAGAGGATGCAGTTTAACCCCTTGGGAGCCCTGTTGCCTTGCTGGGACTTGTGGTGCTTTCACCCAATAGATTGATACTGACTTGAGAGAGGATTGAAGATTGATCCAGGTAACTAGGGTTCTGTCAAGGTCCTTTAGTTTTCTCCGCCAGGGCATGAACCTCCACCGTGAGAGGGATCCTTGCAGAAGGACTGGATAAGATTTGGAATGATAGAGTTGATCTGGGGCTTCCCTAAGAGATTCTCCACACACCTCACACCTTTACCAAACTGATGCTCAGGAACAACTGAACTCTGAACTGGGGCAACTCCTCCCCCCACTACACTATATGGCCAAGAATTTAGGGGTTCCCATTGGGCATACAGGGTCACATGGGCTTGCACTGCTCCACTCTTTAAGGTACAAAACATATATAAATAACACATAATATAATACTTATTAAAAATATGTATTAAAGGAGTACTTTGGTGCAGAGTATTCCTGCTCCGTCCTGCCAAATGAAAATAAACCATCTCTCACCTCCCTGGGTTCCCGTGGAGCGCCATTACAGCTGATCGGTCCTCCGGTCCATCTTCTTCATACTTCTGGGTGTAACAAAGCGTCACATGGCGTTCAGCCTATCGCCGGCCGAGGCAGAACATCGCGGCGGCCGGCGATAGGCTGAGCGCTATGCGACCCGGAAGTATGAAGAAGATGGACCGGAGGACCGATTAGCTGTAATGGCGCTCCACGGGAACCCAGGGAGGTGAGAGATGGTTTATTTTCATTTTTTTGCAGCCCGGGCAGGACGGAGCAGGAGTAGTCTGCACTAGAGTACTCCTTTAACCATTTGATAAAGTGTTTTATAATAGTAACAGTGATAACTAGTCCTTTAGTGGCCCAACACCTGTGCCGCAGGTCAGCCTGAGGAAGTCCGAAGCCACAGACCAGCCTTTGGTGCTGGGACACCACACTTTCATACTTGATGTTGTCCTGAGGTTGTCCTGTGAGAAGTTATCTAGAAAGTTCCACCTACACCTTAAAAATCCAGCTGCCAGCTATACTACTTGGTGTGTTCTTGAGGTTGTCCCATGAGGAGTTACCTCTTATGTCCCACCCACCAGCTTTCCTACTTAGTAATGTCTTAAAGGGGTACTCCACTGGAAAACATTTTTTTTTTTATTAACTGGTACAAGAAAGTTAAATACATTTGTAAATTACTTCTATTTAAAAACCTTAATCCCCCCAGTACTTATGAGCTGCTGTTATGATCCACAGGAAGTTTGTTTTTATTTTGAATTTCCTTTCTGCCTGACCACAGTGCTCTCTGCTGACACCTCTGTCCATTTTAGGAACTGTCCAGAGCAGGATAGGTTTTCTATGGGGATTTGCTCCTACTCTGGACAGTTCCTAAAATGGACAGAGGTGTCAACAGAAAGCACTGTGGTCAGACAGAAAGGAAATTCAAAAAGAAAAGAACTTCCTGTGGATCAACCAGCATCTGATAAGTACTAATAGGATTAAGATTTTTTTTAATAGAAGTAATTTACAAATCTGTTTAACTTTCTGGCACCAGTTGATTAAAAAAAAAATATATATATATATATATATATATTAAATTTTTTTCCAGTGGAGTACCCCTTTAAGGCTGGCCCATGCGGAGTTATCTTTAAAGTTCCACCCACCCCTTGAAGAGCCAGCCACTAGCTTTATACACGGCGTTGTCTTGTCCCGTTCCAAAGTTCCACCCTCCCAGGAAAAACTGATCATGTATATATATATATATATATATATATATATATATATATGTCACTATAACTTCTTTGAGGAATATCTTTAAGAACCACCCCTGAACAACACAGAAACGCCCACAGACATCCCACTTAGTATCACATTTACATACCCCTACCCCATTTGAGGTCCATATTGTCTGATAGTTTGGAGGTAGGCTCCATGCCACCCACAGTGTCACCCCCCATACCTACCGTACACATCAAAGATACAAGACTGCCATCCCATTGTTGACACAATGGATCCAGGCACCGACCTTGTCAAGCCGCGTGACCTGCACCAGGCAGTGAATTAACAAAATATTGTTATCATACAGAGGTTGAAATCTCTGAAGACTTAAAGTGTATCTGTCGTCAACAAAAACTTTTTATATAATGTAAATAATACCATTATATATATATTTGTAATATACATTGGTTAAAAAATGTGTATATTTTTGTCCCTGCAGCTATTGCCTGTGTGTCTCTATGAGGAGTCCAAATACAGGAAGTGAGGGCGGGACAAGCAGGGATCTGTGCACTAAGAGAAAGCAGGACAGTGTGCACTGAGGCTCTATGACACGCCCCCGGCTCACACAGCAGGATGATTGACAATCCAGGAGCCTGCACAGAGCCCTGCTTGTCCCGCCCTCACTTCCTGTATTTGGACTCCTCATAGAGACACACAGACAATAGCTGCAGGGAAAGCATTTTTTTCTCCCAAAAATATGCACTTTTTTTAATCAATGTATATTACAAATATACATATAATGGTAATATCTACATTATATCAAAAGTTTTTTTATTCGTGACCGGTACACTTTAAATGGATCTAAAAGTTCTCACAGCTGAGGGTTTGTTACAGTTGTACCAGTCTAGGCAATCTTATGTAAAAGTAAATACATCACCAATACAGATCGATTGCTTGCCCTAATAGTTTGTAACAGTGTATCGGTGAAGATAAAACGTATCAATTTGGAGTCCAGACGGTTTAGGGAGCTCAAAGAGGCTTGTCTAGAACAGTGTTTCCCAACCAGCTGTTGCTAAACTACAACTCCCAGCATGCCCGGACAGCCTTTGGCTGTCTGGGCATGCTGGGAGTTGTAGTTTTGCAATTAAAATACTTTAGATCAATTAAAGAAGCACTTTGGGCAGAAAAAACGTATAAAGTGCAGTATAGTCTGATAGTAGAGAATAATGTTGAGGTTCTTGTGTATGCCTTGTGCTTACCTGTTTTAGCTGATGTGGCAGGCGTGAATTTTCATTTCCATACTTATTGCCTACAGAACCAAAGAAATTATTGCCCAATGCTGCGTACATTTCCCATGAATCCTCTAACTTTGCAGAAAGGGGTGGAACCTGGTGATCTAATTATCCGGCTAAATTCCAGCAGCTTAGACTCATTGGTTGATTGCAGTCAGTTCACATTATGTGCAGTTTTGATGCTTTTCTTATTCCAAGTTTTTTTTTTTTTTTTTTAGAGAAATATTGTCATGAGGAGAAAGTAATTTGATCTATAATCACAACTGAGGAGTTTTATGAAGATTTGGAGTGTATGAAGTCTATAGCCTGTTTACACATATTGGATTTTGGATGTCTATGCTGAGATGTTGCCAGTAATATGGTGACATTTTTCTGTGATTTAGGAAAAATTACATCAACAACATAAAAAAATAAAATAAAAAACCCAGCAAAAACGCAGTCTGAACACAGACTCAGGGAGGTGTGTAACTACTATATATCCTGATCCCATAGAGATAGCAGTAGCAGTATACAGATAGAGCTGGAGGGGAGGCGTATAGCTACTATTTATCCTGATCTCATAGAGATAGCAGCAGCAGTATACAGATAGAGCTGGAGGGGAGGCGTATAGCTACTATATATCCAGATCTCATAGAGATAGCAGCAGCAGTATACAGATAGAGCTGGAGGGGAGGCGTATAGCTACTATATATCCTGATCTCATAGAGATAGCAGCAGCAGTATACAGATAGAGCTGGAGGGGAGGCGTATAGCTACTATATATCCTGATCTCATAGAGATAGCAGCATCAGTATACAGATACTGTAGAGCTTGAAGGGAGGTGTAAAACTATTATATATCCTGATCTCATAGAGATAGCAGCAGCCGTATACAGATAGAGCTGGAGGGGAGGCGTATAGGTACTATATATCCTGATCTCATAGAGATAGCAGCAGCAGTATACAGATACTGTAGAGCTTGAAGGGAGGTGTAAAACTATTATATATCCTGATGCCATAAAGATAGCAGTAGCAGTATACAGATAGAGCTGAGCTGGAGGGACAGGGTATAACTACTAAATATCCTGATCCCATACAGATAACAGCAGTATACAGATAGAGCTTGTGGGGAGGTGTAAAACTACTATATATCCTGATCCCATAGAGATAGCAGCAGTATACAGATAGAGCTGGGGGGGGGGTGTATAACTACTATACATCCTGATCCCATAGAGATAACAGCAGTATACAGATAGAGCTGGCGGGATATAACTACTATATATCCTGATCCCATAGAGAGAGCAACAATATACATATAGGGGGAGATTTATCAAAACCCGTCCAGAGGAAAAGTTGCTGAGTTGCCCATAGCAGCCAATCAGATCGCTTCTTTCATTTTTGAAAAGGCCTCTAAAAAATGAAAGAAACTATCTGATTGCAATTTTTAATACATTTGTAATAAAGTTTTAATAAATCTCTATAGAGATAAAGGGCAGGTGTATAACTACTATATATCCTGATCCCATAGAGATAGCAGCAGTATACAGATAGAGCTGGAGGGACAGGATATAACTACTATATATCCTGATCCCATAGAGATAGCAGCAGTATACAGATAGAGCTGGAGGGAGGTGTATAACTACTATATATCCTGATCCCATAGAGATAGCAGTAGCAGTATACAGATAGAGCTGGAGGGACAGGATATAACTACTATATATCCTGATCCCATAGAGATAGCAGCAGTATACAGACAGAGCTGGAGGGAGGTGTATAACTACTATATATCCTGATCCCATAGAGATAGCAGCAGTATACAGATAGAGCTGGAGGGAGGTGTATAACTACTATATGTCCTGATCCCATAGAGATAGCAGTAGCAGTATACAGATAGAGCTGGAGGGACAGGATATAACTACTATATATCCTGATCCCATACAGATAGCAGCAGTATACAGACAGAGCTGGAGGGATAGTGTATAACTACTATATATCCTGATCCCATAGAGATAGCAGTAGCAGAATACAGATAGAGCTGGAGGGGAGGTGTATAACTACTATACAGCCTGATCCCATAGAGATAGCAGCAGTATACAGACAGAGCTGGAGGGAGGTGTATAACTACTATATATCCTGATCCCATAGAGATAGCAGTAGCAGTATACAGATAGAGCTGGAGGGGAGGTGTATAACTACTATACAGCCTGATCCCATAGAGATAGCAGCAGTATACAGACAGAGCTGGAGGTACACCACAGTAAATTGCAGAATAATTTTTTGAAGGTATCTCAATGAATACTAGAGACAAAGGGGGAGATTAATCAAAACCTGTGCCTAGGAAAAGTTGCCCAGTTGCCCATAGCAACCAATCAGATCGCTTCTTTCAAGGCCTCTGCCTAACAAGGCCTCTGCAAAATGAAAGCAGCGATCTGATTGGTTGCTATGGGCAACTCAGCAACTTTCCCCCTGGACAGGTTTTGATAAATCTCCTTTAAAAAGTCCTGAAATGTGATGTGAATGGGGCCATAGAATCACTCAGCTACAAGAATTATTCAGTCTGTACAGGATGGATGTAGAGTAGAATTAGAGATGAGCGAACTTACAGTAAATTTGATTCGTCACAAACTTCTCGACTCAGCAGTTGATGACTTTTCCTGCATAAATTAGTTCAGCTTTCCGGTGCTCCGGTGGGCTGGAAAAGGTGGATACAGTCCTAGGAAAGAGTCTCCTAGGACTGTATCCACCTTTTCCAGCCCACGGGAACACCTGGAAGCTGAACTAATTTATGCAGGATAAGCCATCAACTGCCGAGCCGAGAAGTTCGTGACGAATCAAATTTACTGTAAGTTCGCTCATCTCTAATTAGAATATTACAATTCCACGACAGGGAGGAATTCAACAAATGAATAAAGTGTATTTACATAACACTGGATAATAAACCCATATGGATGACGTGTGACCAGTCCCCATTGTGGTCCTCGCTGTAATGGAGACCAGTCCCAGAGTTTAGGTTTGTGATCTAACAGAACAGGTGCAGGTTATGCTGGAGGACTGATAATAAGACGGCCAGTAGATGGCGTAGTTGCACTGACCATAATGCTTCATGTACTTCCTCTTGTTGCATTAAACAATAACACTATCATATACCCTTTACACCAGTGGTCTCCAACCTGCGGACCTCCAGATGTTGCAAAACTACAACTCCCAGCATGCCGAGAGCATGCTGAGAGTTGTAGTTTTGCAACATCTGGAGGTCCGCAGGTTGGAGACCACTTCTTTACACTTTATAAACAATGTTTTCCCATAATTCAACAAGGAGTCCAGGACCTCCACAACACATCCAATAAAAAAAAAAAAAAAAAAGGATTAGAGCTGCTGTATAAAGCATAGGGGAAAGGCAAATAAGGTAGGTGGAATATTTAAAGGGGTACTCTGCCCCTAGGCATCTTATCCCCTATCCAAAGGATAGGGGATAAGATGTTTGATCTCTGGGATCAGAGACCCCCGCAATCTCCCTGCTGCACCCGGCGTTCGTTTAGAGCGTCAGGTACAGCACCGGATGCTTGTGACGTCACAGTCACGCCCCCTCAATGCAAGTCTATGGGAGGGGGCATGACGGAGGTCACGAGCCTCCGCCCCGCATCACCAGTCATCTGACAGGGAGCAAAATTCACTATGTGCACTGGATGTCTGGGGTGCAGCAGTTGAGATCGCGAGAGTCCCCAGCGGTGGGGAAGGAGTACCCCTTTAACCTCTTAAGGACCCATGACGTAAATGTACGTCCTGAGTCCGCTCCCGTTCTATAACGCGGGGCCACAGCTGGGTCGGGCCCGGCCTCTAACAACGTCCGGGACCTGTGGCTAATAGCGCACGGCACTGATCGCGGTGCCGCGCACTATTAACCCTTTAGACACGGCGTTCAAAATTGAACGCCGCGTCTAAAGTGAAAGTAAATCGTTGCCGGTTAGCTCAGGGGGCTGTTCGGGATCGCCGCGGCGAAATCATGTCATCTAGAACAGCTGTAAGACAGCAGGAGGGTCCCTTACCTTGCCTCCTGGTGTCTGATCTTCGAATGACTGCTCAGTTCCTGAGATCCAGGCATGAGCAGTCAAGAAGCAGAATCATTGATCAATGGTTTCCTATGAGAAACCATTGATCAATGTGAAAGATCAGTGTGTGCAGTGTTATAGTGCCCTATCCGAGCTATAACATTGCAAAAAAAAAAAAAAAGGGAATAAAGATCATTTAATCCCTTCCCTAATAAAAGTTTGAATCACCCCCCTTTTCCCATTTGAAAAAAAACAGTGTAAATAAAAACAAAAATATGTGATATCGCCGCGTGCGGAAATGTCCAAATTATAAAAATATATCGTTAATTAAACCGCACGTCCAAAGTCCAAAATAGCGTATTTTTGGTCACTTTTTATATCATGAAAAAATGAATAAAAAGCAATCAATAAGTCCTATCAATACAAAAATGGTACCGCAAGAAACTTCAGATCACGGCGCAAAAAATGAGCCCTCATACCGCCCCATACACAGAAAAATTAAAAAGTTATAGGGGTCAGAAGATGACATTTTTAAACATATAAATTTTCCTGCATGCAGTTACGATTTTTTCCAGAAGTCCGACAAAATCAAACCTATATAAGTAGGGGATCATTTTAACCGTATGGACCTACAGAATAACGATAAGGTGTCATTTTTACCGAAAAATGTACTGTGAAGAAACGGAAGCCCCCAAAAGTTACAAAATGGTGTTTTTTTTTCCAATTTTGTCTCACAATGATGTTTTTTTCCGTTTCGCCGTAGATTTTTGGGTAAAGTGACTGACGTCATTACAAAGTAGAATTGGTGGTGCAAAAAATAAGCAATCATATGGATTTTTAGGTGCAAAATTGAAAGAGTTGTGATTTTTTTTTTCTTTCAATAGTTTTTTTTATTGAATTCAACCAAAATAGAAAAACAAACATGTATAAGGTTAAGTTTCCATTTGGTTTTTTTTCTGGTACTTTTTGGATTTCTGCCACTGCAGTTTTTGAGCCAAAGTCAGAAGTGGATCCATAAGGGAGGAGAAGTATAAGTCCTTCCTTTATATGTCCTGTTCCTTTTGAATACACTTCTTGCTTTGGCTCAGAAACTGCAGCGGCAGAAATCCAAAAACTGCCAGAAAAAAAACCAAGTGGAAACTTAGCCTAAAGGACAGGCGGAGTTGTCAACTTATTATTTTACGACAACAAAAACAGCGAACAGTTGTTTACTGCATATAGGAAGACTTGATTGTCGATTCAATCTTACATATAAGATAGGCAGTTGTTTAACCAAACCAAAAGGAAAACAGAAATTAAAAGATTTTTTAAAGGTAAGGAGTAAAAAACGAAAATGCAAAAACGGAAAAACCCCGGGTCCTTAAGGGGTTAAAGGGGTACTCCACTGGAAAACATTTTTTTCTAAAGCAACTGGTGCCAGAAAGTTAAACAGGTTTGTAAATTACTTCTATAAAAAAAATATTAATCCTTCCAGTACTTATCAGCTGCTGTATGATCCACAGGAAGTTCTTCTCTTTTCCTTTTTGTCTGACCACAGTGCTCTCTGCTGACACCTCTGTCCATGTCAGGAACTGTCCAGAGCAGGATAGGTTTTCTATGGGGATTTGCTCCAACTCTGGACAGTTCCTAAAATGGACAGAGGTGTCACCAGAGAGCACTGTGGTCAAACAGAAAGGAAATTCAAAAAGAAAAGAACTTCCTCTGAAGCATACAGCAGCTGATAAATACTGGAAGGATTAAGATTTTTAAATAGAAGTAATTTAAAAACCTGTAACTTTCTGGCACCAGTTGATTAAAAAAAAATGTTTCCAGTGGAGTACCCCTTTAATGGCAAAGTAGATTTCTGACTATATCAAGGCTGTGAATTTGCAATCTGGCAGGGCCTGCTGGGAGTCGTAATTTTGGAGACATAGGTTGGAGTTAATGCCAGTATTGTGCTGCAGCAACATCAGGGCCCAAAGCTTACTGTGTAAACCAAAAGCATAAGTACCATGAAGCAGTGCCTGCCTTCAGGGGCCCGGACAAAAACTAAGATTAGGGGGCCCTGGCCAGACTGCCATGCTCCTTTCATCTCAATACTTTGTTATATACCCTTTGTTGGCGATGACAGAGGTCAAAAGTTTTCTGTAAGTCTTCACAAGGTTTTCACACACTGTTGCTGGTATTTTGGCCCATTCCTTCATGCAGATCTCCTCTAGAGCAGTGATGTTTTGGGGCTGTCGCTGGGCAACACAGACTTTCAACTCCCACCAAAGGTTTTTTATGGGGTTCAGATCTGGAGACTGGCTAGGCCACTCCAGGACCTTGAAATGCTTCTTACGAAGCCTCTCCTTTGATTCCCAGGAGGTGTGTTTGGGATCATTGTCATGCCGAAAGACCCAGCCACGTTTCATCTTCAATGTCCTTGCTGATGAATGGAGGTTATCACTCAAAATCTCATGATACATGGCCCCATTCATTCTTTCCTTTACACGGATCAGTCGTCCTGGTCCCTTAGATGAAAAACAGCCCCACAGCATGATGTTTCCACCCCCATGCTTCATAGTAGGTATGGTATTCTTTGGATGCAACTCAGTATTCTTTCTCCTCCAAACACAACGAGTTGAGTTTTTACCAAAAAGTTCTACTTTGGTTTCATCTGACCATATGACATTCTCCCAATACTCTTCTGGATCATCCAAATGCTCCCTAGCAAACTTCAGACGGGCCCGGACATGTACTGGCTTAAGCAGGGGAACATGTCTGGCACTGCATGATTTGAGTCCCTGGCGGCGTAGTGTGTTACTGATAGTAGCCTTTGTTACTTTGGTCCCAGCTCTCTGCAGGTCATTCACTAGGTCCCCCCGTGTGGTTCTGGGACTTTTGCTCACTGTTCTTGTGATTATTTTGACACCATGGGGTAAGATCTTGCATGGAGCCCCAGATCAAGGGAGATTGTCAGTGGTCTTGTGTAATAGATGTATATGTTTCATTTTCTAATAATTGCTCCACAGTTGATTTCTTCACACCAAGCTGCTTGCCTATTGCAGATTCAGTCTTCCCAGCCTGGTGCAGGTCTACACTTTTGTTTTTGGTGTCCTTCCACAGCTCTTTGGTCTTGACCATAGTGGAGTTTGGAGTGTGACTGTTTGAGGTTGTGGACAGGTGTCTTTTTTACTGATAACAAGTTCAAACAGGAGCCATTAATACAGGTAACGAGTGGAGGACAGAGGAGACTCTTAAAGGAGAAGTTACAGGTCTGTGAGAGCCAGAAGTCTTGCTTGTTTGTAGGTGACCAAATACTTATTTTCCACCTTAATTTGCAAATAAATTCTTTAAAAATCAGACAATGTGATTTTATGGATTTTTTTCTCATTCTGTCTCTCATAGTTGAGGTATACCTATGATGAAAATTACAGGACTCTCTCATCTTTTTAAGTGGGAGAACTTGCACAATTGGTGGCTGACTAAATACTTTTTTGACCCCACTGTATATGTGTATGATGGCTGTGTGTATATAAAGGGACAGTGTATGTGTATATGGGGGCTGTGTATGTGTATATGGGGGCTGTGTATGTGTGTATATGGGGGCTGTGTATGTGTATATGGGGGCTGTGTATGTGTGTATGGGGCTGTGTGTGTGTATTGGGGGCTGTGTATGTGTGTATGGGGGCTGTGTATGTGTGTATTGGGGCTGTGTATGTGTGTATGGGGGCTGTGTATGTGTGTATGGGGGCTGTGTGTGTGTATTGGGGGCTGTGTGTGTGTATGGGGGCTGTGTGTGTATTGGGGGCTTTATATGTGTGTATGGGGGCTGTGTGTGTATCGGGGGCTTTGTATGTGTGCATGGGGGCTGTGTGTGTGTATTGGGGGCTGTGTATGTGTGTATATGGGGCTGTGTATGTGTGTATTGGGGGCTGTGTATGTGCGTATGGGGGCTGTGTGTGTATTGGGGGCTGTGTATGTGTGTATGGGGGCTGTGTGTGTGTGTATGGGGCTGTGTGTGTATTGGGGGCTTTGTATGTGTGGATGGGGGCTGTATGTGTATTGGGGGCTGTGTATGTGTGTATGGGGGCTGTGTATGTGTGTGTATGGGGGCTGTGTATGTGTGTGTATGGGGGCTGTGTGTGTGTATTGGGGGCTGTGTATGTGTGTGTGTGTATGGGGGCTGTGTGTGTATTGGGGGCTTTGTATGTGTGTATGGGGGCTGTGTGTGTATTGGGGGCTTTGTATGTGTGTATGGGGGCTATGTGTGTGTGTGTGTATTGGGGGCTGTGTATGTGTGTATGGGGCTGTGTGTGTGTATTGGGGGCTGTGTATGTGTGTATGGGGGCTGTGTGTGTATTGGGGGCTGTGTATGTGTGTATATGGGGGCTGTGTATGTGTGTATTGGGGGCTGTGTATGTGTGTATGGGGGCTGTGTGTGTATTGGGAGCTGTGTATATGTGTATGGGGCTGTGTGTGTGTATGGGGGCTGTGTATGTGTGTATGGGGGCTGTGTGTGTGTATGGGGGCTGTATATGTGTGTATGGGGGCTGTGTGTGTATTGGGGGCTGTGTTTGTGTGTATGGGGTCTGTGTGTGTATTGAGGGTATGTGTGTATGGGGGTTGTGTGTGTATTGGGGGCTGTGTATGTGTGTATGGGGGCTGTGTGTGTGTATGGGGGCTGTGTATGTGTGTATATGGGGGCTGTGTATGTGTGTATGGGGGCTGTGTGTGTATTGGGAGCTGTGCATGTGTGTATGGGGGCTGTGTGTGTGTATGGGGGCTGTGTATGTGTGTATGGGGGCTGTGTGTGTGTATTGGGGGCTGTATATGTGTGTATGGGGGCTGTGTGTGTATTGGGGGCTGTGTTTGTGTGTATGGGGGCTGTGTGTGTATTGGGGGTATGTGTGTATGGGGGCTGTGTGTGTATTGGGGGCTGTGTATGTGTGTATGGGGGCTGTGTGTGTGTATGGGGGCTGTGTATGTGTGTATGGGGGCTGTGTATGTGTGTATGGGGGTTGTGTGTGTGTATGGGGGCTGTGTATGTGTGTATAAGGGCAGTGTATGTGTGTATGGGGGCTGTGTATGCGTGTATGGGGGCTATGTGTGTGTGTAATGAGGGCTGTGTATGTGTGTATGGGGGCTTTGTGTGTATTGGGGGCTGTATATGTGTGTATGGGGGCTGTGTATGTGTGTATGGGGGCTGTGTGTGTGTGTAATGGGGGCTGTGTATGTGTGTATCTGTGTGTGCGTGTGTTTGTATGGGGGCTGTGTACATGTGTATAAGGGCAGTGTATGTGTATATGGGGGCTGTATGTATATATGGAGGGAACTAGATGTCACGCCCCCTCCCATAGACATGAAGAGAGGGGGTGTGGCGTGACGTCAATAACACGGATTGCGGGGGGTTTGTTTGGGAATGGGGGTTTCCACTAGCCAGACCCTTTTGATAGGGGATAACATGTTTAGGGGTGGAGTACCCATTTAGGTGGGTAAGAGAGCAGTGTATGTGTATATGGAGGCTTTGTGTGTGTGTATGGGGGCTGTGTATCTATGTATGGGGGCTGTACGCGCACATGTGGGGGCTGTATCTATGTATGGGGGCACAAATTGGGCACTATTACTGTGTGAGGCAATATTGATGGGGAGTTTGTATAGAGGTGGGGATGGTGCTTTATGATGGAGCCTAAAATGTGTCTGTCATATTCTGCAGAGGCAAGTCATAGCTGGGAGAAGTCTTTATCACGGTCCGGGCCAGATGGAGAAGAAAAGGAAGCGTGAATGACTCCGATCAGAGAAGACGTCACCTGTGAGTCGTGTCATTGTAATCACCTATACTGTCCGCAGACACTTCCTGGTACCTACCTCTGTATGGTCAGTGGGGGAGATTTATCAGAACTTGTACAGCGGAAAAATAATGCAGTTGCCCATAGCAACAATCAGATTACTTCTATTTAGCGATCTGGTTGCTATGGACAACTTCTCTTTTCCTCTGCACAGGTTTTTATCAATTCCCCCCAGTATGTGGGAATATTCACAATTTTTTAGGGCAGTTTTACAGTAACCAGAATAGAGTATATTAGATTATTGCAGAGTGCGGTGCAGTAAAATACTATGCAGTACAATGTTTTACCGCACTGCCCTCTGCTGTAATCTAATTAGAAATATATCATTAGAAAAATAAAAGGGCGGGGCCTCTGGGGCTGATTCAGGGCCTGGCCACCAGGAGGGAGTTGGAGGGGTTAGGGGGCCTAGGGCTTGACCGGTGTAAGGGGCCCCGAAATTTCAGATGGCAGCACTGCCATGAAGGAAGCCCCTATAATTGTTTTAGGGCCCTTAGACTGTTTGGATCCCTGGCTGGTTCTGTCTTCTTTGTTATGGTTAATGAGAATCATAAGTCCCCGCCCCCGAGGAACTGTATTCTTTGTAAACAGGAGAAAGGGAAGTTAACTCAAGGGTTGTGGAGGGGAAAACAGACACCCGGCCCGTAACCATTTCAGGGGGCCCATTCTGGTCTGTTCTGTAGCCCCCTCTCTATTCAAACCAAGCCCCTTCATAATTAATCGAATCAATGAATCAGACACATGATTAAAAGTTTTTGCCGGTTTTATAGTCAAAATGACATTATACACAGACAACAGGAACACACCTATATTTTTGTGCAAAAAATAGTTAAAATAAATCCTCTTATTTGTACATTCTGATATACATATTTAACAAGGTTTATGGCACTGTAACCAGAGTCAGAAGAAAACAAAAATATATAGAATAATAATTGCTTTTTTATTTTTTATTTCTATACCTCTGTCTTAGTGCTGGCGCTTTGTCACCACTTTAAGTGGACCGGTCTCATACACGTAGTGGGCAGCACCATTTTATAGGCCGGACAAGTGACATCATACTTTCCAAAATTTGACCCCCTCTCACCCCCCAATCATGAGACATTGTTAAGCTCCACCCTAATCTGTCCACGATGTCCCAGAAATGTCCATTTTGAGGCACGAGTGTATAAGCCGCTCCCCTTTGAAGATTTACGGGACAGGCCCATAAAAAACAGGGCAATCGGGAAACATGATGGCTTGTATGAAGTAGGATTCATAAGGACCCTAAAAGTACCATCTCAATGAACAATGGTGCGATCCAATAAAATGGCCGCCTCCACTATGTATAGATTCACACGTTCAGTCAACTCTAACAATTCTCACGCTCAAAACAAAAATTATTGCACATTAAGCCACTGAGGGCAAGTAATGATCAAGGTCCTTGTTGATGAAACCGTTTTAGCCTAAATACAAAAATATAACAACGCACCCAAAATTAACCCTTTTCTATTCTGGCCATATAAATTTTTTTTTTTGTGTTTTTTGTTATGGCCAAATCCGTTTTTAACTTTTTTTTAGTTTTTTACTATATCGTCATCTTTGGAGCTACATAGTCTGGTGTTATTTGAATACCTGACAACATTGCTTTCCTCAGTCTATGAACCTGCACAGACTCCGGATGATCACGACTTTTCTTTCCTCAAAAATTTACCAAAAAATTGTTCACATCTTTTTTGTTTGTTTGTTTTATTTATTTTTCCTTTTTCTTTTTTCTTCTGGTTGATGTTTTTGAAAAATATTTATCTTTTTTTCTTACTCAAAAAATTATAATTTTTTTTGCTACACCACAGTCTCTACTCCAATAAGCTTTGGCGTCAGAATTCTTGGTGTTATCCCGTTATTTAAGTCTTCCTCAAACTCCAGTAACTGTCCCATAAAGTTCAGGTTGGGAGATATGATTGGTCGCTTTCCTTTGACGAACTTGTAGGCATCGGTCATCGTCATCCGCGTGTGCTTCATTAGGTAGGCTATAACAATGGTGGCAGATCGGGAGACACCTGCTTGGCAATGGATAAGAAGACCTTTCCCACACTGGTGAGCTTCCTCTGGAAAAGAAAATAGAAAGGGTCACTTATAAGGCTGGACCAATATTTGTACATGCAATTATCTGTGTCCATTTGGCCACCATATGAAGGTGCCCCCTTTTTTAGGCCCATGTAATTCATAGCAGCAGCAGTATACAGATAGAGCTGGAGGGGAGGTATATAACTATTATATATCCTGATTTCATAAAGATAGCAGCAGCAGTATACAGATAGAGCTGGAGGGGAGGGGTATACCTGCTATATATTATGATCCCATAGAGATAGCAACAGTATAAAGATAAAGCTTTAGAGGAAAGGTATAACTACTATATATATCTTGATCTCATAGAGATCTCCGTGCAGCACCCACATTCTATGCCGGGGTGCTACTCTAGTCTCTGTGTTTCGGGGACTGGAGACGTGATGTCACACCATGACCCTCATGACATCACGCCACGCCCCCTCAATTTATGGGAGGGGTGTGACTTCTGCCACGCCCCCTCCCATAACATGAATGGAGGGGATTGTGGTGTAACGTCACGTCTCCAGTCCCGGAAACACAGAGGTTTCCGAGACTGAAGCAGCCTGGCATAGAATGTGGGTGCTGCACGGAGATCGTGGGGTCAGTCATTTTATCCCCTATACTTTGGATAGGGGATAAGATGTCTATGGCCGGAATACCCCTTTAACCATCAAGGCTGTTGGTATTGACACCTTTAAACTTCCTTAGACCACTAGAGATATTGGTATTGACCATTCTGTTATTTACCCTTAGATAAAAGATAATAACTTTGGAACAATAAGTGGAACCATACCCCCTTTTTTTTTATCTATATAGTATTTTTTGGGTTGAGAAATGAAAAAAAGGGTCTCTGCCCAACTCTTGTCCATATGTCTTTTATTCACTTCAGTGGAACTGACTTGTAATACCTAACACAGGCAGATAAAAACGAGTGGCGCTGTTGCTAGGGAAAAAAAGCAGACCCTTCTTTCTAATCTCAGACAACCCCTTTGATGATGTCACATTGTCCAGTCTTGTTAGAGAAGCTTGCACTTTAGTCAGACCCACAGACCCCCTGAAGAACTTGGGATATTTACCTATAAATTCAAACGCCTCCTCGAAGTACTGCCTGAGATTCTGCTTGTTGCTATCTGTTGCTGGTAGACGTTTGTAGTTGAAGATCCCTTTCTCGTAGTGGTAGAGAGGCAGGTGCGTAGTTACGTTGACGACGTATCCGATGTTCATCCTCTGCATCTTCTCCAAATCCTGGGCGTCGTGTTCGTTTCCGAGAAAGAGGAAGGGTAGGATGGGGGTGAGTTCTGCATTCTCAATGTCCGGCGTGCTGGGGACGGACTGAGGTAGTGTAATGGTCACAGCTGAAGCGCCGCCGCCATCTGGGCAGTCCTGGAGCTGGAGGGAATTGTCGCACAGGTTTTCATGGTTCTGTTTAAAACTGCTGAGGCCACCTGGGAAGAGAACATGAGAATTAATTTCATAATTTCCAGAAAAAATAAAATAAAAGTGACCTGAAGTCTAATGAGGCAAAATTCCTAAACATTCTGGATTAGGCTAGGTTCAAACGGCCAATTTGCATCTGACCCGTTAGGGGCCTGATCCGCTCTTTTTAATGAGCTGATCAGACCCTGAAACAGGTCGGATGAAAACGACTACTGCCGGGTCCCGACAAACCTCATTCACTTCCATGAGGTCCTTCGGTGATCCGGTAATTTTAGAGGAATGTAAGAGAGAACAATAGTGCTTGCTAAACTTGACGGAACTGCCGACAGGTCCACGTAAGCAAGAAAACATCCATCATCTTTACAGACTTACAGAGGTTAGAGGTGAATGGCTTCAAGACAACCACCAGGCGTACACCTGAGACTGGGGACAGACCTTGTCCCTACCACAAAACCTTTGGGACTATAGAAATTGGGCAACACAGTGTCAGTGTTTTTGTCTTGTGTCACTGGGGCCTTGGGTTCAAATATAACTAAGCACTATGGGGGAGATTTATCAAAACCTGTCCGGAGGAAAAGTTGCTGAGTTGCCCATAGCAACCAATCAGACCTCTTCTTTTGTTTTTGAAAAGGCCTCTGAAAAATGAAAGAAGCGATCTGATTGGTTGCTATGGGCAACTCAGCAACTTTTCCTCTGGACAGGTTTGTAATAAATCTCCACCTATGTCTGTAGGGAGTTTGTATGTTCTCCCCATGTCTGCATGCATTTCCTCCCATGGAATTTATGTTTTCCCCATGTCTGCATGCATTTCCTTCCATGGAGTTTGTATGTTCTTCCTGTGTCTGCATAAGTTTCGTTCCACACGCCAAAATAAACTGAAAGGTAAGAGGGGTTCCTTAGTATACACAAGGCTGGCTCTGGCTATAGGCAAAATAGGCAGCCGCCTAGAGCGCCCTCTTGATGGGGGGTGCCAGTCTGCCTACCGCAAGAAAGTTAGATAACCAGCATTCGAATCACTCACTCAGCCAGCAGCATGAGGAGGAGGTTTGTTACAGTGTGTCACCCCAGTAGTAATGTGTGGCATGTCAAATCGCAGGCCAATGGGCGGAGTCAAGGGGTGGCAAAATTACTTTTTGCCTAGGGTGGCAAAAATCCTTGCACCGGCCCTGAGTCTACATGTATCTAAGAGGGGGAAATAAAAAGTGCAATAAAAATCCTAGTTCTCCTTAGGGTCTATGCGACACAATGGAATTTCACCCAGAGAAACTCCGGGCAGAGATTTGATTTGCCCCTTAGCTGGCAATTAATTTCTTTCGGATGAAGAATTTCAGCTCAAAATTCATAGTGTGCATGGGCCCCTAGAGTAAATTCCTGACTTTACATGACTTCTAGGGATTTACATCCATTGGAAAACAAATGTTTTCAGATCAGCTAGTTCCAGAAAGTTATACAGATTTGAAAATGACTTCTATAGAAAAATCTTAATCCTTTCAGTACTTATCAGCTGCTGTATGCTCCAGAGGAAGTTGTGTAGCTCTTTCCAGTCTGACCACAGTGCTCTCTGCTGACACCTCTGTCCATGTCAGGAACTGTCCAAAGCAGGAGAGGTTCGCTATGGGGATTTGCTCCTGCTCTGGACAGTTCCTGACATGGACAGAGGTGTCAGCAGAGAACATTGTGGACAGACTGGAAAGAACTACACAACTTCCTGTGGAGCATACAGCAGCTGGGGGAAAAAATCACCGGAGTACCCCTTTAATTTAAAAGAAAAAGGTTGGGAAAAAAAGTGTTACCAGAAAAAAAAAAAAATAACATTATTAATAATAAAAAATATTTTAAAAAAGTCACAAAATAAAATATTAAAATTAAATATAAAAGAAAAATATAAAAGGAAAAAAAAGAAAAAAAAGAAAAAAAAAAGTGATACCAGAGTCATCAAATTCAGGATTGTAGCTCCGGAGTATGTACACTTGGGTGGATCCTACATGGTAGTCTATGGTAATCTGTCTGTGTCTAATGCAGTGGTCTCAAACTGTGGCCCTCCAACTTCAGCTCCCAGCATGCTCGGACAGCCGTTGGCTGTCCGGGCATGCTGGGAGCTGAAGTTTTTCAACATTGAGGGCCACAGTTTGAGACCACTGGTCTAATGCCTCTACAGTCTGTACATGAGTGAGAGGTCACTGTCCCCAACAAGATCAACACCCTTGTCTCCTGCTGCCGTCATCATTACCTTAAAGGGGTATTCCAGGCCAAAACTTTTTTTTTATTTTTATATATATATATATATATATATATATCAACTGGCTCCGGAAAGTCAAACAGATTTGTAAATTACTTTGATTAAAAAATCTTAATCCTTCCAATAGTTATTAGCTTTTGAAGTTGAGTTGTTGTTTTCTGTCTAACTGCTCTCTGATGACTCTCGGGAGCTGTGCAGTTCCTATGGGGATATTCTCCCATCATGCACAGCTCCCGGGACGTGACATCATCATTGAGCAGTTAGACAGAAAACTTCAGTAGCTAATAACTATTGGAAAGATTAAGATTTTTTAATAGAAGTACCGTATTTTTCGTCCTATAGGACGCACCGGCGTATAAGACGCACCCAATTTTTAGGGGCAACATCTAAAAAAATAAATATTTTGAACCCAATAGTGGTCTTCAACCTGCGGACCTCCAGATGTTGCAAAACTACAACTCCCAGCATGCCCGGACAGATTGAAGACCACTGCAGGAGGAGGTAATACTCACGTGTCCCCGCCGCTCCGGACCGGTCACCGCTGCCCTGGATGTCGCTCCATCGCTGTCGCCGTGTCCCCGTCGCTCCGGAACGTCTCTGCTGCCGGCCGGGTATCCTCGCTCTCCGTCGCCGCCATCACGTCGTTACGCACGCCGACGCACGTACGCGACGACGTGATGACGAGGAAGGAGAGCGCCGGCCATACAGGGGATCCCTGAACGGAGAAGACACCGAGGAGGCAGGTAAGGTCCCCCCCCCGGTGTCCTGTAAGCACTAACCTGGCTATTCAGTCGGGCTGTTCGGGACCGCCGCGGTGAAATCGCGGCGGTCCCAAACAGCCCGACTGAACAGCCGGGTTAGTGTCACTTTCCCTTCAGACGCGGCGGTCAGCTTTGATCGCCGCGTCTGAAGGGTTAATACAGGGCATCACCGAGATCGGTGATGTCCTGTATTAGCCGCGGGTCCCGGCCGTTGATGGCCGCAGGGACCGCCGCGATAGGGGTGTATTCGCCGTATAAGACGCACCGACTTTTTCCCCCCAGTTTTGGGGAAGAAAAAGTGCGTCTTATACGGCGAAAAATACGGTAATTTACAAATCTGTTTAACTTTCCGGAGCCAGTTGATATATAAAAAAAAGTTTTTGCCTGGAATACCCCTTTAATGTCAGTGGCTACATGGTATTCTCTGCATGACACTCTCCCTATAGTGTAAACTTCCAGTCCTCAATAATCACTTGTACAGACAAGTCACTGCCTGCTGCAAAGTCAGCACACTCCCATGGCTGTAGACTATGTATTTTACATACAAAAGATACATTGATCAGTTCTAATAGCCGGAATATAGCGTCACCTACTAGACGGTAATGCCCTTTTTTTCCCTATAGTTTGACATCTGTGAAAGTGTCCGGCAAACCTCATGAGTAAGAGATCAAGAGAAAATAGAAGGAGGAGGATGACCGAGGGTAACACAAAAAGTGAATCAGAAAAGAAATAATAACAGTATAAGGAGAGGATGGGATTTACAGTGTATTGTCAGGCGCCCAACGCCCAGACATGAGAGAGCGAGCGCAGTACACAGTACAAAGTCAGGGCGTTGTCCTAAAAATAGGAGGAAGCGTTACTGTAAACAAGCATAGGAACGCCCCGGAATATTCCCTCCGAGCAGGAAACAATTTTTAGATTACCATACAAAAAATAAAAACAAACAAACAAACAACGAAGTAACAATAATATAAAAATAGTTAGAATTAGTTTTAATATGTATTTTAATTATTTTTACATTTTATGTATAGATATATATGTGTGTGTGTGTGTGTGTGTTATTTTATCAATTTTAAAGTTACATAATATCTTTGTTTCAAGATGAAAATTTTTCCCAGTTATTATGTTTAATCTGATAATAATCATAATAAGACTATAAAAATAGTTATCATTGTATATGAATTAATATATATATATATATATATATATATATATAACATTTCATGATACTATACTATACTATCTATTATCTATCTTTGTATATGTTATATTATTATTAATAATAATAATAATAGTAATAATTAGAGATGAGCGAACTTACAGTAAATTCGTCACGAACTTCTCAGCTCGGCGGTTGCTGACTTTTCCTGCATAAATTAGTTCAGCTTTCCGGTGCTCCGGTGGGCTGGAAAAGGTGGATACAGTCCTAGGAAAGAGTCTCCTAGGACTGTATCCACTTTTTCCAGCCCACGGGAGCACCTGAAAGCTGAACTAATTTATGTAGGAAAAGTCAGCAACCGCCGAGCCGAGAAGTTCGTGACGAATCGAATTTACTGTAAGTTTGCTCATCTCTAGTAATAATGCTACAAAATATTTTTAGGTGAAAAATTGTTCCCAGTTACTATGTTTTATCTATTATTAATAATAATAATAATAATAATAATAATAATAGTAATAATAATACAGTAATCATAGAATAGTAAAATACTAAAATAATTATTGTATGTCAATTATTTTAGCATAAATTTTGTATACATTTTTTATAAGTATTATCATTATTATTATTAATGATAATATAATGCAACATAACCTTTCTTCTTAAACGTTGAAAATAGTTATGTTTAATCTGTTAAAAAGAGCTATAAAATAATAATAATAATAATAATAATAATAATAATCATCATCATCTTTGTTATTATTGCATTTTTTTATATATATATTTTTTTTATTAAACTTTTTTGTAAGAAACAAAACAAAATACATATCATAACATTCAATGCATAAGAAAAACAATGACCAAGTCATCAGGCAGGGAGTAGCCGAAACATCAATTAGAACCATATCCACTCTCCCCACCCCTCTAAAGCTAAGGCATATAGGTTGTGTCCGACAATAAACCAAAACGACTGTCCACGCGCAGTCTCAGTCTCCAATGAAGTAGAAGTCCAAGTAAAAGTAGGATGCTGGGCTCGAAGAACTCACTAGGCCCCAGCATCCTCCCCTCCAACCCATTATTAACAATAGAAAACGGAGCGCAGTCCCCCCCCCCCCCCCCCCCCCTGTAGGGGGCTGCACTCTGACCCCTCTGAACCACTTTTGACTCTCAGGGGATCCACAACAGATAAGAGGGCATTATTAGAGAGTGAGACAACTAGCTTAAGCATCAGAGGTGTATCGGAAAGGACGCACAATTTCAGCGGTCCCCTCAGCGTCAAAATGAGTAACAGTTTTATTTTTTTTAATCGTTTAGTGCCTGAATCAGAATGCCGCTCAGCATCTAACATGTCTACAAGTAGAAAAGTTTTCAACTGAGCAACCAACATAGGCAAATCTGGAGTAGCAGGTTCTAACCATTTAGCAAAAAGACACCTTAGGGCTACCAAAAGGACCACATGAAGGAACCCTTCTCCTCCCCTCTCTCCCTCAGGCGGGCGCAGTTGATGGATTGGGGCGTAAATGGGATGCGCACCCACCAATTATCCCAATTGTAAGCCTGTATTAGTTGCCAATACTCTGCCGTGTGAAAGCATTCCCAAACTCCATGATATAGGTTAGTAAGTGGGGCCTTACACTTGGGGCAGTTGACAATTCTATCCGGGAAGGATGGAGAAGGCAAGATGTTAAACCCGTATAAAGCTGCATGAGCCACCTTAAAATAAGTCTCCCTCCACCTTTCATTGATAACATTCTTACGCACCGCCCCCAACCTCCTAAAATGATCTCACTGATGTCAGCATCTCCGGTCCACCTCTCCCATGTATAAAACACCTTCTTGGGATCAAGTTTTAAAAAACGGTTGTGAAAAGCTAGATTTAAGTCGGAGATGGACACTCTCTGGGGTCACTACCTATAAAGTCATCTAGGGTGTGTGTCGGGGCTTCCCTGGATAGATCTCGGAGTCTGGAGTAGCAAGAGGCATGGCTCTGGTTGGCATAAAGAGTGTGGAAAAGGGTAAGTTCGAACTTGCGAAGCATTTCCCAAAGCAAAAGCCACAACCTTACACATGACAGATAACTAGTCCCCTCGTAAATAAGACAAAGGGGGTAAACAGTCACCAGAGAGCGGTATACAGATAAGAGGTGGGAATGAAAAGAGAGTCCAGAACACATAGAGAGAAGATAAGCTCTAGAGAAAGAGGAGAGGCCAATGGCGAGTATTACCCACGGCAGGGAGACTGAGACAAGAACAGACCATGTACATGTGAGGAAAAGTCAGGGAGGAAGAAGGGAAAGCAGAACCAAGGATAAACTAAACAAGCTAAGAAGAGAACAGGAAAAGTAACTTGGGAACCCCAGGACGGACCATCTCTCAAGATGGAACATGGGTGTCTGTAGTTTGGGTGATGGACTTCACTTTTTTCAGACATGTGGGAAGGCAGAGTCCCCCACCCCGGACCCCTGATGTGAACATGGAGGAGGAGAGGTCCCAGCCCGCCTTTCAGGAACCCCAGGGAGAAGAGGAACAAAACTAAACCAGCTAAGTAAGAGGGACAGAATCCTGGCTGAGCAATGTAGTGTACCGCCTGGCCCTTGCTACAACCCAAAAGAGGGGGGGGGGGGGGGAGTACTGTGGAAGGAAGGTAAAGAAAGGAAAACCCCCGTACCCAAAGGGACAAGAAAGGACTCCAGGTTCACCACACTAAAGAGCAGGGACCCCATAAGGCACATAGGCGGCTCACCTCAGGCAATCACATTGGTAACAGTACGGGTCTAGAGTAACCAAAATACTATCCCAGAGCCCCAGATACCCCCCTAACCAGATATCACGACAAACACGGAGACACTCAGTCCAGAGAAGACGATAGGATGCTTCTCCTGCTACATCTCCACGTCGACTTTCAACGTTTTCTGGAGTCACCCGGAGACCTTGTACGACTGCTTTTGCATCGTGAAGAATGAGAGGATCACTCCGGCCCCGTGGGGATTGAGAGCGACAAAAAAAAGAGCGTTGGGGGGCGTGGTGGTTCCTGCAAGATATCTTGTAGAGCAGCCTCCGCTGCATCAGGTGTCTGGTATGAAGAAAAGGAGCCATCTCAGCGCAACACTTTAAAGTGGCCGGATACTGAAGTTGAAATCTCTTCTTTGCTTTAAACAGCTCAGTGCAAACTTTACCATAAGATCTACGCCGCTTGGCAATTTCAGCAGAGAAGTCCTCAGAATCAAAAGCTTTCTGTTACGGAAAGTAAGTGGAGATGAGAGTTTGCGATAGGCCCTCAGAAGTAAAATTTTATCATTATAGTCCAGCAACCTAAAGATGACTTGTCTTGGGCGAGAGGCATCAGCCCGAGGGGGCTGAGAGTTGACAGGAGGGGGTCAGCCCAAGCGATGAGCTCTCTCCACTCTGCACTTATGTTGAAGGCCCAAAGCCTTGGGCAAGTCACTTTCACAGAAGTCCTGTAAATCAGACGGAAGAAGAGATTCACCAACTCCCACTATACGGAGAGTTTTCCTACAGGAACGGTTTTCCAGGTTCTCCAACTTCTGGCTAACATAACAGAGATCACTTTCAGTTTGACGAAGTCTGGTGGCAAGGCTGCTATTCTCATCCTCCAAGGTGATAATGCGCTGCTCTGCCTCACCCAGACAACCCGATTGGGCGCTTAGATCTATCTGGATCTGTGTTAAAGGGGTTCTCCACTGCTTTAACCTTCTTGGGGCAGATAGGTAGTACTGTGGCTATATGTTATTACCCCTTTGTTTCCTGCTGGTAACGCTACTGTAGTTGAGTTATTTTTTTACCTTATTTTCAAACCCGGAAGCTGGTTACTTCATTCGTTTGCTGGCGTTTTTCGACCACAGGTTTTTTTCAGCCGCCGCCATCTTTCCATCGCTACGTCACCCTGCAGGGTGTTATGTTGGAGGCCGGCCTGCCCCACGCTCCGTACGTGCCCGCCTCCCGCGCTGATGAATATTCCACTGTCATAATCGTGGACCTCCTTCCTTTCAGCTTCTTATAAGCTGATTGCTGATTGGGCTGCTCGCGGCGAATCGGCTCCGTTGTTGGGCGCATGCGCAGTTCGTCCTCGGTCAGGAGGGTCATCTGCCAGAGAGCGTCTAGCAAACCTTCGGGAGTCAGTCTTGAAGCTGAAAACACAATGGCACATGCGCAGATGACCCTCCCGACCGAGGACGAACTGCGCATGCGCCCAACAACGGAGCCGATTCGCCGCGAGCAGCCCAATCAGCAATCAGCTTACAAGAAGCTGAAAGGAAGGAGGTCCGCAATTATGATGGTGGAATATTCATCAGCGCGGGAGGCGGGCACGTACGGAGCGTGGGGCAGGCCGGCCTCCAACACAACACCCTGCAGGGTGACGTAGCGATAGAAAGATGGCGGCGGCTGAAAAAATAGTGGTCAAAAAACGCCAGCAAACTAATGAAGTAACCAGCTTCCGGGTTTGAAAATAAGGTAAAAAAATAACCCAACTACAGTAGCGTTACCAGCAGGAAACAAAGGGGTAATAACATATAGCCACAGTACTACCTAACTGCCCCAAGAAGGTTAAAGCAGTGGAGAACCCCTTTAACGTAGAGTGCATGGTGTTTTCAAGGGTTTTCTGTATAGTAGGGGGGATCAACTTGACTAGGGCAGCTGCCAACGTCTGGAGATCCATGGAAGAGGAGAAGGAAACCTCCGGGGCACCCGTAGGTGGTGGCGGGGCTCCGTCCTCAGGAATGAATAGTGGCTGGCTGGTAGCCACGTCTATAGCTGTTATCTGGGATTGTGCATTTGTGGTACATGCAGAACTGGGTTCTGGAACTAGTGCAGGGGAGGGTGCCTGTGCTTGGGAGCCCGCACGAAGGGACCCTTTGTTAAGGTAGCGGTCCATTGGATGAGGTCCAGGGTAATGGCTCCTGCCTGTGGAGCTGCAGATCAGCTGTCGGGGAGAAAGCCTGGTGCTGTCTTGCAGTGCTGGGATAGAGGGGTGACCCTTACTACGCCAAGGAGGAGGAAATGATAGGGACACTCATATAGTCACAAGCGCAGTTGCTCTGGTGCAGGAGTATGGGGGAAGCTCGGTGCTGCTGCCTCCAGAGGGCCCCCAGCTGTAGCGTGGCCGGAGCGGGAAGATGCCGGTGACCCCTTATGTAGAACTGGGGTCACCTAGTTGTACAGTCCCTGAAGGAGGCTGAGGGACTCACCGTGCTGCCCAAGTTGCCGTGTCCCCCGGGGTCGGGAGCAGAACCCTCAGACCGCGTTATGCTGCCCGATAAGCAGTAGAATCCTCCAGCGTCACTGTCTCCCCTGTGAAGATGGCGGCCGCAGCGCTGAGGTGCGCTAGCGCCACGAGATGCCGCCGGGCACTGCAGGCACACAGAGCGATGTCGGAAGCCGGGAGCACTCCCCTCCGGTCCAGGGCCCCCCTGCCAGGCAGTACAGGTGCGTTGGGCCTGCGGCGGATGGTTTTTGGTTTGGTATGGGGGCTCCGTCCTCCAGCTCTTCACATGCCCGGGCCGCAACCGGAAGTCCTTTATTATTGCATTTTAATTGTTTAAATATTTATTTTATCTATTTATCTGATAACCCTACCAAAAATTTGGATATTTTGGCACCTTTTTTTCTGCCACAGAATAGTAAGAAAATCCTAAATCTTGCAGAAGCAGAAGAAGGTTAGTATTTTATGACGGTCTATCTCCCAATAGTTTTCTAAAAATGTTAAAGCGGTTATCCAGGATTAGATAAAAAGAGTTTCTTTTTATCCAAAAACAGCACCACCCCTGTCCTCAGGTTGTGTTTGGTATCGCAGCTCAGTTCCAATAAAGTAAATTGAGACAAGTTGTAATACCACACACTACCTGAGGAGGTGCTTGGTGCTGATTTATGAAGAAATTAGCTCTGTTTTTCCAATTCTAGATAACCCCTTTAAACCTAAGCCTAAATTTGGCCATATATTAGCATCTAAGATACCGACATATAGCACGGTTTTATTATATTATATTATTTATATTATTAGGTCATATTTTAAATACATTGTAGCAACTAAATCCAGATTATTTGCAAAACTTTTTGATTACATTTTTTTCTGCAGACGGTGCAACTAGTCATACACAGATAAAGCAGAGCCAAATGGGTCGTCAGGTGTTTGTGGCGGCATGAAATGGACATGTCTATGTAGTATTATTGGGTAGACTTTATCCGCAGTCCTATGTAAGCCCGGATGAAAAGCAGAGCAATCCTTACCACGTCTTCTGCCAGATAACAAACTCAGCTCTGCTTCGTCTTTTCATTATTTTTTTTATAATAATAATAATATAAATATATATATATATATATATATATTATATATACATATATATATATATATTTTTTTTTTTTTCTCTTTCCAAACTTCGCCGTCGAGTTTATTTCCACAAACTACAATGCGCCCCCTTGTCACGGTTGTTGATTTACGACACACTTTTTGCCCACCCCCCCCTTCATATTGTGTGTCTTCTTCATAAATGACATCATTGTCAGGGGGTCCCCCACCTGCCCGGGCCTCTATGGCAACCATACAAGAGCACACAATGACATCAGCCCTCTGAGCGCAGACAATACAGAACAGCGGCTCTGTGTAATGCCGGTCGTGCAGTTCACTTCCCGGGGAATGGATGATGTAATGTGAACAGGTGCTGGGGATTTTATTTACCCAAATGAGGGAAAAAAAAAAAAAGGGAACTAAGACTGATAGCGCGTCTGTCCGATGGTAATTCTCAACAGTATCATTTTATGGCACTATATGGAGCGTGAGCTGCGGGGCCCGGCCCTGACATACATCTGAACGGTAAACAGGTGTCGCAAAACTACAACTCCCAGCATGCCCGGACAGCCAACGGCTGTCCGGGCATGCTGGGAGTTGAAGTTTTGCAACATCTGGAGGTACTCAGTTTGGAGACCACTTCTATATAGCCATTAAGTTGCTCCCTTCTGCTGTTCAGTGTCCCTCTACAGCAGGGGTCTCAAACTCAAATTATCTGGGGGCCACTGGAAGTAGCAACTGGGTGAGGCTGGGCTGCATGCGTCCTTTACATATAATGCCCCCATCATGTGCCCCTCATCATCCACCAGCAGCCCCACCATTCCCCTTACCCCTACCATGGTAACAGCATGAGCTGACAGATGATGGGGGTGCTACTTCTGGGGGTTCCCCACATTAGGTAGGCAACGGGTTCCCCACATTAGGTAGGCAGCAGGTTCCCCCCATTAGATAGGCAGTAAGTTCCCCACATTAGGTAGGTAGTAGCAGTTTCCCCACATTAGGTGGGTAGTAGCAGGTTCCCCGCATTAGGTAGTAGCAGGTTCCCCACATTAGGTAGTAGCAGGTTCCCCACATTAGGTAGCATTGTCGTTCCCCACATTAGGTAGAAGCAGGTTCCCCACATTAGGTAGTAGCAGGTTCCCCACATTAGGTAGCATTGTCGTTCCCCACATTAGGTAGAAGCAGGTTCTCCACATTAGGTAGTAGCAGGTTCCCCACATTAGGTAGCATTGTCGTTCCCCACATTAGGTAGAAGCAGGTTCCCCAAATTAGGTAGCATTGCAGTCCCCCCCCCCTCCCAACACACACACACAGACAGACACCCCCACACCACACACACAGACAGACACACAGACAGACACCCACACATGCACACACACATAGACACACATACCTGTCCTGCGCTTCTCCTCTCCGGCGGCGGCCTGACGAGTGACGTCACTGACGTCCTCCTGTGCGGGTCTACGGAGGGACGTCACATGCGCGACGTCCCTCATCAGACTCGGGCCGGACGGCCAACCGGAGACCGGGAGGAGGAGGGCGGGGTAAGTGAACCCATCTGGCATTTAGCGCTGCTTGCCTGAAGCAGGGCTAAATGCCTGAAGAAGTTCCCTGCCCGGAACTGCATGTCCCGGGCGTCGGGCAATACACATTACACATACCTGGTGCGGGCCACAAACTTTCGTTCCATTGACTGCAAATGGCCCGCGGGCTGGGAGTTTGAGACCCCTGCTCTACAGGTTGCGTCTGGTATTGCAACCACTTTACAATTTCCCATTCAGGCTTGCATACTCATGGGACTAATTTCCTAAACTAGGGAACCCTATAACTATTGAAATTCCTCTATATTATTCCATTTAATAAAAGTGGTAATCAAGCACATGAGAAAATAAAAAATATGATGTGCATTAAAAACACAGTCAATGGATCAGTTGCTAATGGAGTATAAACTCCTATTCCTATCTATGGTATCGTTGGTTTTCGGTCCTCCAGCCGGGATGCCACTATTATCCTCCACTCAGGAGTTTTACTCATAGTTCCAACTTATACATTCATATAATTTGTTCTGACCCATGAAATGCTGATTAAAACACCATACAATGACATCCCCCCCCCCCCCCCGACGTTTCGCCAACCGTTACCAGCTTTTTCAAGGGCCGACGTGTTAATGACTATAATGACTAATTTTTTACAAAGTTTCATACAGTCAGATTGCAGCTGCATCCCCCTCCTACCCCCTCATATGTTTCTGATATCATTTTTGAGGAAGTTTCCCTACAAAGTGAACTACAGGCTGCTGAAGGATGAGAAAGACATCACTTTCCCCATATTTTAGAAAAATGTCATACAGTCAGATGTACTAATATAAGTAGGATTTAAAGGGGTATTCCAGGAAAAAAACTTTATATATATATATATATATATATATATATATATCAACTGGCTCCAGAAAGTTAAACAGATTTGTAAATTACTTCTATTAAAAAATCTTAATCCTTCAACAACTATCAGCTGCTGAAGTTGAGTTGTTTTTTGTCTGGCAACAGTGCTCTCTGCTGACATCTCTGCTTGTCTCAGGAACTGCACAGAGTAGAAGAGGTTTGCTATGGGTATTTGCTTCTACTCTGGACAGTTCCCGAGACAGGTGTCATCAGAGAGCACTTAGACAGAAAAGAACAACTCAACTTCATCAGCTTATAAGTACTGAAAGGATTAAGATTTTTTAATAGAAGTAATTTACAAATCTGTTTAACTTTCTGGAGCCAGTTGATATATATGTATATATATATATATATATATATATATATATATATATATATATATATAAATTTCCTGGACAGCCCCTTTAATCCATACTGGGCGATAAGAAGCCAGTCCCCGTCCTTCTACCAAACCCCTCTACAGCTGAACAGTCTCAGATCCGGGACAGATCCCGCTCTGCTGTGACAAGAGAAGGAAACAAAGTCTCCTCAGTGGTTTTGTGTACACAGCATTAATTCCTTCTGATACGGTTAGATCATTTATTTATACAGAAACAGAACACCCTGGAAAGGAGAAGAACTGCTACTATGTTACACCGCGCTCCTGGCAGATGGCGGATTACACGGGGTCGAATGAAAGGAAATGCTGAAATTGTAGAAAAATTCTGCACGATGATATATATATATATATATATATATAAATATATATATATACACAATACCTGAATTTATAAATATCTCTCATAGGGTGAAAAGGTGTAAAAACTTTATTTCAGTCTGTAACTGTGCACAACTAGTGGTGGCCATTACTGCTTCGAAAGAAAGCGCTGTCCTGTTTTTCTAGAGTCATTAAAGGGGTATTCCAGGATTTTTTTTATGTGACTATGCTACAGGGGCTGTAAAGTTAGTGTAGTTCATAATATAGTGTCTGTACCTGTGTGTGACGGTTTTCTCACAATTCTTATGAGATTTTCACCCCAATATTTATTTTTAACAGCATACAAAATGACTGTTGTCTTAGATTTTTCCCAGGTTGCAATGCGGCAGAGACCTGACTCACTAGTCAGCTGATGAGAGGGAGCCTGTCTGCTTCAATGGGTGAAGCGATCGCTTGGTGGGAGAGAGATCAATTTGCAACTACAGTAACCCCCTGACATGCGATGGCCCCGACATATGATAAAATCGACATACGATGCTTTTATATGTCGGGGCCATCGCATTAACTGCTATCCGACAGTCCAAAATGCTTAAGCTGCTGTCGGATAGCAATTTAAGCGTCCCGGACAGGTTCACTTACCTATCTGTGCTGCTCCGGGTCCACTTCGCGATCCTCCGGCGTCTTCTGCATCTTCTCTGGGGTCCGGGCCTCGCTTTCCGGTGTCGTTATTACGTCGTGCGCACACCGGCCCGGCGCAACAACATAATAACGTCACCAGAAAGTGAGGCCCGGACACCGGAGAAGATGTGGATGAAGCCGGAGGATCCCGAAGAAGACGCAGGAGCAGCGGGACAGCATCAGGAGCCCCTGGGACAGCATCGGGAGCGGTGAGGACGCGGTCCGGAGCGGCGGGGGAAAGGTGAGTATTAAATGCACTTTTTACATTGCACGAATCCCTCAACATACGATGAATTCAACAAACGATGGGTCATTTGGAACGAATTACCATCGTATGTTGAGGGACCACTGTAATGCAACAGCTGTAGGCACCCTGATTGAAAACCACAGGTCTTTTGAATGGATGCAGCTCATTTATGTTTCAATGGGTGGGGTGGCTGATGTGTGGGAGGGAGGAAAATGGAATTGTGGGATTTGTAGGCAAAAGAAGAAAAGTCAAACAGGAAATACCAGTTCACAAAAAGCTAGCCACAGTGTTATGGTAATCTCACAACATAGCCATTCAGCCCCAAGAAAAGCACAGATCCTTCCTAAGCATGTCCATTACTGTCTGCCAGGTACGTATTAAAATCACCTTATGGTGGAGAACCCCTTTAACAGCAAATCTGCCTATATGTGAAGCGATACTGGGACAGAGGAACCTAACTTAAGGCAGAAACTTAGAAACAAAGAATGTGTGAGCAGATAAGAACCATGTGTCCCATCCAGTCTGCCCAATATTCTGAATACTATCAATAGTGCCTGATCCAATATTATATGAGGGATAGCCTTATGCCTATCCCTTTCTTATATGAAGGGTAGCCTTATACCTATCCCTATCTTATATGAAGGATAGCCTTATGCCTATCCCTTTCTTATATGAAGGATAGCCTTATTCCTATCCCTATCTTATATGAAGGATAGCCTTATGCCTATCCCTTTCTTATATGAAGGATAGCCTTATGCCCATCCCTATCTTATATGAAGGATAGCCTTATGCCTATCCCTATCTTATATGAAGGATAGCTTTATGCCCATCCCTTTCTTATATGAAGGATAGCCTTATGCCTATCCCTTTCTTATATGAAGGATAGCCTTATGCCTATCCCTTTCTTATATGAAGGATAGCCTTATGCCTATCCCTATCTTATATGAAGGATAGCCTTATGCCTATCCCTTTCTTATATGAAGGATAGCCTTATGTCTATCCCTATCTTATATGAAGGATAGCCTTATGCCTATCCCTTTTTTATGTAAAGTATAGCCTTATGCCTATCCCTATCTTATATAGCGGATAGGGGATAAGTGTTATACACCGTAGATCTCCTTTAAGACAGATTTCCTCTGACAACAGGTGTGGACAGCAGACTTCAGAAAAGGGAGACACCTAGTGGCCAAGACTTTATAGCTACTTTTTTAGAGTAAGTGGGGAATACTTTTTCTAAATGTATGTATTTAAATAAATGGGGTTTTGGACACTTGGCTGAGATGAGTGATTGGTTTACCTAGGATACATTCCATAATGAAATAATTGCATATCATGGCCTGTATAAACGTATCTGTATAACCCAAGAACATCTGAATGGTCACTGCCGGGAACCCCTGTAGCAATCCTTTAAAGGGGTACTCTGGTGAACAACCTTTTTTTTTTTTTTTTTTTTTTTTTTAATCAACTGGTACCAGAAAGTTTAACAGATTTGTAAATCACTTCTATTAAAAAATCCTAATCCTTCCAGTACTTTCTAGGGGGTTGTATACTAAAGAGAAATCCAAAAAAGAAATGCATTTCCTCTGATGTCCTGACCACAGTGCTCTCTGATGACCTCTGCTGTCCATTTTAGGAACTGTCCAGAGCAGCATATATTTGCTATGGGCATTTTCTCCAGTTCCAAAAATGGACAGCAGAGGACAGCAGAGAGCACTGTGGTCAGGACATCACAGGAAATGCATTTCTTTTTTGGATTTCTCTTTAGTATACAGCCCCTAAAAAGTACTGGAAGGATTAAGATTTTTTAATAGACGTGATTTACAAATCTGGCACCAGTTGATTAAAAAAAAAAAGTTTTCCACGGGAGTACCCCTTTAAGAGAAATCCTGTAGAGTAGTGGTCTTCAACCTGTGGACCTCCAGATGTTACAAAACTACAACTCCCAGCATGCCCGGACAGCCAACGGCTGTCCGGGCATGCTGGGAGTTGTAGTTTTGTAACATCTGGAGGTCCACAGGTTGAAGACCACTGCTGTAGAGTATAGACACATCAGGTAAACCCTTCAGTATGACATATTAGGACTATCCCCTAGAGAATTGCTGCCGGCCATTCAGCACTGCAATATGAGAAAACAAACAATACAAAGTACACAGCAAACAAAGCTATAGCTAAATACATGACATCATGCCGGATACATTATGTATTGTGCAATGCTACTATTAGGGCATGTATATAGGAGTGGGCAATATCTACACAATTTTGGCCACAATTTTTCATTATTCTATATATTTATTTAGTGACATAAAAATCCACTAATGTCATCCTGTAAAAGTAATATAAATAAATCCACATAAGAGAGTTCCAGGATGTCTTATTTTTCTCGTTCACGGGAGAAATGTGGTGAATGTGTTGATGCCAGTGAGATAACTGACTTGTATGACACTGAGGATCCTGCACAACAGTAATGTACATGAAAGGCATCCAGAGAAACAGAGCTAAGAGCTTCTCTACCTGCTGCTCACTACATAAGAGGAGCTCTAGACACTCTACTGCAGGGAGAGGGGGAGAGAAGTGCTAGACATCGGTAGGGCTCTAAGTACCCAGACCCAGACCAACCAAAACGTTTTACTATTAAACTACTATAATACTGCCTCCTATATACAAGAATATAACTACTATAATACTGCCCCCTATATACAAGAATATAACTACTATAATACTGCTCCTATATACAAGAATATAACTACTATAATACTGCTCCTATATACAAGAATATAACTACTATAATACTGCCCCCTATATACAACAATATAACTACTATAATACTGCTCCTATATACAAGAATATAACTACTATAATACTGCTCCTATATACAAGAATATAACTACTATAATACTGCTCCTATATACAAGAATATAACTACTATAATACTGCTCCTATATACAAGAATATAACTACTTTAATACTGCTCCTATATACAAGAATATAACTACTATAATACTGCTCCTATGTACAAGAATATAACTACTATAATACTGCTCCTATATACAAGAATATAACTACTATAATACTGCTCCTATATACAAGAATATAACTACTATAATACTGCTCCTATATACAAGAATATAACTACTATAATACTGCTCCTATATACAAGAATATAACTACTATAATACTGCTACTATATACAAGAATATAACTACTATAATACTGCCTCCTATATACAAGAATATAACTACTATAATACTGCTCCTATATACAAGAATATAACTACTATAATACTCCTCCTATATACAAGAATATAACTACTATAATACTGCTCCTATATACAAGAATATAACTACTATAATACTCCTCCTATATACAAGAATATAACTACTATAATACTGCCTCCTATATACAAGAATATAACTACTATAATACTGCCTCCTATGTACAAGTATAAAACTACTATAATACTGCCTCCTATACACAAGAATATAACTACTATAATACTCCTCCTATATACAAGAATATAACTACTATAATACTGCCCCCTATATACAAGAATATAACTACTATAATACTGCTCCTATATACAAGAATATAACTACTATAATACTGCTCCTATATACAAGAATATAACAACTATAATACTGCCTCCTAGCTGAGAGGTTGTGTGTGTGTTGCTCTCCTCATGTCTGGAGAAAGCCCGGGGCGGGGCCACCCTGGGTGGGGAAGCTCCCCAAGCAAGGCCCAGGCTTCTCGGCCTATTCTGGGAATTAATCCCCTGACACCACAAACCATGGATGAAAATCCTAAAGTTTCTATGGATGTGAGAAATGTTCAGAATGTTGTCAGTTCTGGTGCAGCAAGAAGCACAGATGAGAAGAAAGCTGTGGAAGTGAGGAAAGAAACTTCATCAAGTAAGGTAATGGCTGCAGGTACAATCCACCCCTCCTGCAGTCAGACAGAGGAGAACATCCCTGGAGAAGCAGACCATGCAGGAGAATCTGCAGCAGCATGTCCTGATACGTTCTGACCGCACACGATACGGGAGCGGGAGCAGCGCAAAAGTTACAAGCACGCCAGAGGGGACCAGAGGGAGTACAGCAGGAAGGCTTCAGGGGGCCACAAGTGCGGTCACTGAGAAGAACCAGGGGCCCAGTCCCCAGTCTGGAGATTGTGACCCTGCAGCAGTGACCACAGCACCGAGACAGATCCCACCTCAGAAGCAGAGTCCTGTGAGTACCCCACCAGCGCGGCCCCCCAATACTCAGCGGGCACCTGAACTATGTCTGGCCGAGCAGATCCCAGCTCTGGTAAAGAGACTTGAGACTTTAAAAAAGACAAAACTACAGCTGCAGAAACAGATAGACTGTGTGTACAAACTAAAGGCTGCAAACCCCAATAACCATGCTGTACATGATAAGAAGCTGAGCTCCCTCGCTGTGCAGCTTGCTGACACTGTGCAGGACATGGAGGACGTATTGGACCAGATGGGACCAGTCGCTGAGACCTTCAGAAATCAGCAGCGATTTGAGGGATATAAGGAAAGACCAGCGCCAAAGTCATCTACTGCTGCACCCAAGTCTTCAGCTTCACCAGGGGACACCCAGCAGTCCTGTACAAGACAAGAGGACATCCAGCAGTCCTGTGCAAGACCACTCCTCAGACCAGCCAGCTTCCCTTTTGAGAAAGGAAATTTGTACAGACAAGCAGAAGCAAGCGTCCAGCAACATCAGAGACCTGCAGAGACTCCTCCAGAGGTACCACAAGTCCCAGCAGTCAGCACGGTGAAGCAGGACTATGGAGTCCTACCAGAAGGTAACTCTGTAACCGTTGTGCAGTCACCACAAGCCCCTGGGGGCAGTAGAGAGCAGCAGGACTGTGGACTCTTACCTGAAGGCAGCAGTGCAGCAGAGAGTTCACAGGACATGGCTCTGCAGGGCTTGCTGGGCTCTGTAGTGCAAGATCATTCTGCCAGTGACTGCAATGATATGAATGTATGTGATATTACTGATAATGTGTCTGCAGAGGGGGGCGCTTCACAGTCTGTGTGGGATCTGGGGTCATCTCTGGGGTCAGGTCCACCATTAGTTCAGCCTCCAGAGGCTTGTGACCCCCAGAGTATAGAGGTTGATGGTGGGGAGGGGGCTGTACAGTCTGATGCACAACACTTCCCCCCTTTAGTCACACAAGTGTCAGACCCCCCTAGTACGGCTGGTCAGCAGCCACCACAGCGCCCCCAAGTACAGCAGGAGGGTAGAAGTAGTGGCGCCTCCTCTGGTAATGCCTGGAGTCGTGGATCACCATTCATGTCCAATGTGAATTATACAGGTCAGGCTTTCAAGAGGAGGAACGTGGTCAGGTTCAGACATAGAGGGGCCAAGGAGGAGCTGCCTGACAGGAGGTTTGTGGTCCGTGAACTTCTGTGCCACCAAATGGGCTTCCTGCCATCTAACATCCTGGCAGTGATAAACCTTCCTGACAGGCAGGGCTATGACGTCAGCTTCAAACTCATGTCTGACCTGGACCGCTTCTGGGCCCATGTCACCCGGGTGAGAGATGCTGATGGCTGGAATAAGTTCAGCTTTGTCCCCATCTCCAGACCAGACACAGCGAATGTCACCATTATATTCTGGAACGAGTCTGTCCCCCCCCAGGATATTGTTGTGTGGTTAAAGAGACACTGTGACCTAATGTCAGACCTGACTAAGACCAGGGATGAGGACGGCATATGGACGGGAGGGTGGAAGGTCCTGGTGAAGTTATGGCAGATAAACAACATAACCCAACATCTGCCCAATTCTTTCTTCATTGGTCGGGAGAAAGGGGTTTGCTTCTATGCAGGTCAGCCCAGAAAATGCTTCAAGTGTGGGAAGACCGGTCATATCGCGAGTGTGTGCACCCTAGTGAAGTGTAATTTATGTGGGGAGATCGGCCATGTCAGCGCCACCTGCCAGAATATCCGCTGCAACCTCTGTGGTAAGACCGGTCACTCCCACAGGGACTGTCCTGATGCCTGGCATAACATCTGTAAGGACTTCCCTGATGAGGACCTGCTGGAGGGGGCAGAGGACCTGGAGGAGGAGACGTTGGTGTCAGGGTCAGCAGTGACACAACCTGAGCCTCAGCATAACATGGGTGACACTAGAGGTGACGATATGGGTGACAATATTGGTGACACTAGCGGTGACAATATGGGTGACAATATTGGTGACACAGTGCCCGACCAGTCCCAGCCAGGAGCCACTGAGGGGAACAGGGAGGTCACTGAGCAGGTTGTGGCCATGTCTTCTTCTGCCCCAGCATCAATAAATCCGCAGAAGAGACGGAAGAAAGACAAAACCAGCCGTAAGCCTGAGGAGGGATGGACCACTGTCCAAAAACCTTCCAAAAAGAAAGTAGACCCCGGGTCAGGTGTCATGACCATCACAAATAGGTACAGTGTCCTATCAGAGTCAGACGTTGAGGAAGAGATGGAGAGGGAGCTAAAGAGAGTGATAGATGAATTTAATGAAGACCAAGAGGGTGATCCCCCCACAAAAAAGAGACCCCCACGAGCAAAACGTCTGTCCGAATCGGACATGGAAACAGGTGGTCAGCAGGAGGGCTCAGACTCAGATCTGTGATGATGGGGGTGACATCTCTGCACTTTCTTCTTTCCTTTGTTATGATGGCCGACTTTACCCTTAAAGTGTTCTCCAGTAATGTGAACAGTGTCAGAGTGAGGAGGACCAGACATGTCGTATATGACTATCTAAAGTCTATTGATGCTGACATCATCTTCTTACAGGAGACACGTTTAAATACTCAAGGACTGTTACGTGAGGCAGAGCGTGAATGGCGGTCTGGTCCATCCTTTTGGTCACTGGGTGTGGAACCAAGTGCCGGGGTCTCTATCCTGTTTACCACCAATGATGTAACTGTACATAGGCTGACAGAGGTATGGATGGGAAGGTGCCTAATGCTAGAAGTTACTATTCGGGGTAGAAGGCTCCGACTCATTAATATCTATGGTTCACAGACAGTGACTGAAAGGGTTAACCTTTATAATGAAGTGAAGCCATATCTCTTCACGTCTGTCCCCGTCATCTTGGCTGGAGATTTTAATGCCTCCAGAACATCTAGTGACAGAACATCTAATAGACCTCTAACCCGAGACTCCAAGGTCTTAAACAACATCATTCTACAGGCCGGGTTGTCAGATGTGTTTGTGCAGGGTGGTCGGAAACCAAAATTTACCTATTTCTGTGGTGGAAGAAGTAGTCGTATAGATTTAGCTCTGGTTAGTCCCACGGAGACCATTGGTGAGAAGGATGAGAAGATCGTCCCTTATTCTGACCATCTGGCCTTATATTTTTGTCTGGGTGTCACACAGGGTCCTGAGACAGGTAGAGGGTTGTGGAGACTGAATTCCAGTCTATTAGAGGATCCTTCTGTGCAGAGACAGGTTCACTCTCTTATACAGAGTCAGCTAGAGAGGGTGGACTTCTATGATGATATGGCCGCCTGGTGGGAGGATGTCAAGGATGAGATCAGAACCCTCTTAAAGAGACTGTCAGTTATAAAGGGGAAGAGTAAGTATGGCCAGTATCTCAAGCTGCGGAAAGAATTGGAGTCACTATATTCGGCGGGTGGGGACCAACAAAGGATTGACCGGCTGAAATCTGAGATAAGGCAGTATCAGTACAGCAGGTATACCTCCCTGGTTCTTGAACGGGATTATGGGTCCTTAGGGTCTCCTGATCCCTTTGAGAATTGCCGGGAGCGGGTGGCAAATAAATCTGTCACCGGTCTCACTGACTCCCAAGGTGTTTTGCAGGAATCTCGGGAGGGTATCCTGGGGGTGGTGAGATCGTACTATGCTGACTTGTTTCAGAGGAAGGTTTTGGATAGAGACAAGATGACCCAATTCTTGGAGACAACTCCGCTCCCTGATACTAATGATTTGGACTTTTCTCCTTTGACAGCGGAATTGACGGTGGCGGAGGTCAAAGAGGCCATTGATAAGTTACATCTGAAGAAGGCACCAGGTCCAGATGGGATAACAGCAGAATTCTATAAGACATTCAGAGACCTCTTGGCTCCAATCCTCGTGGATGTTTATACAAATTGTCTAGAAAGTCACCTGATGCCTCCATCCATGAGAGTGTCCTCGCTGATTCTGCTGTCTAAAGGTAAAGAGCCGAGTGACATCAAGAACTGGAGGCCAATTGCCCTCTTGAATGTCGACAGGAAGATTCTGGCAAAAATCCTGTTTTCTAGGTTAGTTTGTCTGTCCCCGGCACTGTTGGCAGGCTGTCAGTATGGCACAGTAAAAGGGCGGAACATCTCTGGGGCAGTGATCTCCATAAGGGAGATGTTTGAGAGATGTAAAGCCCTGAGGTGTGGGAGATATGTTGTCAGTCTTGACCAGGCTAAAGCCTTTGACAGAGTAGATCATGAGTATCTATGGGCCACTTTGTCAAAGTACGGTATTCCAGGACAATTCATTGATTGGCTGAAGACTTTGTATTGTGAGGCCGAGAGCTTTCCTCTGATCAATGGTTGGCAGGGTGACACCTTCAGGGTTGAGGCGGGGGTGAGACAAGGTTGCCCACTGAGCCCGCTGCTGTATGTATTTGCCTTAGACCCGTTTCTGAGGTCACTGCAGGAGTGTGGTTTTCAGGGGGTGCCGGTCCCCCACTGCCTACCCCTGAGTGTTGTTGCCTACGCGGATGATGTGACTGTAGTGATATCTGAGCCTCGTGAGGTGGAGATGTTGTCTGCGGCCATCAAAAGTTACTCGGAGGCCTCAGGGTCTCTGGTCAACCTTGAGAAGAGTCAAGCTCTCTGGGTATCAGATACTGATCCAGATTTTGATCTGACCCAATTTGTGAGAGCCTCCTCCTATATTAAAATCCTAGGGATCAAATTCGGGAGGGACGATAATGCCAAACTAAATTGGGAAGAGAAGTTGGAAGCCGGAAATGCAAAGGTTCAGCGATGGAAGAACTGGAGGCTGACCTATAGAGAAAGGGTTAAAATGTTGAAGACTTACCTGGTCCCCGTCTTTTTGTATGTCTCTGTTGTTTTTCCTTTGCCAGAATCTTTCTCTGCTCGGCTCTTTAGCCTGTTCTTCCAAATGTTCTGGGGGAACAGGTTGAACCTGATAAAAAGAGGGGTCACCTACCTACAGAGGAGAGAGGGTGGGTTGGATATGCTGAATCCAAGGGTGTTCTTTGACTCCATGTTTCTAAAAGTTAATTTTGGTTGCCTGGACTCAAACAACAGCTCCCTGTGGGCGAATAGTATCAGGGACTGGATATTGCCTTTTGCAGAGTCTTGGGTGCGAGGCGGCAGTCTCAAGAGGGGGAGATGGACGCGTGACTACCTCCCCCCGTACCTGGAATACGGGCTCAGATGTCTGAAGAGATGGCGCATTGAGAAGTCCTATATAGAGAGTAAGCCAAGGAAGGATCTATACGTAAGGGTTTGTAGGGCTTTCTTTTGTTCTCCACTTGCCTTGAGGGACTGTGTGACCAGCACTTTACAAGAAAGTCTAAAGTTCCTCAATGGGAAACGACTCCCCGCAAAATTCTTTGACATAGCTTGGCTGTCGCTCCATGGGAGGCTCTTTGTCAGGGGTAACCTGAAATATCTAAGTGTCTCAGATAGGAACTGTCCTCTGGGTTGTCAGCAGGAGGAGACGATGGAGCATTTCATATCTGACTGCAGGGGCGGGAGGAGGATATGGGAAGAAGTGTCCAGTAAGCTGAACATCCCATTACTGCAGAACCTGACGTATCCTGACATCGTATATGCTGTACCATCCAGTAACAGGACTGTAGACAGGGGGACAATGTACATAATTATAACAATCATTAAATATTACCATTGGCACATGAGAACTAGAGTGTCCATACACAACGAGCCATTCCACCACATCACAGCAGTAAGCCAGATAATGTCCGAGCTCCAGTGGGTAAAGTCATTAGAGATACGGAGGAACCAAAATAATGGGAAATTATGGAGGAATGTCTCTTTGGTTTAACACGGATGATTTATAAATTTTTTTTGTGTTTTTCCTTTTCCAGCAAATGTGGACTTTCTAAGTTTAATATTACTCTGTGCATACTCTAGTTGAGTAGTCATTGTGTGTACAATGCTTGTTATTTTTGTTTTGCATTGTAAGAATTTATGTTACTTGTAATTTTGTTTGTTTTCACAATAAAAATTGCCTCCTATATACAAGAATATAACTACTATAATACTGCCTCCTATGTACAAGTATAAAACTACTATAATACTGCCTCCTATAAACAAGAATATAACTACTATAATACTCCTCCTATATACAAGAATATAACTACTATAATACTGCCTCCTATATACAAGAATATAACTACTATAATACTGCTCCTATATACAAGAATATAACTACTATAATACTGTCTCCTATATACAAGAATATAACTACTATAATACTGCTCCTATATACAAGAATATAACTACTATAATACTGCTCCTATATACAAGAATATAACTACTATAATACTGCTTCTATATACAAGAATATAACTACTATAATACTGCTCCTATATACAAGAATATAACAACTATAATACTGCCTCCTAGCTGAGAGGTTGTGTGTGTGTTGCTCTCCTGATGTCTGGAGAAAGCCCGGGGCGGGGCCACCCTGGGTGGGGAAGCTCCCCAAGCAAGGCCCAGGCTTCTCGGCCTATTCTGGGAATTAATCCCCAGACACCACAAACCATGGATGAAAATCCTAAAGTTTCTATGGATGTGAGAAATGTTCAGAATGTTGTCAGTTCTGGTGCAGCAAGAAGCACAGATGAGAAGAAAGCTGTGGAAGTGAGGAAAGAAACTTCATCAAGTAAGGTAATGGCTGCAGGTACAATCCACCCCTCCTGCAGTCAGACAGAGGAGAACATCCCTGGAGAAGCAGACCATGCAGGAGAATCTGCAGCAGCCTGTCCTGATACGTTCTGACCGCACACGATACGGGAGCGGGAGCAGCGCAAAAGTTACAAGCACGCCAGAGGGGACCAGAGGGAGTACAGCAGGAAGGCTTCAGGGGGCCACAAGTGCGGTCACTGAGAAGAACCAGGGGCCCAGTCCCCAGTCTGGAGATTGTGACCCTGCAGCAGTGACCACAGCAACACCGAGACAGATCCCACCTCAGAAGCAGAGTCCTGTGAGTACCCCACCAGTGCGGCCCCCCAATACTCAGCGGGCACCTGAACTATGTCTGGCCGAGCAGATCCCAGCTCTGGTAAAGAGACTTGAGACTTTAAAAAAGACAAAGTTACAGCTGCAGAAACAAATTGAATGTATTTACAAGCTAAAGGCAGCAAACCCCAATAACCAGGCTGTACATGATAAGAAGCTGAGCTCCCTCGCTGTGCAGCTCGCTGACACTGTGCAGGACATGGAGGACGTATTGGACCAGATGGGACCAGTCGCTGAGACCTTCAGAAATCAGCAGCGATTTGAGGGATATAAGGAAAGACCAGCGCCAAAGTCATCTACTGCTGCACCTAAGTCTTCAGCCTCACCAGGGGACACCCAGCAGTCCTGTACAAGACAAGAGGACATCCAGCAGTCCTGTGCAAGACCACTCCTCAGACCAGCCAGCTTCCCTTTTGAGAAAGGAAATTTGTACAGACAAGCAGAAGCAAGCGTCCAGCAACATCAGAGACCTGCAGAGACTCCTCCAGAGGTACCACAAGTCCCAGCAGTCAGCACGGTGAAGCAGGACTATGGACTCCTACCAGAAGATAACTCTGTAACCGTTGTGCAGTCACCACAAGCCCCTGGGGGCAGTAGAGAGCAGCAGGACTGTGGACTCTTACCTGAAGGCAGCAGTGCAGCAGAGAGTTCACAGGACATGGCTCTGCAGGGCTTGCTGGGCTCTGTAGTGCAAGATCATTCTGCCAGTGACTGCAATGATATGAATGTATGTGATATTACTGATAATGTGTCTGCAGAGGGGGGCGCTTCACAGTCTGTGTGGGATCTGGGGTCATCTCTGGGGTCAGGTCCACCATTAGTTCAGCCTCCAGAGGCTTGTGACCCCCAGAGTATAGAGGTTGATGGTGGGGAGGGGGCTGTACAGTCTGATGCACAACACTTCCCCCCTTTAGTCACACAAGTATCAGACCCCCATAGTACAGCTGGTCAGCAGCCACCACAGCGCCCCCAAGTACAGCAGGAGGGTAGAAGTAGTGGCGCCTCCTCTGGTAATGCCTGGAGCCGCGGGTCACCATTCATGTCCAATGTGAATTATACAGGTCAGGCTTTCAAGAGGAGGAACGTGGTCAGGTTCAGACATAGAGGGGCCAAGGAGGAGCTGCCTGACAGGAGGTTTGTGGTCCGTGAACTTCTGTGCCACCAAATGGGCTTCCTGCCATCTAACATCCTGGCAGTGATAAACCTTCCTGACAGGCAGGGCTATGACGTCAGCTTCAAACTCATGTCTGACCTGGACCGCTTCTGGGCCCATGTCACCCGGGTGAGAGATGCTGATGGCTGGAATAAGTTCAGCTTTGTCCCCATCTCCAGACCAGACACAGCGAATGTCACCATTATATTCTGGAACGAGTCTGTCCCCCCCCAGGATATTGTCGTATGGTTAAAGAGACACTGTGACCTAATGTCAGACCTGACTAAGACCAGGGATGAGGACGGCATATGGACGGGAGGGTGGAAGGTCCTGGTGAAGTTACGGCAGATAAACAACATAACCCAACATCTGCCCAATTCTTTCTTCATTGGTCGGGAGAAAGGGGTTTGCTTCTATGCAGGTCAGCCCAGAAAATGCTTCAAGTGTGGGAAGACCGGTCATATCGCGAGTGTGTGCACCCTAGTGAAGTGTAAGTTATGTGGGGAGATCGGCCATGTCAGCGCCACCTGCCAGAATATCCGCTGCAACCTCTGTGGTAAGACCGGTCACTCCCACAGGGACTGTCCTGACGCCTGGCATAACATCTGTAAGGACTTCCCTGATGAGGACCTGCTGGAGGGGGCAGAGGACCTGGAGGAGGAGACGTTGGTGTCAGGGTCAGCAGTGACACAACCTGAGCCTCAGCATAACATGGGTGACACTAGAGGTGACGATATGGGTGACAATATTGGTGACACTAGCGGTGACAATATGGGTGACAATATTGGTGACACAGTGCCCGACCAGTCCCAGCCAGGAGCCACTGAGGGGAACAGGGAGGTCACTGAGCAGGTTGTGGCCATGTCTTCTTCTGCCCCAGCATCAATAAATCCGCAGAAGAGACGGAAGAAAGACAAAACCAGCCGTAAGCCTGAGGAGGGATGGACCACTGTCCAAAAACCTTCCAAAAAGAAAGTAGACCCCGGGTCAGGTGTCATGACCATCACAAATAGGTACAGTGTCCTATCAGAGTCAGACGTTGAGGAAGAGATGGAGAGGGAGCTAAAGAGAGTGATAGATGAATTTAATGAAGACCAAGAGGGTGATCCCCCCACAAAAAAGAGACCCCCACGAGCAAAACGTCTGTCCGAATCGGACATGGAAACAGGTGGTCAGCAGGAGGGCTCAGACTCAGATCTGTGATGATGGGGGTGACATCTCTGCACTTTCTTCTTTCCTTTGTTATGATGGCCGACTTTACCCTTAAAGTGTTCTCCAGTAATGTGAACAGTGTCAGAGTGAGGAGGACCAGACATGTCGTATATGACTATCTAAAGTCTATTGATGCTGACATCATCTTCTTACAGGAGACACGTTTAAATACTCAAGGACTGTTACGTGAGGCAGAGCGTGAATGGCGGTCTGGTCCGTCTTTTTGGTCACTGGGTGTGGAACCAAGTGCCGGGGTCTCTATCCTCTTTACCACCAATGATGTAACTGTACATAGGCTGACAGAGGTATGGATGGGAAGGTGCCTAATGCTAGAAGTTACTATTCGGGGTAGAAGGCTCCGACTCATTAATATCTATGGTTCACAGACAGTGACTGAAAGGGTTAACCTTTATAATGAAGTGAAGCCATATCTCTTCACGTCTGTCCCTGTCATCTTGGCCGGAGATTTTAATGCCTCCAGAACAACTAGTGACAGATCCTCTAATAGACCTCTGACACGAGACTCCAAGGTCTTAAACAACATCATTCTACAGGCCGGGTTGTCAGATGTGTTTGTGCAGGGTGGTCGGAAACCAAAATTTACCTATTTCTGTGGTGGAAGAAGTAGTCGTATAGATTTAGCTCTGGTTAGTCCCACAGAGACCATTGGTGAGAAGGATGAGAAGATCGTCCCTTATTCTGACCATCTGGCCTTATATTTTTGTCTGGGTGTCACACAGGGTCCTGAGACAGGTAGAGGGTTGTGGAGACTGAATTCCAGTCTATTAGAGGATCCTTCTGTGCAGAGACAGGTTCACTCTCTTATACAGAGTCAGCTAGAGAGAGTGGACTTCTATGATGATATGGCCGCCTGGTGGGAGAATGTCAAGGATGAGATCAGAACCCTCTTAAAGAGACTGTCAGTTATAAAGGGGAAGAGTAAGTATGGCCAGTATCTCAAGCTGCGGAAAGAATTGGAGTCACTATATTCGGCGGGTGGGGACCAACAAAGGATAGACCGGCTGAAATCTGAGATAAGTCAGTATCAGTACAGCAGGTATACCTCCCTGGTTCTTGAAAGGGATTATGGGTCCTTAGGGTCTCCTGATCCCTTTGAGAATTGCCGGGAGCGGGTGGCAAATAAATCTGTCACCGGTCTCACTGACTCCCAGGGTGTTTTGCAGGAATCTCGGGAGGGTATCCTGGGGGTGGTGAGATCGTACTATGCTGACTTGTTTCAGAGGAAGGTTTTGGATAGAGACAAGATGACCCAATTCTTGGAGACAACTCCGCTCCCTGATACTAATGATTTGGACTTTTCTCCTTTGACAGCAGAATTGACGGTGGCAGAGGTCAAAGAGGCCATTGATAAGTTACATGTGAAGAAGGCACCAGGTCCAGATGGGATAACAGCAGAATTCTATAAGACATTCAGAGACCTCTTGGCTCCAATCCTCGTGGATGTTTATACAAATTGTCTAGAAAGTCACCTGATGCCTCCATCCATGAGAGTGTCCTCGCTGATTCTGCTGTCTAAAGGTAAAGAGCCGAGTGACATCAAGAACTGGAGGCCAATTGCCCTCTTGAATGTCGACAGGAAGATTCTGGCAAAAATCCTGTTTTCTAGGTTAGTTTGTCTGTCCCCGGCACTGTTGGCAGGCTGTCAGTATGGCACAGTAAAAGGGCGGAACATCTCTGGGGCAGTGATCTCCATAAGGGAGATGTTTGAGAGATGTAAAGCCCTGAGGTGTGGGAGATATGTTGTCAGTCTTGACCAGGCTAAAGCCTTTGACAGAGTAGATCATGAGTATCTATGGGCCACTTTGTCAAAGTACGGTATTCCAGGACAATTCATTGATTGGCTGAAGACTTTGTATTGTGAGGCCGAGAGCTTTCCTCTGATCAATGGTTGGCAAGGTGACACGTTCAGGGTTGAGGCGGGGGTGAGACAAGGTTGCCCACTGAGCCCGCTGCTGTATGTATTTGCCTTAGACCCGTTTCTGAGGTCACTGCAGGAGTGTGGTTTTCAGGGGGTGCCGGTCCCCCACTGCCTACCCCTGAGTGTTGTTGCCTACGCGGATGATGTGACTGTAGTGATATCTGAGCCTCGTGAGGTGGAGATGTTGTCTGCGGCCATCAAAAGTTACTCGGAGGCCTCAGGGTCTCTGGTCAACCTTGAGAAGAGTCAAGCTCTCTGGGTATCAGATACTGATCCAGATTTTGATCTGACCCAATTTGTGAGAGCCTCCTCCTATATTAAAATCCTAGGGGTCAAATTCGGGAGGGACGATAATGCCAAACTAAATTGGGAAGAGAAGTTGGAAGCCGGAAATGCAAAGGTTCAGCGATGGAAGAACTGGAGGCTGACCTATAGAGAAAGGGTTAAAATGTTGAAGACTTACCTGGTCCCCGTCTTTTTGTATGTCTCTGTTGTTTTTCCTTTGCCAGAATCTTTCTTTGCTCGGCTCTTTAGCCTGTTCTTCCAAATGTTCTGGGGGAACAGGTTGAACCTGATAAAAAGAGGGGTCACCTACCTACAGAGGAGAGAGGGTGGGTTGGATATGCTGAATCCAAGGGTGTTCTTTGACTCCATGTTTCTAAAAGTTAATTTTGGTTGCCTGGACTCAAACAACAGCTCCCTGTGGGCGAATAGTATCAGGGACTGGATATTGCCTTTTGCAGAGTCTTGGGTGCGAGGCGGCAGTCTCAAGAGGGGGAGATGGACGCGTGACTACCTCCCCCCGTACCTGGAATACGGGCTCAGATGTCTGAAGAGATGGCGCATTGAGAAGTCCTATATAGAGAGTAAGCCAAGGAAGGATTTATACGTAAGGGTTTGTAGGGCTTTCTTTTGTTCTCCACTTGCCTTGAGGGACTGTGTGACCAGCACTTTACAAGAAAGTCTAAAGTTCCTCAATGGGAAACGACTCCCCGCAAAATTCTTTGACATAGCTTGGCTGTCGCTCCATGGGAGGCTCTTTGTCAGGGGTAATCTAAAGTATCTAAGTGTCTCAGATAGGAACTGTCCTCTGGGTTGTCAGCAGGAGTAGACGATGGAGCATTTAATATCTGACTGCAGGGCCGGGAGGAGGATATGGGAAGAAGTGTCCAGTAAGCTGAACATCCCATTACTGCAGAACCTGACGTATCCTGACATCATCTATGCTGTACCATCCAGTAACAGGACTGTAGACAGGGGGACAATGTACATAATTATAACAATCATTAAATATTACCATTGGCACATGAGAACTAGAGTGTCCATACACCACGAGCCATTCCACCACATCACAGCAGTAAGCCAGATCATGTCCGAGCTCCAGTGGGTAAAGTCATTAGAGATACGGAGGAACCAAAATAATGGGAAATTATGGAGGAATGTCTCTTTGGTTTAACACGGATGATTTATAAATTTTTTTTGTGTTTTTCCTTTTCCAGCAAATGTGGACTTTCTAAGTTTAATATTACTCTGTGCATACTCTAGTTGAGTAGTCATTGTGTGTACAATGCTTGTTATTTTTGTTTTGCATTGTAAGAATTTATGTTAATTGTAATTTTGTTTGTTTTCACAATAAAAATTGCCTCCCATATACAAGTATATAACTACTATAATACTGCTCCTATATACAAGAATATAACTACTATAATACTGCTACTATATATACAAGAATATAACTACTATAATACTGCTCCTATATACAAGAATATAACTACTATAATGCTGTCTCCTATATACAAGAATATAACTGCTATAATGCTGCTCCTATATACAAGAATATAACTAGTATAATACTGCTCCTATATACAAGAATATAACTACTATAATACTGCTCCTATATACAAGAATATAACTACTATAATACTGCTCCTATATACAAGAATATTACTACTATAATACTGCCTCCTATATACAAGAATATAACTACTATAATACTGCTCCTATATACAAGAATATAACTACTATAATACTGCTCCTATATACAAGAATATAACTACTATAATACTGCTCCTATATACAAGAATATTACTACTATAATACTGCCTCCTAGCTGAGAGGTTGTGTCTGTGTAGCTCTCCTGATGTCTGGAGAAAGCCCGGGGCGGGGCCACCCTGGGTGGGGAAGCTCCCCAAGCAAGGCCCAGGCTTCTCGGCCTATTCTGGGAATTAATCCCCTGACACCACAATCCATGGATGAAAATCCTAAAGTTTCTCTGGATGTGAGAAATGTTCAGAATGTTGTGAGTTCTGGTGCAGCAAGAAGCACAGATGAGAAGAAAGCTGTGGAAGTGAGGAAAGAAACTTCATCAAGTAAGGTAATGGCTGCAGGTACAATCCACCCCTCCTGCAGTCAGACAGAGGAGAACATCCCTGGAGAAGCAGACCATGCAGGAGAATCTGCAGCAGCATGTCCTGATACGTTCTGACCGCACACGATACGGGAGCGGGAGCAGCGCAAAAGTTACAAGCACGCCAGATGAGACCAGAGGGAGTACACCAGGAAGGCTTCAGGGGGCCACAAGTGCGGTCACTGAGAAGAACCAGGGGCCCAGTCCCCAGTCTGGAGATTGTGACCCTGCAGCAGTGACCACAGCACCGAGACAGATCCCACCTCAGAATCAGAGTCCTGTGAGTACCCCACCAGCACGGCCCCCCAATACTCAGCGGGCGCCTGAACTGTGTTTGGCCGAGCAGATCCCAGCTCTGGTAAAGAGACTTGAGACTTTAAAAAAGACAAAGTTACAGCTGCAGAAACAGACTGTGTGTACAAACTAAAGGCAGCAAACCCCAATAACCAGGCTGTACATGATAAGAAGCTGAGCTCCCTCGCTGTGCAGCTCGCTGACACTGTGCAGGACATGGAGGACGTATTGGACCAGATGGGACCAGTCGCTGAGACCTTCAGAAATCAGCAGCGATTTGAGGGATATAAGGAAAGACCAGCGCCAAAGTCATCTACTGCTGCACCCAAGTCTTCAGCTTCACCAGGGGACACCCAGCAGTCCTGTACAAGACAAGAGGACATCCAGCAGTCCTGTGCAAGACCACTCCTCAGACCAGCCAGCTTCCCTTTTGAAAAAGGAAATTTGTACAGACAAGCAGAAGCAAGCGTCCAGCAACATCAGAGACCTGCAGAGACTCCTCCAGAGGTACCACAAGTCCCAGCAGTCAGCACGGTGAAGCAGGACTATGGACTCCTACCAGAAGGTAACTCTGTAACCGTTGTGCAGTCACCACAAGCCCCTGGGGGCAGTAGAGAGCAGCAGGACTGTGGACTCTTACCTGAAGGCAGCAGTGCAGCAGAGAGTTCACAGGACATGGCTCTGCAAGGCTTGCTGGGCTCTGTAGTGCAGGATCATACTGCCAGTGACTGCAATGATATGAATGTATGTGATATTACTGATAATGTGTCTGCAGAGGGGGGCGCTTCACAGTCTGTGTGGGATCTGGGGTCATCTCTGGGGTCAGGTCCACCATTAGTTCAGCCTCCAGAGGCTTGTGACCCCCAGAGTATAGAGGTTGATGGTGGGGAGGGGGCTGTACAGTCTGATGCACAACACTTCCCCCCTTTAGTCACACAAGTGTCAGACCCCCCTAGTACGGCTGGTCAGCAGCCACCACAGCGCCCCCAAGTACAGCAGGAGGGTAGAAGTAGTGGCGCTTCCTCTGGTAATGCCTGGAGCCGCGGGTCACCATTCATGTCCAATGTGAATTATACAGGTCAGGCTTTCAAGAGGAGGAACGTGGTCAGGTTCAGACATAGAGGGGCCAAGGAGGAGCTGCCTGACAGGAGGTTTGTGGTCCGTGAACTTCTGTGCCACCAAATGGGCTTCCTGCCATCTAACATCCTGGCAGTGATAAACCTTCCTGACAGGCAGGGCTATGACGTCAGCTTCAAACTCATGTCTGACCTGGATCGCTTCTGGGCCCATGTCACCCGGGTGAGAGATGCTGATGGCTGGAATAAGTTCAGCTTTGTCCCCATCTCCAGACCAGACACAGCAAACGTCACCATTATATTCTGGAACGAGTCTGTCCCCCCCCAGGATATTGTTGTGTGGTTAAAGAGACACTGTGACCTAATGTCAGACCTGACTAAGACCAGGGATGAGGACGGCATATGGACGGGAGGGTGGAAGGTCCTGGTGAAGTTACGGCAGATAAACAACATAACCCAACATCTGCCCAATTCTTTCTTCATTGGCCGGGAGAAAGGGGTTTGTTTCTATGCAGGTCAGCCCAGAAAATGCTTCAAGTGTGGGAAGACCGGTCATATCGCGAGTGTGTGCACCCTAGTGAAGTGTAATTTATGTGGGGAGATCGGCCATGTCAGCGCCACCTGCCAGAATATCCGCTGCAACCTCTGTGGTAAGACCGGTCACTCCCACAGGGACTGTCCTGACGCCTGGCATAACATCTGTAAGGACTTCCCTGATGAGGACCTGCTGGAGGGGGCAGAGGACCTGGAGGAGGAGACGTTGGTGTCAGGGTCAGCAGTGACACAACCTGAGCCTCAGCATAACATGGGTGACACTAGAGGTGACGATATGGGTGACAATATTGGTGACACTAGCGGTGACAATATGGGTGACAATATTGGTGACACAGTGCCCGACCAGTCCCAGCCAGGAGCCACTGAGGGGAACAGGGAGGTCACTGAGCAGGTTGTGGCCATGTCTTCTTCTGCCCCAGCATCAATAAATCCGCAGAAGAGACGGAAGAAAGACAAAACCAGCCGTAAGCCTGAGGAGGGATGGACCACTGTCCAAAAACCTTCCAAAAAGAAAGTAGACCCCGGGTCAGGTGTCATGACCATCACAAATAGGTACAGTGTGTTGTCAGAGTCAGACGTTGAGGAAGAGATGGAGAGGGAGCTAAAGAGAGTGATAGATGAATTTAATGAAGACCAAGAGGGTGATCCCCCCACAAAAAAGAGACCCCCACGAGAAAAACGTCTGTCCGAATCGGACATGGAAACAGGTGGTCAGCAGGAGGGCTCGGACTCAGATCTGTGATGATGGGGGTGACATCTCTGCTTCTTCTGCTTTCCTTTGTTATGATGGCCGACTTTACCCTTAAAGTGTTCTCCAGTAATGTGAACAGTGTCAGAGTGAGGAGGACCAGACATGTCGTATATGACCATCTAAAGTCTATTGATGCTGACATCTTCTTCTTACAGGAGACACGTTTAAATACTCAAGGACTGTTACGTGAGGCAGAGCGTGAATGGCGGTCTGGTCCATCCTTTTGGTCACTGGCTGTGGAACCAAGTGCCGGGGTCTCTATCCTGTTTACCACCAATGATGTAACTGTACATAGGCTGACAGAGGTATTGATGGGAAGGTGCCTAATGCTAGAAGTTACTATTCGGGGTAGAAGGCTTCGACTCATTAATATCTATGGTTCACAGACAGTGACTGAAAGGGTTAACCTTTATAATGAAGTGAAGCCATATCTCTTCACGTCTGTCCCCGTCATCTTGGCTGGAGATTTTAATGCCTCCAGAACATCTAGTGACAGAACATCTAATAGACCTCTAACACGAGACTCCAAGGTCTTAAACAACATCATTCTACAGGCGGGGTTGTCAGATGTGTTTGTGCAGGGTGGTCGGAAACCAAAATTTACCTATTTCTGTGGTGGAAGAAGTAGTCGTATAGATTTAGCTCTGGTTAGTCCCACAGAGACCATTGGTGAGAAGGATGAGAAGATCGTCCCTTATTCTGACCATCTGGCCTTATATTTTTGTCTGGGTGTCACACAGGGTCCTGAGACAGGTAGAGGGTTGTGGAGACTGAATTCCAGTCTATTAGAGGATCCTTCTGTGCAGAGACAGGTTCACTCTCTTATACAGGGTCAGCTAGAGCGGGTGGACTTCTATGATGATATGGCCGACTGGTGGGAGGATGTCAAGGATGAGATCAGAACCCTCTTAAAGAGACTGTCAGTTATAAAGGGGAAGAGTAAGTATGGCCAGTATCTCAAGCTGCGGAAAGAATTGGAGTCACTATATTCGGCGGGTGGGGACCAACAAAGGATAGACCGGCTGAAATCTGAGATAAGGCAGTATCAGTACAGCAGGTATACCTCCCTGGTTCTTGAAAGGGATTATGGGTCCTTAGGGTCTCCTGATCCCTTTGAGAATTGCCGGGAGCGGGTGGCAAATAAATCTGTCACCGGTCTCACTGACTCCCAGGGTGTTTTGCAGGAATCTCGGGAGGGTATCCTGGGGGTGGTGAGATCGTACTATGCTGACTTGTTTCAGAGGAAGGTTTTGGATAGAGACAAGATGACCCAATTCTTGGAGACAACTCCGCTCCCTGATACTAATGATTTGGACTTTTCTCCTTTGACAGCAGAATTGACGGTGGCGGAGGTCAAAGAGGCCATTGATAAGTTACATCTGAAGAAGGCACCAGGTCCGAATGGGATAACAGCAGAATTCTATAAGACATTCAGAGACCTCTTGGCCCCAATCCTCGTGGATGTTTATACAAATTGTCTAGAAAGTCACCTGATGCCTCCATCCATGAGAGTGTCCTCGCTGATTCTGCTGTCGAAAGGTAAAGAGCCGAGTGACATCAAGAACTGGAGGCCAATTGCCCTCTTGAATGTCGACAGGAAGATTCTGGCAAAAATCCTGTTTTCTAGGTTAGTTTGTCTGTCCCCGGCACTGTTGGCAGGCTGTCAGTATGGCACAGTAAAAGGGCGGAACATCTCTGGGGCAGTGATCTCCATAAGGGAGATGTTTGAGAGATGTAAAGCCCTGAGGTGTGGGAGATATGTTGTGAGTCTTGACCAGGCTAAAGCCTTTGACAGAGTAGATCATGAGTATCTATGGGCCACTTTGTCAAAGTACGGTATTCCGGGACAATTCATCGATTGGCTGAAGACTTTGTATTGTGAGGCCGAGAGCTTTCCTCTGATCAATGGTTGGCAGGGTGACACCTTCAGGGTTGAGGCGGGGGTGAGACAAGGTTGCCCACTGAGCCCGCTGCTGTATGTATTTGCATTAGACCCGTTTCTGAGGTCACTGCAGGAGTGTGGTTTTCAGGGGGTGCCGGTCCCCCACTGCCTACCCCTGAGTGTTGTTGCCTACGCGGATGATGTGACTGTAGTGATATCTGAGCCTCGTGAGGTGGAGATGTTGTCTGCGGCCATCAGAAGTTACTCGGAGGCCTCAGGGTCTCTGGTCAACCTTGAGAAGAGTCAAGCTCTCTGGGTATCAGATACTGATCCAGATTTTGATCTGACCCAATTTGTGAGAGCCTCCTCCTATATTAAAATCCTAGGGGTCAAATTCGGGAGGGACGATAACGCCAAACTAAATTGGGAAGAGAAATTGGAAGCCGGAAATGCAAAGGTTCAGCGATGGAAGAACTGGAGGCTGACCTATAGAGAAAGGGTTAAAATGTTGAAGACTTACCTGGTCCCCGTCTTTTTGTATGTCTCTGTTGTTTTTCCTTTGCCAGAATCTTTCTCTGCTCGGCTCTTTAGCCTGTTCTTCCAAATGTTCTGGGGGAACAGGTTGAACCTGATAAAAAGAGGGGTCACCTACCTACAGAGGAGAGAGGGTGGGTTGGATATGCTGAATCCAAGGGTGTTCTTTGACTCCATGTTTCTAAAAGTTAATTTTGGTTGCCTGGACTCAAACAACAGCTCCCTGTGGGTGAATAGTATCAGGGACTGGATATTGCCTTTTGCAGAGTCTTGGGTGCGAGGCGGCAGTCTCAAGAGGGGGAGATGGACGCGTGACTACCTCCCCCCGTACCTGGAATACGGGCTCAGATGTCTGAAGAGATGGCGCATTGAGAAGTCCTATATAGAGAGTAAGCCAAGGAAGGATCTATACGTAAGGGTTTGTAGGGCTTTCTTCTGTTCTCCACTTGCCTTGAGGGATTGTGTGACCAGCACTTTACAAGAAAGTCTAAAGTTCCTCAATGGGAAACGACTCCCCGCAAAATTCTTTGACATAGCTTGGCTGTCGCTCCATGGGAGGCTCTTTGTCAGGGGTAACCTGAAATATCTAAGTGTCTCAGATAGGAACTGTCCTCTGGGTTGTCAGTAGGAGGAGACTATGGAGCATTTCATATCTGACTGCAGGGCCGGGAGGAGGATATGGGAAGAAGTGTCCAGTAAGCTGAACATCCCATTACTGCAGAACCTGACGTATCCTGACATCATCTATGCTGTACCATCCAGTAACAGGACTGTAGACAGGGGGACTATGTACATAATAATTACTATCACTAAATATTACCATTGGCACATGAGAACTAGAGTGTCCATACACAATGAGCCATTCCACCACATCACAGCAGTAAGACAGATCATGTCCGAGCTCCAGTGGGTAAAGTCATTAGAGATACGGAGGAACCAAAATAATGGGAAATTATGGAGGAATGTCTCTTTGGTTTAACACAGATGATGTCATGTTATTTTATTACATTTTTTGTGTTTTTCCTTTTCCAGCAAATGTGGACTTTCTAAGTTTAATATTACTCTGTACATACTCTAGTTGAGTAGTCATTGTGTGTACAATGCTTGTTATTTTTGGTTTGCATTGTAAGAATTTATGTTAATTGTAATTTTGTTTGTTTTCACAATAAAAATTGCCTCCTATATACAAGAATATAACTACTATAATACTGCTCCTATATACAAGAATATAACTACTATAATACTGCTCCTATATACAAGAATATTACTACTATAATACTGCCTCCTATATACAAGAATATAACTACTATAATACTGCTCCTATATACAAGAATATAACTACTATAATACTGCTCCTATATACAAGAATATAACTACTATAATACTGCTCCTTTATACAGGAATATAACTACACTGCCTCACTGTACTGAGATAAAACTTCAATTTACAGCCCACATACCACCACACAGTGTTACGATAATACTGCAATATACAGCCTACATACTCACAACATATGAGGCCCAAATAATGTGCAGCAACCATTCCCATGCTACCCACCATACACCGCTAAATAATATCTCGTCAGATTAGTTTGCTCTTGGAACTTTTCACTACTTCAGCCTCCTAAATATATTGGGCTCAGTTTGCTTTCTCCCTAAGCTGAGTATGAGCTTCCAAGAATTGTAAGAAAGGAGACGTGACATCTGATTTAACCTCTTAAAGGGGTACGCCACCACTTGAACAACTCTCCTCTATCCACAAGATAGGGAATAAGTGTCTGATCACGGGGGTCCGACTGCTGGGACCCCCCACAATCTCCTTGACGGTGCCCCGGCTCGCCCCTTCATGCATCTCTCTGAGAGACCTGTACTGGTGTATCTCCAGGTCTCCCCTAGAGATGCATATAGGGAGGGGTCAAACCCCATTCCCTATTTGTGGGGCAAATTTGAAAGCGTACGCAATTTTGCTACTTTTGGCTATTTAGTTCTTGGCAGTACTTTTTACTGTTACACTGACATGTTATCTTGATTCTGTCGGTTCATTCGATTACATTGATACCAAGTTCAAATAGGTTTTATTGTACTGCTTTACTACATTTTGTATACGTACTGTATTAGTATGCCAAAATTCTCCTCTTCTGACCCCTATAACTCTCTTATTTTTCTGAATACGGCGCTTTATGAGGGCTAGATTTCTGCGCTGTGATCTGTAAGTTTTATCAGTACCATTTTTGTTTTGATGTCTTTTTGATCGCTTTTTTATTCATTTGTTCTGGTTAGAGATGAGCGAACTTACAGTAAATTCGATTCGTCACGAACTTCTCGGCTCGGCAGTTGATGACTTTTCCTGCATAAATTAGTTCAGCTTTTAGATGCTCCCGTGGGCTGGAAAAGGTGGATACAGTCCTAGGAGAATCTTTCCTAGGAATGTATCCACCTTTTCCAACCCACGGGAGCACCGGAAAGCTGAACTAATTTATGCAGGAAAAGTCATCATCTGCCGAGCCGAGAAGTTCGTGACGAATCGAATTTACTGTAAGTTCGCTCATCTCTAGTTCTGGTATATATTAAAGGGAAACTCCGGCCCTAAGACATCTTATCCCCTATCCAAAGGATTGGGAATAAGATGTCTGATCGCGGGGGTCCCGCCGCTGGGGACCCCCGCAATCTCTCATGCAGCACCCACCTGTGTGAGCTCCACGCAGCGCTGGAGGCTCCGAGTCTGAAGCCTTCATGTCATGACTCCGCCCCCATGTGATGTCATGCCCCGCCCCCTCAATGCAAGTCTTTGGATAGGGAATAAGAGGTCTTAGGGCCAGAGTACCCCTTTAAGGGGGAGATTTATCAAAACCTGTACAGAGGAAAAGTTGCTGAGTTGCCCATAGCAACCAATCAGATCGCTTCTTTCATTATTCACAGGCCTTTTCAAAAAATGAAAGAAGCGATCTGATTGGTTGCTATGGGCAACTCAGCAACTTTTCCTCTGGACAGGTTTTGATAAATATCCCCCTAAGTGTCCAAAAATCAGCAATTCTGAACTTTCGTTTATTTTATTGTTTTTTAAATTTTTGGTTTATTTGTTTAATACCATTCATCGACATTATATCGACATTATATTTTTATAGTTTTGAGATTTCCGCATGCGGTGATATAACACCTATGCTGTTCTTATTTGTCATAAGAGTCCCCAAAGCCCCTGCACCAGCATTTTTTTTAAATTTTAAATGGCGCAATCAGCATTGATTGTAGCATCCAAAGGGTTAATGCCAGTAATCGGCACGATCGCTGAAATCTGTCATTACCGGTGAGTCTCTGATAACAGCCGTTACTTAACCAGTAAAAAGCATGTTCAAATCGAGCTCTTGCTCACAGACCAGCCTACCCCTCCCCACGGAATGACCTCAGCGAAGGGTCACTCAGCACGCCCAGATACCTTTTCTATTCATATCAATGGGACAGCTTCAGTCTATTGTTGTCTGGTGCGGGGGAGAGATTTATCAAAACCTGTGTAGAGGAAGAGCGGTGCAGTTGCCCTTAGCAACCAATCAGATCACTTCTTTCATTTTCAACAGGCCTTTTGAAAATGAAAGAAGCCATCTGATTGGTTGCTGTGGGCATCTTGTCAACTTTTCCTCTACACATAAAGGGGGAGATTTATCCAAAACTGTCCAGAGGAAAAGTTGCTGAGTTGCCCATAGCAACCAATCAGATTGCTTCTTTCATTTTTCAGAGGCCTTTTCAAAAGTTAAAGAAGCGATCTGATTGGTTGCTATGGGCAACTCAGCAACTTTTCCTCTGGTTTTGATAAATCTTCTCCAAAATCTTCCGCTAAGTCCGTCTGTCCATGTAGTAAAGCATATGTCAAAATGCTGTTAATATATATATACATATATATATATATATATATATAAAGATGCAAATCATAAAATGTTGCAGTATCTTGTAATAACCTTTTTTATTGGACTAACAGAATTGTGTAGAGAAGCTTTCGGGATTCCTCCCTTTATCAAGTCCAAAGCAAATCTAAGCTCACAAGCAGAAGACACAGGTTACATCTCACAAATATGCAGGGGTTAAGACAATAGATGTGGAGAATTCACACTAAGATAGGTCATAAATTGCCCAGCTATAGGAACAGACTATATAGATAAGGATGAGAAAAAGGGGGAGGGAGGGGGGAGCAGGGGAGAGACTGGAGCAGGACATAGTGAGATGTAAAAGAGAACACAGTGCAGGTTATAAGAGAATACAGTATATAGTACAGGATATAAGAGAATACAATACAGTACAGGTTATAAGAGAATGCAATACAGTACAGGATATAAGAGAGTACAGTACAGGATATAAGAGAATACAGTATAGTACAGGATATAAGAGAATACAGTACAGTACAGGTTATAAGAGAATCCAGTATAGTACAGGATATAAGAGAATACAGTACAGGATATAAGAGAATACAGTACAGTACAGGTTATAAGAGAATCCAGTATAGTACAGGATATAAGAGAATACAGTACAGGATATAAGAGAATACAATACAGTACAGGTTATAAGAGAATCCAGTCCAGCACAGGTTATAAGAGAATACAGCACAGCACAGGTTATAAGAGAATACAGTACAGTACAGGTTATAAGAGAATACAGTACAGTACAGGTTATAAGAGAATACAGTACAGCACAGGATATAAGAGAATACAGTACAGTACAGGTTATAAGAGAATACAGTACAGCACAGGATATAAGAGAATACAGTACAGTACAGGTTATAAGAGAATACAGTACAGCACAGGATATAAGAGAATACAGTACAGTACAGGTTATAAGAGAATACAGTAGAGTACAGGATATAAGAGAATACAGTACAGTACAGGTTATAAGATAATACAGTACAGTACAGGTTATAAGAGAATACAGTACAGTACAGGATATAAGAGAATACAGTACAGTACAGGTTATAAGATAATACAGTATAGTACAGGTTATAAGAGAATACAGTACAGTACAGGATATAAGAGAATACAGTACAGTACAGGATATAAGAGAATACAGTACAGTACAGGTTATAAGAGAATACAGTACAGTACAGGATATAAGAGAATACAGTACAGTACAGGATATAAGAGAATACAGTACAGTACAGGTTATAAGAGAATACAGTACAGTACAGGTTATAAGAGAATACAGTATAGTACAGGTTATAAGAGAATACAGTACAGTACAGGTTATACGAGAATACAGTACAGGATATAAGAGAATACAGAACAGTACTGGATATAAGAGAATACAGTACAGTACAGGTTATAAGAGAATACAGTACAGTACAGGTTATAAGAGAATACAGTACAGTACAGGTTATAAGAGAATACAGTACAGTACAGGATATAAGAGAATACAGTACAGTACAGGATATAAGAGAATACAGTACAGTACAGGTTATAAGAGAATACAGTACAGTACAGGATATAAGAGAATACAGTACAGTACAGGATATAAGAGAATACAGTACAGTACAGGTTATAAGAGAATACAGTACAGTACAGGATATAAGAGAATACAGTACAGTACAGGATATAAGAGAATACAGTACAGGATATAAGAGAATACAGTACAGTACAGGATATAAGAGAATACAGTACAGTACAGGTTATAAGAGAATACAGTACAGTACAGGTTATAAGAGAATACAGTACAGTACAGGATATAAGAGAATACAGTACAGTACAGGATATAAGAGAATACAGTACAGTACAGGATATAAGAGAATACAGTACAGTACAGGTTATAAGAGAATACAGTACAGTACATGATATAAGAGAATACAGTATAGTACAGGTTATAAGAGAATACAGTACAGTACAGGATATAAGAGAATACAGTACAGTACAGGTTATAAGAGAATACAGTACAGTACAGGATATAAGAGAATACAGTACAGCACAGGTTATAAGAGAATACAGTACAGCACAGGTTATAAGAGAATACAGTATAGTACAGGTTATAAGAGAATACAGTATAGTACAGGTTATAAGAGAATACAGTACAGTACAGGATATAAGAGAATACAGTACAGGATATAAGAGAATACAGTACAGTACAGGATATAAGAGAATACAGTACAGCACAGGATATAAGAGAATACAGTACAGCACAGGATATAAGAGAATACAGTACAGTACAGGATATAAGAGAATACAGTATAGTACAGGTTATAAGAGAATACAGTACAGTACAGGATATAAGAGAATACAGTACAGGATATAAGAGAATACAGTACAGTACAGGATATAAGAGAATACAGTACAGCACAGGTTATAAGAGAATACAGTATAGTATAGGTTATAAGAGAATACAGTACAGTACAGGTTATAAGAGAATACAGTACAGTACAGGTTATAAGAGAATACAGTACAGCACAGGTTATAAGAGAATACAGTACAGTACAGGATATAAGAGAATACAGTATAGTGCAGGTTATAAGAGAATACAGTACAGCACAGGTTATAAGAGAATACAGTACAGCACAGGTTATAAGAGAATACAGTATAGTACAGGTTATAAGAGAATACAGTACAGCACAGGATATAAGAGAATACAGTACAGGATATAAGAGAATACAGTATAGTACAGGTTATAAGAGAATACAGTACAGTACAGGATATAAGAGAATACAGTACAGTACAGGATATAAGAGAATACAGTACAGGATATAAGAGAATACAGTACAGCACAGGATATAAGAGAATACAGTACAGCACAGGTTATAAGAGAATACAGTATAGTATTGGTTATAAGAGAATACAGTATAGTACAGGTTATAAGAGAATACAGTACAGTACAGGTTATAAGAGAATACAGTACAGCACAGGATATAAGAGAATACAGTACAGTACAGGATATAAGAGAATACAGTACAGGATATAAGAGAATACAGTACAGCACAGGATATAAGAGAATACAGTACAGCACAGGATATAAGAGAATACAGTACAGTACAGGTTATAAGAGAATACAGTATAGTACAGGTTATAAGAGAATACAGTACAGTACAGGATATAAGAGAATACAGTACAGGATATAAGAGAATACAGTACAGCACAGGATATAAGAGAATACAGCACAGTACAGGTTATAAGAGAATACAGTACAGCACAGGATATAAGAGAATACAGTACAGTACAGGTTATAAGAGAATACAGTACAGTACAGGATATAAGAGAATACAGTACAGTACAGGATATAAGAGAATACAGTACAGGATATAAGAGAATACAGTACAGTACAGGATATAAGAGAATACAGCACAGTACAGGTTATAAGAGAATACAGTATAGTATTGGTTATAAGAGAATACAGTATAGTACAGGTTATAAGAGAATACAGTACAGCACAGGATATAAGAGAATACAGTACAGTATAGGATATAAGAAAATACAGTACAGGATATAAGAGAATACAGTACAGCACAGGATATAAGAGAATACAGTACAGCACAGGATATAAGAGAATACAGTACAGTACAGGTTATAAGAGAATACAGTATAGTACAGGTTATAAGAGAATACAGTACAGTACAGGATATAAGAGAATACAGTACAGGATATAAGAGAATACAGTACAGCACAGGATATAAGAGAATACAGTACAGCACAGGTTATAAGAGAACACAGTATAGTATAGGTTATAAGAGAATACAGTATAGTACAGGTTATAAGAGAATACAGTACAGTACAGGTTATAAGAGAATACAGTACAGCACAGGATATAAGAGAATACAGTACAGTACAGGATATAAGAGAATACAGTACAGTACAGGTTATAAGAGAATACAGTACAGCACAGGATATAAGAGAATACAGTACAGTACAGGTTATAAGAGAATACAGTACAGGATATAAGAGAATACAGTACAGCACAGGATATAAGAGACTACAGTACAGCACAGGATATAAGAGAATACAGTACAGGATATAAGAGAATACAGTACAGCACAGGATATAAGAGAATACAGTACAGTACAGGATATAAGAGAATACAGTACAGCACAGGATATAAGAGAATACAGTACAGTACAGGTTATAAGAGAATACAGTATAGTACAGGTTATAAGAGAATACAGTACAGTACAGGTTATAAGAGAATACAGTATAGTATTGGTTATAAGAGAATACAGTATAGTACAGGTTATAAGAGAATACAGTACAGTACAGGTTATAAGAGAATACAGTACAGCACAGGATATAAGAGAATACAGTACAGTACAGGTTATAAGAGAATACAGTACAGCACAGGATATAAGAGAATACAGTACAGTACAGGATATAAGAGAATACAGTACAGGATATAAGAGAATACAGTACAGCACAGGATATAAGAGAATACAGTACAGCACAGGATATAAGAGAATACAGTACAGTACAGGTTATAAGAGAATACAGTATAGTACAGGTTATAAGAGAATACAGTACAGTACAGGATATAAGAGAATACAGTACAGGATATAAGAGAATACAGTACAGCACAGGATATAAGAGAATACAGCACAGTACAGGTTATAAGAGAATACAGTACAGCACAGGATATAAGAGAATACAGTACAGTACAGGTTATAAGAGAATACAGTACAGCACAGGTTATAAGAGAATACAGTACAATACAGGATATAAGAGAATACAGTACAGGATATAAGAGAATACAGTACAGCACAGGATATAAGAGAATACAGTACAATACAGGATATAAGAGAATACAGTACAGGATATAAGAGAATACAGTACAGCACAGGATATAAGAGAATACAGTACAGCACAGGATATAAGAGAATACAGTACAGTACAGGTTATAAGAGAATACAGTATAGTACAGGTTATAAGAGAATACAGTACAGTACAGGATATAAGAGAATACAGTACAGGATATAAGAGAATACAGTACAGCACAGGATATAAGAGAATACAGTACAGCACAGGTTATAAGAGAATACAGTATAGTATAGGTTATAAGAGAATACAGTATAGTACAGGTTATAAGAGAATACAGTACAGTACAGGTTATAAGAGAATACAGTACAGCACAGGATATAAGAGAATACAGTACAGTACAGGTTATAAGAGAATACAGTACAGGATATAAGAGAATACAGTACAGCACAGGATATAAGAGAATACAGTACAGCACAGGATATAAGAGAATACAGTACAGGATATAAGAGAATACAGTACAGCACAGGATATAAGAGAATACAGTACAGGATATAAGAGAATACAGTACAGCACAGGATATAAGAGAATACAGTACAGTACAGGTTATAAGAGAATACAGTATAGTACAGGTTATAAGAGAATACAGTACAGTACAGGTTATAAGAGAATACAGTATAGTACAGGATATAAGAGAATACAGTATAGTACAGGTTATAAGAGAATACAGTACAGGATATAAGAGAATACAGTACAGTACAGGTTATAAGAGAATACAGTACAGTACAGGATATAAGAGAATACAGTACAGTACAGGTTATAAGAGAATACAGTACAGTACAGGATATAAGAGAATACAGTATAGTACAGGTTATAAGAGAATACAGTACAGTACAGGTTATAAGAGAATACAGTACAGCACAGGATATAAGAGAATACAGTATAGTATAGGTTATAAGAGAATACAGTATAGTACAGGTTATAAGAGAATACAGTACAGCACAGGATATAAGAGAATACAGTACAGTACAGGTTATAAGAGAATACAGTACAGCACAGGATATAAGAGAATACAGTATAGTATAGGTTATAAGAGAATACAGTATAGTACATTATATAAGAGAATACAGTACAGCACAGGATATAAGAGAATACAGTATAGTACAGGATATAAGAGAATACAGCACAGTACAGGTTATAAGAGAATACAGTACAGCACAGGATATAAGAGAATATAGTACAGTACAGGATATAAGAGAATACAGTACAGCACAGGATATAAGAGAATACAGTACAGCACAGGATATAAGAGAATACAGTACAGTACAGGTTATAAGAGAATACAGTACAGCACAGGATATAAGAGAATACAGTACAGGTTATAAGACATTTTGATAATGAGATAAGAAGCTCAAATCCACATCGAGTCCCCTGTCTTTTGAGTCAAAAAACAGTATCATTTTGGCTTCAAATGTCTTTCTCTCTTGAGTGTTTTTGAAGTTCCCTCTCAGTATCTTGGTTGTAAGGTCATGTATGGAGGGGCCTTTTTGGGTAAAATGATGTCCACCTGGGGTGCAGTAGTCCTTTTCTTTATGGCGGTTGATGGAATGTCTGTGTAGGTTCATCCTTTCGTTGAGTTTCCGGCTGGTTTCACCAATATAGCGTCTCATGTCACACTTGGTGCATTGTATCATGTGACCACATTTGGGGATGTGCAGGAGTATAGTCCCCTAATGTTATATGTCTTGTTGTTGCTTCCATCTTGGTGCAGATATGTTGGTAGAGTTTACAGCGAGGTTTGGTGCAGGGTTTGGTCCCATTCTCTGCGTCTGTTCTTTCTGTAGGTAATTTTCGGCTGACCAGCTTTTGTTTTAAATTGTGTGGTTGTCTGAAGGTCAAGATGGGAGGTTCAGGGAAGATTTCTTTTAGCATCTCATCTTCCGCCAACATCGGCTGTAGGTCCTTGATAATTTTGTGTATTTCTTCAAGGTCCGGATTGTATGTGGCTACCAGTGGTACGCGTGGTGATGGTTGTATCTCTCTGTATTGTAGCAGGTGTTCCCGTGGTGTTTGAAGGGCGGAGTGTATTTTCCTATTGATTGTCCTTGGTTTGTATCCTTTTTGTTTGAATTTCTCAGACAGTGTTTGTAGGTGCAGGTCTCTGTCATCAGGGTTGGAGCAGATGCGATGGTACCTGGTAGCTTGGCTGTATATGATGCCTTTCTTAGTGTGTGATGGATGGAAACTGGATTTATGTAGATAGCTGGATCAGTCTGTGGGTTTTCTGTATACAGATGTTTGTAGTGTGTTCCTGTTTATTGTGACAGTAGTGTCCAGGAAGTTCACACTTTCTGTAGAGAAGTCCATTTTGAGTTTGATAGATGGATTGAATGTGTTAAAGGCATCATGAAACTTTCTGAGTTTTTCTTTTCCTTCTGTCCAAATGATGAAAAGATCATCAATGTAACGGTAGTATCTGTAGGGTTTGTGAAGTTGTGTGTTTAGAAATCGTTGTTCAAGGTCAGCCATGAATAGGTTGACATATCATGGTGCCATCCTGGTCCCCATTGCAGTGCCCATCATTTGTAGATATATGTCACTGTTGAAGCTGAAGTAGTTGTGTGTTAGGATGAATTCTATTGGTTTAGTGCTGACTCCAGGGCTGTATTTCCGGTTGTGGGTTTGGGATGAGAGGAATAGGGAGCAGGCATCAATTCCATCTCTGTGAGGGATGTTGCTGTATAGGGATTCTACATCCATTGTTACTAATATGGAGTCGTCAGGCAAGTTTGTAATCTGATTGAGTTTGTTAAGAAAGTCTGTGGTGTCCTGTATGAAGCTGCTGATGTTTTTGACAAAGGGCTTTAATAGGTTTTCTACTAAGCCAGAGATCTGTTCTGTTAATGTGTCCATACCGGTTATTATTGGTCTGCCTGGGTTCCCAGTTTTGTGGATTTTTGGAAGCATGTAGAATGTCCCTGTTATGGGATTGGTGGGTATGAGTGTCTCTAATCCTTTCTGTGACTCTTTTGGAAAGGATTCGATCAGTTTCTTCAATTCCAGAGAGTATTCTTTGGTGGGGTCTTCTGTCAGTTTCTTGTAGTATGTAGTGTCTGACAATTGTCTGTGTCCCTCTATGATGTAATCCTCAGTGTTCATTATCACCACTGCTCCTCCTTGTCTGCTGGTTTGATTGTTATGGTTTGATTATTCTTTAAGTTTTTGATGGCGTCTGCTTCTAGTTTTGAGAGATTGTACTTGGTTTTATAATGGTGTTTTTTGACCAGGGATGCTGTTCTTAATCTGAAACTTGCAATGTAGCTGTCTAGTTTGCTGTTGCGTCCTGGTGATGGAGTAAAATCAGAATTCTTTTTCTTGATATTGTAATCCAGGGTTGTTGTAGTACTGTCCTCTTTCTCATGAAAGTACTCTTTTAGTTGCAGTCTCCTAAAGAATACTTCCAAGTCTGAGTATAGTTTGATGTCATCCAGATTGTAATCCAGGGTTGACATCAAACTATCCAGGGATGACATCAAACTATACTCAGACTTGGAAGTATTCTTTAGGAGACTGCGACTAAAAGAGTACTTTCATGAGAAAGAGGACCGTACTACAACAACCCTGGATTACTATATCAAGAAAAAGAATTCTGATTTTACTCCATCACCAGGACGCAACAGCAAACTGGACAGCTACATTGCAAGTTTCAGATTAAGAACAGCATCCCTGGTCAAAAAACACCATTATAAAACCAAGTACAATCTCTCAAAACTAGAAACAGACGCCATCAAAAACTTAAAGAATAATCAAACCATAACAATCAAACCAGCAGACAAGGGAGAAGCAGTGGTGATAATGAACACTGAGAATTACATAAAAGAGGGAAACAGACAATTGTCAGACACTACATACTACAAGAAACTGACAGAAGACCCCACCAAAGAATACACTCTGGAATTGAAGAAACTGATCGAATCCTTCCCAAAAGAGTCACAGAAAGGATTAGAGACACTCATACCCACAAATCCCATAACAGGGACATTCTACATGCTTCCAAAAGTCCACAAAACTGGGAACCCAGGCAGACCAATAATAACCGGTATGGACACATTAACAGAACAGATCTCTGGCTTAGTAGAAAACCTATTAAAGCCCTTTGTCAAAAACACCAGCAGCTTCATACAGGACACCACAGACTTTCTTAACAAACTCAATCAGATTACAACTTGCCTGACAACTCCATATTAGTAACAATGGATGTAGAATCCTTATACAGCAACATCCCTCACAGAGATGGAATTGATGCCTGCTCCCTATTCCTCTCATCCCAAACCCACAACTGGAAATACAGCCCTGGAGTCATCACTAAACCAATAGAATTCATCCTAACACACAACTACTTCAGCTTCAACAGTGACATATATCTACAAATGATGGGCACTGCAATGGGGACCAGGATGGCACCATGATATGTCAACCTATTCATTGGCTGACCTTGAACAACGATTTCTAGACACACAACATCACAAACCCTACAGATACTACCGTTACATTGATGATATTTTCATCATTTGGACAGAAGGAAAAGAAAAACTCAGAAAGTTTCATGATGCCTTTAACACATTCAATCCATCTATCAAACTCAAAATGGACTTCTCTACAGAAAGTGTGAACTTCCTGGACACTACTGTCACAATAAACAGGAACACACTACAAACATCTGTATACAGAAAACCCACAGACCGATCCAGCTATTTACATAAATCCAGTTTCCATCCATCACACACTAAGAAAGGCATCATATACAGCCAAGCTACCAGGTACCATCGCATCTGCTCCAACCCTGATGACAGAGACCTGCACCTACAAACACTGTCTGAGAAATTCAAACAAAAAGGATACAAACCAAGGACAATCAATAGGAAAATACACTCTGCCCTTCAAACACCACGGGAACACCTGCTACGATACAGAGAGATACAACCATCACCACGCGTACCACTGGTAGCCACATACAATCCGGACCTTGAAGAAATACGAAAAATTATCAAGGACCTACAGCCGATGTTGGCGGAAGATGAGATGCTAAAAGAAATCTTCCCTGAACCTCCCATCTTGGCCTTCAGACAAGCACACAATTTAAAACAAAAGCTGGTCAGCCGAAAATTACCTACAGAAAGAACAGACGCAGAGAATGGGACCAAACCCTGCACCAAACCTCGCTGTAAACTCTACCAACAAATCTGCACCAAGATGGAAGCAACAACAAGACATATAACATTAGGGGACTATACTCCTGCACATCCCCAAATGTGGTCACATGATACAATGCACCAAGTGTGACATGAGACGCTATATTGGTGAAACCAGCCGAAATCTCAACGAAAGGATGAACCTACACAGACATTCCATCAACCGCCATAAAGAAAAGGACAACTGCACCCCAGGTGGACACCATTTTACCCAATCAGGCCCCTCCATACATGACCTTACAACCAAGATACTGAGAGGGAACTTCAAAAACACTCAAGAGAGAAAGACATTTGAAGCCAAAATGATACTGTTTTTTGACTCAAAAGACAGGGGACTCGATGTGGATTTGAGCTTCTTATCTCATTATCAAAATGTCTTATAACCTGTACTGCACTGTATTCTCTTATATCCTGTGCTATATACTGTATTCTCTTATAACCTGTGCTGTACTGTATTCTCTTATATCCTGTGCTGTACTGTATTCTCTTATATCCTGTACTGTACTGTATTCTCTTATATCCTGTACTGTACTGTATTCTCTTATAACCTGTGCTGTACTGTATTCTCTTATATCCTGTACTGTACTGTATTCTCTTATATCCTGTACTGTACTGTATTCTCTTATATCCTGTACTGTACTGTATTCTCTTATAACCTGTGCTGTACTGTATTCTCTTATAACCTGTACTGTACTGTATTCTCTTATATCCTGTACTGTACTGTATTCTCTTATAACCTGTACTGTACTGTATTCTCTTATATCCTGTACTGTACTGTATTCTCTTATAACCTGTACTGTACTGTATTCTCTTATATCCTGTACTGTACTGTATTCTCTTATATCCTGTACTGTACTGTATTCTCTTATATCCTGTACTGTACTGTATTCTCTTATATCCTGTACTGTACTGTATTCTCTTATATCCTGTACTGTACTGTATTCTCTTATAACCTGTACTGTACTGTATTCTCTTATAACCTGTACTATACTGTATTCTCTTATATCCTGTACTGTACTGTATTCTCTTATAACCTGTACTGTACTGTATTCTCTTATAACCTGTACTATACTGTATTCTCTTATAACCTGTACTGTACTGTATTCTCTTATATCCTGTGCTGTACTGTATTCTCTTATATCCTGTGCTGTACTGTATTCTCTTATATCCTGTACTATACTGTATTCTCTTATATCCTGTACTGTACTGTATTCTCTTATATCCTGTACTGTACTGTATTCTCTTATAACCTGCACTGTATTGTGTTCTCTTATATCCTGTACTGTACTGTATTCTCTTATAACCTGCACTGTACTGTATTCTCTTATAACCTGTGCTCTACTGTATTCTCTTATATCCTGTGCTGTATTCTCTTATATCCTGTACTGTACTGTATTCTCTTATAACCTGTGCTGTACTGTATTCTCTTATATCCTGTGCTGTATTCTCTTATATCCTGTACTATACTGTATTCTCTTATATCCTGTACTGTACTGTATTCTCTTATAACCTGTACTGTACTGTATTCTCTTATATCCTGTGCTGTACTGTATTCTCCTATATCCTGTACTGTACTGTATTCTCTTATAACCTGTGCTGTACTGTATTCTCTTATATCCTGTACTGTACTGTATTCTCTTATAACCTGCACTGTACTGTATTCTCTTATATCCTGTACTGTACTGTATTCTCTTATATCCTGTACTGTACTGTATTCTCTTATAACCTGTGCTGTACTGTATTCTCTTATAACCTGTACTGTACTGTATTCTCTTATATCCTGTACTGTACTGTATTCTCTTATATCCTGTACTGTACTGTATTCTCCTATAACTTGTACTGTACTGTATTCTCTTATATCCTGTACTGTACTGTATTCTCTTATATCCTGTACTGTACTGTATTCTCTTATAACCTGTACTGTACTGTATTCTCTTATATCCTGTACTGTATTCTCTTATATCCTGTACTGTACTGTATTCTCTTATAACCTGTACTATACTGTATTCTCTCATAACCTGTACTGTACTGTATTCTGTTATATCCTGTACTATACTGTATTCTCTTATAACCTGTACTATACTGTATTCTCTTATAACCTGTACTGTACTGTATTCTCTTATATCCTGTACTGCACTGTATTCTCTTATTGCCTGCACTGTACTGTATTCTCTTATAACCTGTACTATACTGTATTCTCTTATAACCTGTACTGTACTGTATTCTCTTATATCCTGTACTGTACTGTATTCTCTTATATCCTGTACTGTACTGTATTCTCTTATATCCTGTACTGTACTGTATTCTCTTATATCCTGTACTGTACTGTATTCTCTTATATCCTGTACTGTACTGTATTCTCTTATAACCTGTGCTGTACTGTATTCTCTTATATCCTGTACTGTACTGTATTCTCTTATAACCTGTACTATACTGTATTCTCTCATAACCTGTACTGAACTGTATTCTCTTATAACCTGTGCTGTACTGTATTCTCTTATAACCTGCACTGTATTCTCTTATATCCTGTACTATACTGTATTCTCTCATAACCTGTACTGTACTGTATTATCTTATAACCTTTACTGTACTGTATTCTCTTATAACCTGTGCTGTACTGTATTCTCTTATAACCTGTACTATACTGTATTCTCTCATAACCTGTACTGTATTCTCTTATAACCTGTGCTGTACTGTATTCTCTTATAACCTGTACTGTACTGTATTCTCTTATATCCTGTACTGTACTGTATTCTCTTATATCCTGTACTGTACTGTATTCTCTTATAACCTGTACTGTACTGTATTCTCTTATAACCTGTACTATACTGTATTCTCTTATAACCTGTACTATACTGTATTCTCTTATTACCTGTACTATACTGTATTCTCTTATAACCTGTACTATACTGTATTCTCTTATAACCTGTACTGTACTGTATTCTCTTATATCCTGTACTGTACTGTATTCTCTTATTGCCTGCACTGTACTGTATTCTCTTATAACCTGTACTATACTGTATTCTCGTATAACCTGTACTGTACTGTATTCTCTTATAACCTGTACTGTACTGTATTCTCTTATATCCTGTACTGTACTGTATTCTCTTATATCCTGTACTGTATTCTCTTATATCCTGTACTGTACTGTATTCTCTTATAACCTGTACTGTATTCTCTTATATCCTGTACTGTACTGTATTCTCTTATATCCTGTACTGTACTGTATTCTCTTATAACCTGTGCTGTACTGTATTCTCTTATATCCTGTACTGTACTGTATTCTCTTATATCCTGTACTGTATTCTCTTATATCCTGTACTGTACTGTATTCTCTTATAACCTGTACTATACTGTATTCTCTCATAACCTGTACTGAACTGTATTCTCTTATAACCTGTGCTGTACTGTATTCTCTTATAACCTGTACTATACTGTATTCTCTCATAACCTGTACTGTACTGTATTATCTTATAACCTTTACTGTACTGTATTCTCTTATAACCTGTGCTGTACTGTATTCTCTTATAACCTGTACTATACTGTATTCTCTTATATCCTGTACTGTACTGTATTCTCTTATATCCTGTACTGTACTGTATTCTCTTATAACCTGTACTGTACTGTATTCTCTTATAACCTGTACTATACTGTATTCTCTTATATCCTGTACTGTACTGTATTCTCTTATAACCTGTACTGTACTGTATTCTCTTATATCCTGTACTATACTGTATTCTCTTATAACCTGTACTATACTGTATTCTCTTATAACCTGTACTGTACTGTATTCTCTTATAACCTGTACTATACTGTATTCTCTTATAACCTGTGCTGTACTGTATTCTCTTATAACCTGTACTATACTGTATTCTCTTATAACCTGTACTGTACTGTATTCTCTTATAACCTGTACTGTACTGTATTCTCTTATAACCTGTACTGTACTGGATTCTCTTATAACCTGTGCTGTACTGTATTCTCTTATAACCTGTACTGTACTGTATTCTCTTATATCCTGTACTGTACTGTATTCTCGTATAACCTGTGCTGTACTGTATTCTCTTATATCCTGTACTATACTGTATTCTCTTATAACCTGTACTGTACTGTATTCTCTTATAACCTGTGCTGTACTGTATTCTCTTATAACCTGTGCTGTACTGTATTCTCTTATAACCTGTACTGTATTGTATTCTCTTATAACCTGCACTGTACTGTATTCTCTTATAACCTGTACTATACTGTATTCTCTTATAACCTGCACTATACTGTATTCTCTTATAACCTGTACTGTACTGTATTCTCTTATAACCTGTACTATACTGTATTCTCTTATAACCTGTACTATACTGTATTCTCTTATAACCTGTGCTGTACTGTATTCTCTTATAACCTGCACTATACTGTATTCTCTTATAACCTGTACTGTACTGTATTCTCTTATAACCTGCACTATACTGTATTCTCTTATAACCTGTACTGTACTGTATTCTCTTATAACCTATACTATACTGTATTCTCTTATAACCTGCACTGTGTTCTCTTTTACATCTCACTATGTCCTGCTCCAGTCTCTCCCCTGCTCCCCCCTCCCTTCTCCTTTTTCTCATCCTTATCTATATAGTCTGTTCCTATAGCTGGGCAATTTATGACCTATCTTAGTGTAAATTCTCCACATCTATTGTCTTAACCCCTGCATATTTGTGAGATGTAACCTGTGTCTTCTGCTTGTGAGCTTAGATTTGCTTTGGACTTGATAAAGGGAGGAATCCCGAAAGCTTCTCTACACAATTCTGTTAGTCCAATAAAAAAGGTTATTACAAGATACTGCAACATTTTATGATTTGCATCACTGGACTAATACGGCCACTCAAATGTACTATATATATATATATATATATATATATATATATATATATATATATTGTAACAAAGTACAAAACAATGAAATTACATAAAATTGTTCAGTATTTGGTGTATTTGGCAAAAAAAAAAAAAAAATCAAGGTGATACATTCCCTGCAGATTTGTGGTTGTCACTTCATAGGGTCTAGTTCACACTAGGGAATTCAGCGAGAATATGTATTCCTGCAGGATTCCGCCTTGTGTGAACGAGCCTTTAGAATGGTGTTTCCCAACAAGCTGTGGCACAACTACAACTCCCAGCATGCAAAGCAGCAAGTATCATGGTCTGGGTATTGAATGGGAGACCAACAACGATGCTCAGAGCAGTGTTTCCCAACTAGTGTGCCTCCAGCTGTTGCAAAACTACAACTCCCAGCATGCCTGGACAGCCTTCGGCTGTCCAGGCATGCTGGGAGTTGTAGTTTTGCAACAGCTGGAGGCACACTGGTTGGAAAACACTTCCTTAGACAGCCATGACTATGGATTGGTGACTTCATTTCAGGGAAAACCCTGTTCCTCTGTAATTACAATAGGAGTTTGAATGGACTTTCCCTTTAAGTGAATCGACTGAATGGGATGACATCATGCGTAGCGTTCCCATTCAAGTTTGTATAGTGCCAGTGTCATTGTCAGAAGGGAACCTGTAATACAGGTCATACAGTACATTACATAAGGTGTACAGAACCAATGTGTGCTCAGTACACATCCTGATTCCTCCACATATTGGCACCGCTTCAGCAACACGGGCCAATGTACCCAGACAGCCATATGGGCAACGCCAACACGATACATAGATTTATATAACACTGCATAATACAACACGCCCTGAGCAGAACACCTGCCGCATAAATACACCGATATATACTGTAATAACACCTAGCCAGACGCCCTGTACTGTACATTATTCATTTAGAAGATATTCGCCTGTTCCCATTGATGGATTTGTATGCATGTTGGTTTTTGGGCAATTTGTGAGCTGCAGTCACTATTCTACTGGTGGGGTCACTGTGTACATACATTACATTACTTATCCTGGACTGATCCTGAGTATTATCCTGTATTATACTCCAGAGCTGCACTCACTATTCTACTGGTGAGGTCACTGTGTACATACATTACATTACTTATCCTGGACTGATCCTGAGTATTATCCTGTATTATACTCCAGAGCTGCACTCACTATTCTACTGGTGAGGTCACTGTGTACATACATTACATTACTTATCCTGGACTGATCCTGAGTTATATCCTGTATTATACTCCAGAGCTGTACTCACTATTCTGCTGGTGGGGTCACTGTGTACATATATTACTTATCCTGGACTGATCCTGAGTTATATCCTGTATTATACTGCAGAGCTGTACTCACTATTCTGCTGGTGAGGTCACTGTGTACATACATTACATTACTTATCCTGGACTGATCCTGAGTTATATCCTGTATTATACTGCAGAGCTGTACTCACTATTCTGCTGGTGAGGTCACTGTGTACATACATTACATTACTTATCCTGGACTGATCCTGAGTTATATCCTGTATTATACTCCAGAGCTGTACTCACTATTCTGCTGGTGGGGTCACTGTGTACATATATTACTTATCCTGGACTGATCCTGAGTTATATCCTGTATTATACTGCAGAGCTGTACTCACTATTCTGCTGGTGAGGTCACTGTGTACATACATTACATTACTTATCCTGGACTGATCCTGATTATATCCTGTATTATACTCCAGAGCTGTACTCACTATTCTGCTGGTGGAGTCACTGTATACATACATTAAATTACTTATCCTGTACTGATCCTGAGTTATATCCTGTATTATACTCCAGCGCTGCACTCACTATTCTGCTGGTGAGGTCACTGTGTACATACATTACATTACTTATCCTGTACTGATCCTGAGTTATATCCTGTATTATACTCCAGAGCTGTACTCACTATTCTGCTGGTGAGGTCACTGTGTATATACATTACATTACTTATCCTGTACTGATCCTGAGTTATATCCTGTATTATACTCCAGAACTGTACTCACTATTCTGCTGGTGAGATCACTGTGTACATACATTACATTACTTATCCTGTACTGATCCTGAGTTATATCCTGTATTATACCCCAGAGCTGTACTCACTATTCTGCTGGTGAGGTCACTGTGTACATACATTACATTACTTATCCTGTACTGATCCTGAGTTATATCCTGTATTATACTCCAGAGCTGTACTCACTATTCTGCTGGTGAGGTCACTGTGTACATACATTACATTACTTATCCTGTACTGATCCTGATTGATATCCTGCATTATACCCCAGAGCTGCACTCACTATTCTGCTGGTGAGGTCACTATGTACATACATTACATTACTTATCCTGTACTGATCCTGAGTTATATCCCGTATTATACTCCAGAGCTGTACTCACTATTCTGCTGGTGAGGTCACTGTGTACATACACTACATTACTTATCCTGTACTGATCCTGAGTTATATCCCGTATGATACTCCAGAGCTGTACTCACTATTCTGCTGGTGGGGTCACTGTGTACATACATTACATTACTTATCCTGTACTGATCCTGAGTTATATCCTGTATTATACTCCAGAACTGTACTCACTATTCTGCTGGTGAGGTCACTGTGTACATACATTACATTACTTATCCTGTACTGATCCTGAGTTATATCCTGTATTATACCCCAGAGCTGCACTCACTATTCTGCTGGTGAGGTCACTGTGTACATACATTACATTACTTATCCTGTACTGATCCTGAGTTATATCCTGTATTATACTCCAGAGCTGTAGTCACTATTCTGCTGGTGAGGTCACTGTGTACATACATTACATTACTTATCCTGTACTGATCCGGAGTTATATCCTGTATTTTACTCCAGAGCTGCACTCACTATTCTGCTGCAGAGCCCCCGGTTGGAGAACAGTGTACAGTACAATGTTTACAATGTAGTTATCCAGTACAATAAGAGAATATATAAAAGCATATTTCAGAAACTTCCACAGATCACATCTATGCATATACACTATATAACCGTGCTGCGCAGCGCCCAACCATGCCGATATAATGTTAAATACATCAGGTAATAGATGTGCCGGGGCTTTTTATTTTTAACCTGGCTCGCCTTTCTGACAAACACCATGTGACAGGTGGCAGGAGCGATAGTCGTGAGCCGCCGAGCATTCCTCTCCAATTTTCATGCATTGCTGGCAAGATTTGCCTTAAGGTTATCGCTGCCCTGTAAAAAGCATTCGACCATTAAGAATCACCCAGGAACAAATTATCAGAGCCGGAGCGAGCGACAAAACCGCCAAACATCACATCGTATATTCCCCCGAACACTATAACAATCGCATAGAAAATAGAAAAACGTGACGTTATGTTACAGCGGTAGATTGTAGCAACGTGACCCAGATGCCTCACGTGTGTAAGGAAGAGATCACGCTTGTTTAACCATAGAAATCACCACTGCGTACAATACGGTATAAATCCGCAACACTCTTCAATGTGCATGTGTGTAAGACATGAGAAGTGCCCAGGGCGCAGAACCCATCCCCTACTGAAGGGGGCGCCACAGGTGACTTAGCACCTGAGACTTGTGACCACCACAAATCTTAACATCAACTGATTAGCAATATTATTTAGACATTGTGTAGCACAGTATGTTGGTGTTATTTAGGCATTGTATGGTAAGGTTTACATGGGAGCGTGTTACAACATCTATTAAGGCACTATACAGTATATAATTCTAACCATGGTGGAAGCACATGATGGCATTGATATATGGGCAACACTATGTGCAATGTTATTTCTAGGATAGATAGATATATAGATAGATAGATATGAGATGAGATAGATAGATAATGATAGATATATAGATAGATAGATAGATAGATAGATAGATAGATAGATATGAGATAGATAGATATGAGATAGATAGATATGAGATAGATAGATATGAGACAGATAGATATGAGACAGATAGATATGAGACAGATAGATATGAGATAGATAGATATGAGATAGATATAAGATATACGTATAGATAGATATGAGATAAATAGATAGATATGAGATAGATATGAGATAGATAGATAATGATAGACAGATAGATATGAGATAGATAGATAATGATAGATAGATCGAAAGATATGAGATAGACATGAGATAGATACACAAAATGCAAAGGTAACTGCAGCACACAAAAGTGCGGAGAAGTTAAGTAGCTTTATACCATTCCAAGGTAGCAACCATTATTGTACCTATTGCCCAAGATTCGCAAGTTGCTGGAGAACCTTGCCCCCCCCCCCCCCCAACCCCCGGAAGCCGATCCACTCCAGGAAGGGTTCGATTACCAGCAGACTGTCTGTCTTTGTGGACCAAATACTACATCCATTTGCCATACAAATCCAGATCCTACTTACGTGACACCTCAGATTTTTGGGACAAATTTGCAGACATTTCGGTTCCAGAAAATACGATCATTTAGTCTGTACACCTCCATCCCACATGATGGAGTTGTACAGGCAGTTAGGTCAACCATTGAAAATTCATTTTCAGGTCCAAAAACTACTTTCATTATCACATTATTACAGTTGGTGTTACAGAACAATTATTTTTTGTTTAACAATGTATACTATCTGCAGACCTCAGGCATGGCCATGGGCACGAACGTGGCGCCCACGTATGCCGTGCTCAAGGAAAGTTTTGTTTGTGTCCCACCACCCCAGCAAATTGCTAGGGGGTTGGGAGGGGGTGGAGATACATCGATGACATTTTTCTTATCTGGACTGGGACTATGTTTGAGTTGGAATGCTTTCACACCTACCTTAGTTCCATTACACCTAACATCCAATTTACTTTGACCTCCTCTACATCTAGTGTTCAATTTTTGGACACCATGGTGTCCATTAAAAATGGTAGACTCATTCCAAGCCTCTACGTGAAACCAACAGATAGCAATTCAGTGTTACACTATAGGAGTTGCCATCCAGTACCGAGGGTCCGCTCTCTCCCTGCCAGACAGATGCTGCAGGTGAAGCGCATCATCGCCTTGGATAACGAATTAGAACCTGCTTTGGATTAACAAATTTCTGGCCAGGGGGTACCCTAACTCCTTACTACAAGAAGGTAAATCTAAAATACTTACACAAGATCGCAGAAAACCAGCCAAATCTTGAATAGCGTTTGTTTCCCCTTATAGTGACTTTTCCGGCCGGATTTCCAGTGCCATAAACAAACACTGGAGGTTACTATCAGACTACTTTCCCCAAATTGAAGAGTTTAAACCTCCTCCTCTTTTATCATATAGACGCACTTCTAATCTGAGAGACAAGCTAGTCACATCAGATGTTTCTCAGACTAGAAGCGCACAAAAATATCTTACTGTCCAGAACCAGGGCTCTTACCTCTGTTGCCAGTGCGTTAGCTGTGTATACATGATGATGGGTCCCACCTTTACACATCTATGTAGGTGAGACCCCATGGGACTTCAGGACTACATTCAATCACCATCGATACACGATACGGAAAAAATAATTGATGCACGTGTAGATTTGTATTTGTGACCTTTTTTTTAAGTCTTTGCTTTATGTAACATTTATTTATACATTTTTTCTTTCTCCTTTTTTTCAGGACATGGGAGACTGTATCGGTTGTCCACCTCTTATTTGGTTCATTGTTACATTTTACATATTGTTCTGCCACCCCTTTTTTCTCTCTCGGAGGCTAAAAGGACTGCCAATTACTTTGGGTCAACTTATTAATATTTTTCACTTGCTCTGCTTTGTCACTTACCGGCTACCTATGAATGGAATAAAGCTACTTAACGTCACTGTACTTTTGTGCGCTGCAGTTTACCTTTGCATTTTGTGGATTACCGGGCTCCAGACCTGAGCAACGTCAGCTGCTTACACCAAATTACTGTTGGATTGATGTGCTGCCTGCCTTGGATGTTTGATAGATAGATAGATATGAGATAGATATGAGATAGATATGAGATAGATAGATATGAGATAGATATGAGATAGATAGATATGAGATGGATATGAGATAGATAGATAGATAGATAGATATGAGATAGATATGAGATAGATATGAGATAGATAGATAGATAGATAGATAGATATGAGATAGATAGATATGAGATAGATAGATATGAGATGGATATGAGATAGATAGATAGATAGATAGATATGAGATAGATATGAGATAGATAGATAGATAGATAGATAGATAGATATGAGATAGATATGAGATAGATATGAGATAGATAGATATGAGATGGATAGATAGATATGAGATAGATAGATAGATAGATAGATAGATAGATATGAGATAGATAGATAGATATGAGATGGATAGATAGATATGAGATGGATAGATAGATAGATAGATAGATATGAGATAGATAGATAGATAGATATGAGATAGATAGATAGATAGATAGATATGAGATAGATAGATATGAGATAGATAGATAGATAGATAGATAGATATGAGATAGATAGATATGAGAGATAAATAGATAGATATGAGATAGATAGATATGAGATAGATATGAGATTGATAGATATGAGATAGATAGATATGAGATAGATAGATATGAGAGATAAATAGATAGATATGAGATAGATAGATATGAGATAGATAGATATGAGAGAGATAGATATGAGATGGATAGATAGATGTGAGATAGATAGATAGATATGAGATAGATAGATATGAGATGGATAGATATGAAATAGATAGATATGAGATAGATAGATATGAGATAGATAGATATGAGATAGATAGATAAATATGAGATAGATAGATAGACTGTCTCCTCATTACAGGACAGGATTACATTGAAAGGTAACACCTAATTTTTAAGGTGGCAGAAGATAACACAGGATCCAGCATTAACAATAGGTGATGGAGACAGCTCAGCTCCATCCTCCTGACATCTGCACACTGTCGCAGAGCCTCTTACACAGAGCATGCCCACTACACCCACCCACACATTACATGCTCACCACATACTTCCACACAGAGCATGCCCACTACACACTCCCATACAGAGCATGCCCACTACACACTCCCATACAGAGCATGCACACTACACACTCCCATACAGAGCATGCCCACTACACACTCCCATACAGATCATGCCCACTACACACTCCCATACAGAGCATGCCCACTACACACTCCCATACAGAGCATGCCCACTACACACTCCCATACAGAGCATGCCCACTACACACTCCCACACAGAGCATGCCCACTACACACTCCCACACAGAGCATGCCCACTCCATTCTTCCACAAAAGCCAATTACATCTTTCATGACTAAATCTCTGGAACTGCTGTTCAGGTAAGATGGCTTCCCCCATAACCTGGGTAAGAAAATAGAATAATTTAAAGGAAATAAAATGATGAACAGTGGAGAAGACATAGCTGTCCAGTGTGAGGCCCTGCATACAGCAACCCAGTGCTCAGCCTCCTGGCTGCTAGTGAGGATAACCTGGGAGGAGGGGAGGAGATAGGACTGACCGCCAGCCTTACTTTCCCTCTTCCTTTATTCCTCAGACTCTCACACAGTCTCACAAGTTCTGCTGCTCTCTGAGCGTCTGGTCGGCTATTCGAGCTCCCACAAGACAACCACTTCATCAGCCGCACACTGCCGAGCATCGATTTGACTGACACCGAATCGGCTTCTAATTTCATCCTAAAATAAGTTTATTTTTAAATAGATGATTAAAGGAAATCTCCGGTGGCCACCGCTCCTGGATAGAGATCAGAGCGCTGACTCATCTGGAGTAATCACTCTCCTCCGCTCTAAAATCTCGCAGTCTCTGTAAATCCAATACCTCGCCAGGCCAAGCGCAGGATGTGATACCCCCCGAAAGTGATTGGTTATGGTAATGAGTATGGCCTCTCGGGAGCTGTTAAAGGGACAGGACATGCTGTGCCCACACTTATACATCCACAAATACACAGAGTGCCCATGCAGACCTCTGTCCACCACTGAAGGTGCCTACAATGGGCATTAGGACTGGAGCGTAGACCAATGGAAGAAGACACCTGGTCTGATGGATGACGTTCTCCGTCATGAGGACGGCCGGGTGCATCCCTTACCTGGGGTGGAGATGGCACCAGGATTCACAATGGCAGAGGACCCCAACCTAGTCATCGAGGCCCACCAACAGTCCAGAATTAGTCCAACGGAGTAACTGAAAAAATGTGGAATGTTGGGGTGGGCCTTGAGCAAAGGGTTGGGGACCACTGCAGTATAGGAAGACAAGCTGGTAGAAGTAGTATGAAGAGCAATGTTCTCCTGGAGATCTTGTGTCAGGGCATTATGTGAATGTTAATGTGACAAGAACTGAGGGGTCCCGATGCGGAACATGCTTGTCCACCTGCCCTGTCAGGTGGATGTAACTTTACTGTGTCTGCTCCAGCCCACTGCTCAGGTTTACTGTATTTTAATGCGATGGCATATATTTTATGTATTAGTATTTTGTTATTGCCATGGAAGTATTCATTTTGCCTGTAGGAGGATGCACAGAAGACCATAAGAGCACTTTGGCCAATCAGGGCCTCCTGCTATGCTCCCCCAGGTCTGTCTAGATGGGGAGAAGCTAGTCAGTTATGTGTAGTTGAGGAGAGGAGAAAGAGTGGAGGTCCAGTATTAGAAATAAAGTTTTAGATTGAGGGGGGTCTGACCGCTGGGACCCCTTGAAATCTCTTGCACGGGACACCAGCTTTCCCCAAGAATGGGGCATGTCCACCCACGCACAAAGCGGTGGCCTATACGGTCCCTCCCTGTATCTCTATGGGAGAGCCGGAAATTCAGCATAAACCTACGTCTCTCCCATAGAGATACAAAGAGGGTGTGTGTCAGCGGGGGTCAACCTGCTTCATTCTCTTAGAGAGCCAGGTTTCCATGCAGGAGATCAGGGGGATCCCATTGGTCTGACCCCCTCGATCTAAAACTTATGCCCTGTGCTTGATAGTTCTCCTTTAAATGGGTACTCCACTGGAAAACATTTCCTTTAAAATCAACTGGTGCCAGAAAGTTAAACAGATTTCTAAATTACTTCTATTAAAAAATCTTAATCCTTTCAGTACTTATCAGCTGCTGTTATGATCCACATGAAGTTCTTTTCTTTTGAATTTCCTTTCTGTCTGACCACCGTGCTCTCTGCTGACACCACTGTCAATTTTAAGAACTGTCCAGAGTAGGAGCAAATCCCCATAGAAAACCTATCCTGCTCTGGACAGTTCCTAAAATGGACAGAGGTGTCAGCAGAGAGAACTGTGATCAGGCAGAAAGGAAATTCAAAAAGAAAAGAACTTCCTGTGGACCATAACAGCAGCTGATAAGTACTGGAAGGATGAAGATTTTTTTAACAGAAGTAATTTACAAATCTGTTTAACTTTCTGGCACCAGTTGATAAAAAAAAAAAAAAAATGTTTTACAGTGAAGTACTCCTTTAACCCCTTAAGGACCAAGGACGTACCGGTACGTCCTTGGTCCTGCTCTTCCGATATAACGCGGGGTTACACAGTAACCCCGCGTCATATCATGGCGGGCCCGGCGTCACAGTGAAGCCGGGACCCGCCTCTAATAGCGCGCAGCGCCGATCGCGGCGCCGCGCGCTATTAACCCTTTAGCCGCGCGCTCAAAGCTGAGCCGCGCGGCTAAAAGTGAAAGTGAAAGTTCCCGGCTAGCTCAGTCGAGCTGTTCGGGATAGCCGCGGCTAATCGCGGCATCCCGAACAGCTGACAGGACAGCAGGAGGGCCCCTACCTGCCTCCTCGCTGTCCGATCGCCGAATGACTGCTCAGTGCCTGAGATCCAGACATGAGCAGTCATGCGGCAGAATCGTTGATCACTGGTTTCTTATGAGAAACCAGTGATCAACATAGAAGATCAGTGTGTGCAGTGTTATAGGTCCCTATGGGACCTATAACACTGCAAAAAAAAAGTGAAAAAAAAAAGTGAATAAAGATCATTTAACTCCTCCCCTATTAAAAGTTTGAATCACCCCCCTTTTCCAATAAAAAAAAAAACACAGTGTAAATAAAAATAAAAATAAACATATGTGGTATCACCGCGTGCGGAAATGTCCGAATTATAAAAATATATCATTAATTAAACCGCTCGGTCAATGGCGTGCGCGCAAAAAAATTCCAAAGTCCAAAATAGTGCATTTTTGGTCACTTTTTATATCATTTAAAAATGAATAAAAAGTGATCAATAAGTCCTATCAATGCAAAAATGGTACCGTTAAAAACTTCAGATCACGGCGCAAAAAATGAGCCCTCATACCGCCCCATACACGGAAAAATAAAAAAGTTATAGGGGTCAGAAGATGACAATTTTAAACGTATTAATTTTCCTGCATGTAGTTATGATTTTTTCCAGAAGTCCGACAAAATCAAACCTATATAAGTAGGGTATCATTTTAATCGTATGGATCTACAGAATACATATCAGGTGTCATTTTTACCGAAAAATGTACTACGTAGAAACGGAAGCCCCCAAAAGTTACAAAACAGCGTTTTTTTTTTTCAATTTTGTCGCACAATGATTTTTTTTCCCGCTTCACCATAGATTTTTGGGCAAAATGACTGACGTCATTACAAAGTAGAATTGGTGGCGCAAAAAATAAGCCATCATATGGATTTTTAGGTGTAAATTTGAAAGAGTTATGATTTTTTAAAGGCAAGGAGCAAAAAACGAAAATGCAAAAACGGAAAAACCTCCGGTCCTTAAGGGGTTAAGTGAGGTAAGACCCAGGTGTCCTGTTGTGCTGATTCCTATGGTAGGCACTCCAACTCAGAAGGGAAGTGAAGGGTTACACTGAAACAGAACAACACATCGATATCCATTAAGGTGCTTGGGAATTAATCAGCCCCTAATTGAGGGTTTTGCTGCCCGGCTGTACAGCAGCGGTCCTGAGCGCAGGAAACGAGCGACAATGATTAAACTCTATTTAGGCTTCTGATAATTGCAGTTAATAGTGTTAATGGAGTAACCGCGGCCGCTAAAAACACAGCCAGGTGTCCGAAAGCTTATAGCTCCTTCCCTGCCACTAAAATATGACTGTGTCACCGGCCTGTCTGCTCCCTACAGACACTGAGATCCCACAGGATGGACACTTTATAATTAGGATTAACACAACTGTTACGGCGAGCGCTCCAGCTGGTCACAATGGCCGTGAGTGCTCTCTTCCTCTGTCCTGCGGCGGGCCCAGGATTTGTATCGCGGGACGTGCCCACATGCGAATCTCGGGTTGTCTCTCACCTCCTCCTTCTGTTTCCTCCGTGTTCTCACAACGCCGGTGCGTGCGTCCCCACCTCCTAGGGCGCGTGCGCCGGAGCTCTAACATTCATTGTTTGCACCTGTTCCTTCTCTAGAAGTATGTGCCCCTCCCTCTACCTCTTGCTGGATCTTTGTGTGCCCAATGCCCTAGTGAATGCATTTATTGTGTCTTGCCTTACCGTGCTCCCGACTTACCTGCTCCGTGACCTGACCTTGCTCCTGTGCCGCCTGCCTACTGACCTCTTGCTATGTCCCTGTCACGATGCCGGCTGGCAGGTAGTGGATCCTCTGTGCCAGAGAGGGATTGGCGTGGACCGTGCTAGTGGACCGGTTCTAAGCCACTACTGGTTTTCACCAGAGCCCGCCGCAAAGCGGGATGGTCTTGCTGCGGCGGTAGTGACCAGGTCGTATCCACTAGCAACGGCTCACCTCTCTGGCTGCTGAAGATAGGCGCGGTACAAGGGAGTAGGCAGAAGCAAGGTCGGACGTAGCAGAAGGTCGGGGCAGGCAGCAAGGATCGTAGTCAGGGGCAACGGCAGAAGGTCTGGAACACAGGCTAGGAACACACAAGGAACGCTTTCACTGGCACAATGGCAACAAGATCCGGCAAGGGAGTGCAGGGGAAGTGAGGTGATATAGGGAAGTGCACAGGTGAACACACTAATTGGAACCACTGCGCCAATCAGCGGCGCAGTGGCCCTTTAAATCGCAGAGACCCGGCGCGCGCGCGCCCTAGGGAGCGGGGCCGCGCGCGCCGGGACAGAACAGACGGAGAGCGAGTCAGGTAGGGGAGCCGGGGTGCGCATCGCGAGCGGGCGCTACCCGCATCGCGAATCGCATCCCGGCTGGCAGCGGAATCGCAGCGCCCCGGGTCAGAGGACGTGACCGGAGCGCTGCAGCGGGGAGAGTGAAGCGAGCGCTCCGGGGAGGAGCGGGGACCCGGAGCGCTCGGCGTAACAGTACCCCCCCCCTTGGGTCTCCCCCTCTTCTTAGAGCCTGAGAACCTGAGGAGCAGACTTTTGTCTAGGATGTTGTCCTCAGGTTCCCAGGATCTCTCTTCAGGACCACAACCCTCCCAGTCCACTAAAAAAAAATTTTTCCCTCTGACCTTTTTGGCAGCTAAAATTTCTTTGACCGAGAAGATGTCCGAGGAGCCGGAAACAGGAGTGGGAGGAACAGATTTGGGAGAAAAACGGTTGAGGATGAGTGGTTTGAGAAGAGAGACGTGAAAGGCATTAGGGATACGAAGAGAAGGAGGAAGAAGAAGTTTATAAGAGACAGGATTAATTTGACACAAAATTTTGAAAGGACCAAGATAGCGTGGTCCCAACTTGTAGCTAGGGACACGGAAGCGGACATATTTAGCGGAGAGCCATACCTTGTCTCCAGGGGAAAAAACGGGAGGAGCTCTTCTTTTCTTATCCGCGAACTTCTTCATGCGTGATGAAGCCTGTAAGAGAGAATTTTGGGTCTCTCTCCATATGATGGAAAGGTCACGAGAAATTTCATCCACAGCGGGCAGACCAGAGGGCAAGGGAGTAGGGAGGGGGGGAAGAGGGTGACGGCCGTACACCACGAAAAATGGGGATTTGGAGGAAGACTCAGAGACCCTGAAGTTATACGAGAATTCGGCCCATGGGAGGAGATCTGCCCAGTCATCCTGGCGGGAGGAAACAAAATGTCGCAAATAATCACCCAAGATCTGGTTAATTCTTTCTACTTGTCCATTGGACTGGGGATGATATGCAGAAGAAAAATTTAATTTAATCTTGAGTTGTTTACAGAGAGCCCTCCAGAATTTAGACACGAATTGGACGCCTCTATCCGAGACAATCTGCGTAGGCAACCCGTGAAGACGAAAAATGTGTACAAAAAATTGTTTAGCCAACTGAGGCGCAGAAGGAAGACCAGGAAGAGGGATGAAATGTGCCATTTTGGAGAATCGATCAACGACCACCCAAATAACAGTGTTGCCACGGGAAGGGGGTAAATCAGTAATAAAATCCATACCAATCAGAGACCAAGGCTGTTCGGGGACAGGCAGAGGATGAAGAAAACCAGCGGGCTTCTGGCGAGGAGTCTTATCCCGGGCACAGATAGTGCAGGCTCGCACAAAGTCCACAACATCCGTCTCCAGAGTCGGCCACCAATAGAAGCGGGAGATGAGTTGCACAGATTTCTTGATACCCGCATGACCTGCGAGATGGGAGGAGTGACCCCATTTGAGGATTCCGAGGCGTTGGCGAGGAGAAACAAAGGTCTTTCCTGGAGGAGTCTGCCTGATGGAGGCAGGAGAAGTGGAGATCAGGCAGTCAGGTGGAATGATGTGTTGCGGAGAGAGTTCAACTTCTGAGGCATCCGAGGAACGAGAGAGAGCATCGGCCCTAATGTTCTTATCGGCAGGACGAAAGTGAATCTCAAAATTAAATCGGGCAAAGAACAGAGACCACCGGGCCTGGCGAGGATTCAGCCGTTGGGCAGACTGGAGGTAGGAGAGGTTCTTGTGGTCGGTGTAGATAATAACAGGAGAACTTGATCCCTCCAGCAGATGCCTCCATTCCTCAAGTGCTAATTTAATGGCTAGAAGCTCTCGATCCCCGATGGAGTAGTTCCTCTCCGCTGGAGAGAAGGTCCTAGAGAAAAAACCACAAGTGACAGCATGCCCGGAAGAATTTTTTTGTAGAAGAACAGCTCCAGCTCCCACTGAGGAGGCATCAACCTCCAATAGGAAGGGTTTGGAAGGGTCAGGTCTGGAGAGGACGGGAGCCGAAGAAAAGGCAGACTTGAGTCGTTTAAAGGCGTCTTCTGCTTGAGGAGGCCAGGACTTGGAATCAGCATTTTTTTTGGTTAAAGCCACGATAGGAGCCACAATGGTAGAAAAATGTGGAATAAATTGCCTGTAATAATTGGCGAACCCCAAAAAGCGTTGGATAGCACGGAGTCCGGAGGGGCGTGGCCAATCTAAGACGGCAGAGAGTTTGTCTGGATCCATCTGTAGTCCCTGGCCAGAGACCAAATATCCTAGAAAAGGAAGAGATTGGCATTCAAACAGACATTTCTCAATTTTGGCATAGAGTTGGTTGTCACGAAGTCTCTGAAGAACCATACGGACATGCTGGCGGTGTTCTTCTAGATTGGCAGAAAAAATTAGGATATCGTCCAGATATACAACAACACAGGAGTATAACAGATCACGAAAAATTTCATTGACAAAGTCTTGGAAGACGGCAGGGGCGTTGCACAGGCCAAAGGGCATGACCAGATACTCAAAGTGTCCATCTCTGGTGTTAAATGCCGTTTTCCACTCGTCCCCCTCTCTGATGCGGATGAGGTTATAGGCGCCTCTTAAGTCCAATTTAGTAAAGATGTGGGCACCTTGGAGGCGATCAAAGAGTTCAGAGATGAGGGGTAAGGGGTAGCGGTTCTTAACCGTGATTTTATTAAGACCGCGGTAGTCAATGCAAGGACGTAGGGAGCCATCTTTTTTGGACACAAAGAAAAATCCGGCTCCGGCAGGAGAGGAGGATTTACGGATAAAGCCCTTTTTTAGATTCTCCTGGACGTATTCGGACATGGCAAGAGTCTCTGGGGCAGAGAGAGGATAAATTCTGCCCCGGGGTGGAGTAGTGCCCGGGAGGAGATCGATAGGGCAATCATAAGGCCTGTGAGGAGGTAGAGTCTCAGCTTGTTTTTTGCAGAAAACATCCGCGAAGTCCATATAGGCCTTAGGGAGACCGGTTACTGGAGGAACCACAGAGTTACGGCAAGGGTTACTGGGAACCGGTTTTAGACAGTTCTTGGAACAAGAGGACCCCCAACTCTTGATCTCCCCAGTGGACCAATCCAGGGTTGGGGAATGAAGTTGAAGCCAGGGAAGTCCAAGGAGAATTTCCGAGGTGCAATTGGGGAGGACCAAAAGTTCAATCCTCTCATGATGAGATCCGATGCTCATAAGAAGGGGCTCCGTGCGGAAACGTATGGTACAGTCCAATCTTTCATTATTTACACAATTGATGTAGAGGGGTCTGGCGAGACTGGTCACGGGGATGTTGAACCTGTTGACGAGAGAGGCCAAAATAAAATTTCCTGCAGATCCAGAGTCCAAGAAGGCCACTGTAGAGAAGGAGAAGGCAGAGGCAGACATCCGCACAGGCACAGTAAGACGTGGAGAAGCAGAGTAGACATCAAGGACTGTCTCACCTTTGTGCGGAGTCAGCGTACGTTTTTCCAGGCGGGGAGGACGGATAGGACAATCCCTCAGGAAGTGTTCGGTACTAGCACAGTACAGGCAGAGGTTCTCCATACGGCGTCGTGTCCTCTCTTGAGGTGTCAGGCGAGACCGGTCGACCTGCATAGCCTCCACGGCGGAAGGCACAGGAACAGATTGCAGGGGACCAGAGGAGAGAGGAGCCGAGGAGAAGAAACGCCTCGTGCGAACAGAGTCCATATCTTGGCGGAGTTCCTGACGCCTTTCGGAAAAACGCATGTCAATGCGAGTGGCTAGGTGAATAAGTTCATGTAGATTAGCAGGAATTTCTCGTGCGGCCAGAACATCTTTAATGTTGCTGGATAGGCCTTTTTTGAAGGTCGCGCAGAGGGCCTCATTATTCCAGGACAATTCTGAAGCAAGAGTACGGAATTGTACGGCATACTCGCCAACGGAAGAATTACCCTGGACCAGGTTCAACAGGGCAGTCTCAGCAGAAGAGGCTCGGGCAGGTTCCTCAAAGACACTTCGGATTTCCGAGAAGAAGGAGTGTACAGAGGCAGTGACGGGGTCATTGCGGTCCCAGAGCGGTGTGGCCCATGACAGGGCTTTTCCGGACAGAAGGCTGACTACGAAAGCCACCTTAGACCTTTCAGTGGGAAACAGGTCCGACATCATCTCCAGATGCAGGGAACATTGGGAAAGAAAGCCACGGCAAAACTTAGAGTCCCCATCAAATTTATCCGGCAAGGATAAGCGTATCCCAGGAGCGGCCACTCGCTGCGGAGGAGGTGCAGGAGCTGGCGGAGGAGATGACTGCTGAAGCTGTGGTAGTAACTGTTGTAGCATAACGGTCAGTTGAGACAGCTGTTGGCCTTGTTGCGCTATCTGTTGTGACTGCTGGGCGACCACCGTGGTGAGGTCAGCGACAACTGGCAGAGGAACTTCAGCGGGATCCATGGCCGGATCTACTGTCACGATGCCGGCTGGCAGGTAGTGGATCCTCTGTGCCAGAGAGGGATTGGCGTGGACCGTGCTAGTGGACCGGTTCTAAGCCACTACTGGTTTTCACCAGAGCCCGCCGCAAAGCGGGATGGTCTTGCTGCGGCGGTAGTGACCAGGTCGTATCCACTAGCAACGGCTCACCTCTCTGGCTGCTGAAGATAGGCGCGGTACAAGGGAGTAGGCAGAAGCAAGGTCGGACGTAGCAGAAGGTCGGGGCAGGCAGCAAGGATCGTAGTCAGGGGCAACGGCAGAAGGTCTGGAACACAGGCTAGGAACACACAAGGAACGCTTTCACTGGCACAATGGCAACAAGATCCGGCAAGGGAGTGCAGGGGAAGTGAGGTGATATAGGGAAGTGCACAGGTGAACACACTAATTGGAACCACTGCGCCAATCAGCAGCGCAGTGGCCCTTTAAATCGCAGAGACCCGGCGCGCGCGCGCCCTAGGGAGCGGGGCCGCGCGCGCCGGGACAGAACAGACGGAGAGCGAGTCAGGTAGGGGAGCCGGGGTGCGCATCGCGAGCGGGCGCTACCCGCATCGCGAATCGCATCCCGGCTGGCAGCGGAATCGCAGCGCCCCGGGTCAGAGGACGTGACCGGAGCGCTGCAGCGGGGAGAGTGAAGCGAGCGCTCCGGGGAGGAGCGGGGACCCGGAGCGCTCGGCGTAACAGTCCCTGTTCTCGCTACTGTGCTGCCAGCCCTGACCTTCTGCTATCCTGACTACGAGTTGCCATATTCCTCCTGTACCACATTTTCTCCTCAGCAGCTTGTGTGGAGGAGTCGTGTCACAGGTAGCAACCTGGGTGCCGCCTGCCGCAGCAAGTCCGGTTCAATTCCGCACTCTTGCTTCTGAACTGGCTTGGAACGATGAGGCCTTGTGTGCTACTTTCAAAAAAGGACTGTCTAGTAGAATCAAGGATGCTCTTGCAGCATGAGATCCTCCATCTACCCACCTATCCATTTGCCCACTCGAATTGATGTGCGTTATGCCGAGAGGCAGGAAGAACTTCGTCTGGAAAGAGAACCTATCCGTATTCTGCGATTTCCTCGTCTGGCACCCGTGTTCCAGCGTCCACCTCTACCCTCTCCTATGTCTCCTGCCAAAGAGGCAATGCAGGTGGATCGTGTCTCGCTTAACGCTAAAGGAAAGATACCGTTGATGCAATTAGAATTTGTGCCTATATTCTGCAAGCGTCCGGGAAATGCTTGCACCTAGGATTCGTGGGAGAGGCGTCCTTAGGTGTGAATACTATCTCTCCCCTGATTTGACCATGCCGGTTCAAGATTATACTCCAGCCAAGACAGCTTTCTTCGCTTCTGCCTTTTTGGACTCCGGTTCTGCTGGAGATTTCATTGATGCCTCTTTGGTCCATAAACATTGTCTTCCAGTGGCTCGACTTGCTAAGCCTACGAACATTTCCTCTGTCAATGGAGAAAACCTGAACTGTACTGTGCTTTTCCGCACTGAACCTCTCACTATGCAAGTGGGTGTGTAACATAAGGAAAAGATTGAGTTCTACGAGCTTCTTCTCGGTCTTCCTTGGCTTCAACGTCACACTCCACTCCTCGACTGGAGGTCTGGTGAGGTCACCCGCTGGGGATTCTTTTGCCAAAAGCACTGTCTTGAACCAACCCTGCCTAAGGCTGGGTCCACACTACGTTTTGTCCCATACGGGAGCGCATACGGCAGGGGGGAGCTAAAAGCTCGCGCTCCCGTATGTGACCGTATGCGCTCCCGTATGTCATTCATTTCAATGAGCCGACCGGAGTGAAACGTTCGGTCCGGTCGGCTCATTTTTGCGCCGTATGCGCTTTTACAACCGGACCTAAAACCGTGGTTGACCACAGTTTTAGGTCCGGTTGTAAAAGCGCATACGGCGCAAAAATGAGCCGACCGGACCGAACGTTTCACTCCGGTCGGCTCATTGAAATGAATGACATACGGGAGCGCATACGGTGACATACGGGAGCGCGAGGTTTTAGCTCCCCCCTGCCGTATGCGCTCCCGTATGGGACAAAACGTAGTGTGGACCCAGCCTAAGTCTATCAATACGCCTTCTTCTATGCCAGGATTGCCTCTTCCTTATCAAGACTACTCTGATGTATTCAGTGAAAAGCAGGCTGATTCTCCCACCACATCGTCCCTACCATACTATTCTCAGTCCAGGCTACCATGTGAGAAACCATCATGAGATATCAGAATGACTAGGAACACCCAAATGTAAAATACCACAAGGAAACCCGGACTATTGTGTATGGGGGTCTCCCGACTTCCCCAACCACTGATGTTGAGGTAGAGAGAAGAATTATCACATGGCTTCAACAAACTTTATTCTCTAGTAAGAAACATCACCACTTGAGGAGTCTGGCAGCTGCTCTGCCGGCTAAAAACGCATGCACGCATGGCATATGAATGTGCACTCACTGGCCACTTTATTAGGTGCACTTGTTAACACAAATAGCTAATCAGCCAATCACATGGCAGCAACTCAAGGCATTTAGGCATGTAGATGTGTTCAAGACAACTTGCTTAACCTCTAAAGGACCCATGACGTACCGGTACGTCATGAGTCTGCTCCCGTTCTATAACGCGGGGCCCGGCCAGGAACCGTGGCTAATAGTGGGCAGCGCTGATCGCGGTGCCGCGCGCTATTAACCCTTTAGACGTGACATTCAAAGTTGAACCCCGCGTCTAAAATGAAAGTAAAACATTGCCGGTTAGGTCAGGGGGCTGTTTGGGATGTCCACGGTGAAATCACGGCATCCCGAATAGCTGAGACACAGCCGGAGGGTCCCTTACCTTGCCTCCTGGTGTCCGATCAATGAATGACTGCTCAGTGCCTGAGAACCAGGCATGAGCAATCAAGCGGCAGAATCATCAATCAATGGTTTTCTATGAGAAACCATTGATCAATGTAAAAGATCAGTGTGTGCAGTGTTATAGCCCCCTATGGGAGCTATAACA